>NC_065540.1:47049899-47649899 GCF_932294415.1 Quercus robur | reverse complement strand
GAGGCCGTTTGAACCAATTATTCCTACCAAATGTTGAAATAAACACACACTAATTTTGTCGAATTTGTTGCATCCTCCATTGAGGTTAATTTCTTTGCTACTTGTACAAGGGATATAATGGCCTCTAAGCCCTTTCTTTTTCTTATGATGTGAAAGTTTTACAGAATCTTAGACTATTCAAAGACTATTCTCTCAAAAGACTTGTCAAATATCGCATTTCTTCCTATTTTTTATTTTTTCCTTTTCTCTCTCTTCGTGCCTCATGATACATTATTAAGTACCATATATAGTTAATTCACTACCATGCATAGTATATACTATATAGTACATTGCATGCATGCAAGGACCTACAATTTCCTTTTCTCTCTCCTTGTGCGCCATGATACATTTTTTAAGTACTATAGTTCATTACCATGCATAGTATGTAGTATATACGTTGCATGCATGCGAGGACCCAATATTTCCCTTTTTCCATGACATTTTAGTCTTAGTTGTACCTTTAATTATCTGGGCCAGCTCAAAAGAAAATTTGAATGCAGCAAAAGCTAACGGAAATGGCACGGTGTTGGAAATTAATGTATTAGATTGTCAACTTGAAATGCACGTTTGAGCTGTTTGGATGTAACTTCTGTGAAAATTAAAGAGATAATGTAATTCATGGGTAGAGATAATTACTTGATGCCTGAAAATTGTCATTGTAGTTAAAATGAATCTTCATGATCGATATTCAGTCAGGAAGTACTTCTCCCATGATAGATCTTATATTAATAGGAACTTTATTGACATATAGTAGGAAGCATAAAACTTTTTGGATTAAAGCCAATATTAATAACCTTGTACATTAGTCTTTTAGAGTTAATTTGCTATCTTTTGTGATAAATTAAATTAATTGGTTGCACAGCTTACATAGACCATGGACACCAATGTAGTGCTGGTCATATATATTGATCTTCTGTGTGTGTGTGTGTTGCTGCTACTGCTGCTGTGTGTGTCTGTGTGTGTTGTTGCTGCTGTGTGTGTGTGTGTGTGTTGCTGCTGTGTGTGTGTGTGTGTGTGTGTTGTTGCTGCTGCTGTGTGTGTGTGTGTGCGCGCTGCTACTGCTGTGTGTGTGCTGCTGTGTGTGTGCTCCATCATCAAAATCCCAACGATCTCCCACTGGAGGCATCCAGAAATCATCTTCTTCTGCATCACTGTCATTATCAGACATATTTCTAACTTCAGAGATAATCTCCGCCCACTATACCGTTAAACCTATTGACAATGATATTATTACCACTTTAAAGCTGGTTGAAGCTTTCAAAAGTTTTAGGGTAAAAACTTTAAATCACCAAGGTTTCAAGGAATAACTATTGCGAGATGGTACAAACTTTAAATCACCAAACTTTAGATTGGTTTCGTACAAACTACAAAGTAGGAAAAATTTTTGTTAAGTTTCTAGATGGTACAACTATTGGTGGACCTTGAAGTGGATTTTTTTTTTTTTTTTTTTTAATTTTAATTATGAAAATTTTACTGACTAGTTTGTCTTATTTTACTATGATTATTGATGTCTTATGGTAGTTGTGAAATTTGATAGTGTTTGTTTACGGAGTTGGTTCAGTTGATAAGGTTAACAATATACTTTATATTATATTTTCTATGTTGGTATAAAATATATTAAAATAATCTAAAAGAAAGGAATAAATCTCATTGCTATGTTACAAAATAAAATTAAGTAAGCATCGCAACAATTGTTCCAAGACGAAAGCACCTATCTTTTTGGTACTCATGAAAGCACCTATCTTTGCCAAATGGACTTGTTTAGCTTTGAGAAAGGTTTCTAACTATGTACTTGTATGCACAATCCACTCTAATTTGCATGAAACTGCAACTGATGAGCAGCTACTATTGTTGAGCACGTGTACATGTCTCTATTAATTAACATGTTCCTTACATGTCTTTCACAGGTGATGTTGTTCGCAAAGATTTGAAATTATAGTCAGAGGCACAAAGTTCACAAAAAAGAAAGGTCACTGTGCAAGAAAATCCAGACGCCTCTCAAAAGCCATTCACCTTCATTTTCTTTCATTCTATCTTGGTACCTGCCCAATTCCCACGCCTTTTCTTCGTTGTGCTTACTATCTTTCTTAATTTGATGCGTCCTTGCATCTTTGTAACTCTTTTTGTTGTAATTGTTCTTTTCTTTTAATTATATAGATTAAGATTTGTATCATAGGGCTGTATCTGAGACATACGTAGCCGTATGATACAAATTTATCAAATAATACTTGTAAAACAAACACAGTTGGAACATACCCAACGTGTAGTATTGTATTGGAAAGGGAAGTGGTTTTATATTTTAATGGGTGAATATCTCACTCTTCATATTAATTGCATGAAGAGATGCCTGAGTGTGTGTGTGTGTATATGCAATTAATTTCAATTTCCTCTTAATTTAATAAGTTGGGAAGTACCTAAATATAGATATTATCACTTCATACATCTTCTCTTTTGACTAACTTATTTCATAAATGAAATAAATTTTCATAAATTAAATTATTTTCAACCCTTCATACAACTTTCTTCTTGACTAACGCTTTTCATAAATTAAATAAACTTTAAACTCCATAACAAAATGTGACAATCGACTCCCAACAAGTAATACCTAATTACATGGATGCATTCAGTTCTTTCCTGCTAATATAGAATCAACAAATCATATCGATTTGTTCGTAACAATTCACTTAGACCAATTCTTGGAACCTCAAAGGAGTGGGCAACAATATATTCTATTTTGGACTTACAATATCATCATACATAGCATTTAGTATATGCGCTCTATTACAATTCTATAGAAAATCACTTATGTAAGCAAGATAATCGTTTTTCTATTATATTTTGTCATTAACCAAACATCAGTTCCCTGAAAATGAGTTCGAATAAAATAACAATTAAAATGAAGTCCTTGAGGTCAGCGGTGACATAAGTATGTAGTTGCAAATTTTTCTTACAAACAAAAATAAAAGTACTCATAGTTGGTGTGTAATATAATATATAGCTTTCTTATACATCTTACATGTTTACATGATTATACTACATTGTGTACATGTGGTGCAATCTTCTATTATGTTAAGAATTCTTGAGCTTCATTTTTACTTCGTAATGGGGGTTTCAGGTAGGAAGACACTGAGCCATCTGTGATTTTTCATCTTCCACAGCTTGCTGAAGATAAGGTAGCTTTCTTTTCATTACTTGCCTTCTGGGAAATGCACCTAGGTGTAATATTTGATTACAATTAATACTTATTCCTTAATTTAGCTATAGTTGCCCTATAGCCGCGTTCCTTATAAATGTAGCTAAAACCCACCACAAATACCAGTGTTTTTAAAAACGTAGCTATAGGTATCCTTTGTAAGAAGTACAAAGTTTCACATGATCATAGCTGCATTCATTTTGACTGTCTTCTCTGTATGTTACAAATACGACTATAGTTACAATAAGTGAGGCTTTAAAAACTTTAAATCACCCAACACAGTCAATCTTTGTATTTAATTTATAAATTTTGAAGATTCACAACACAAAATCTTAATTTCGTTGTATAATTTAATAGAAAGAAAAAAAAAATTATGATATATTACTCTTAATGGAAATAGTTATTACATTTGCGTTATTGCTACATGTATGTTGTGACTTGTGAGGAATGCACAACCTTCTTAACAACCTACTTGTAATTTATGAACATGACAACACTTCATAGTTCCTATATATGTCAGTAAATGTTTTCTTCCTTTTTCCATAATAACAGTATTTAATATTTGTGTAAATGTCATATTTACAGATGCAAGTGAAAGTAGTATTATAGTAATTAGCCATTTTAGGTTGAATCACCACTATTGAATCCACAGGGGTTATTCGATACATATTGAGAAACATACAAACAGGAAAATGATTTTAGCTTAGATTATCACATGTAGGAGACGACTTCTTTGTTGGACATAGTTATCTTGGTATTCTGGAGGTTATAATTATTACAATTGCATGCATATGTGATTTGTTAATATCTTATTCCAACAATTATGCTTAAAATATTCCAAACATATCACATTAAGTTATGCTTCATTTAGTGTTACTATTTAGAAAATTGAAAGTATAGGTTATTCTTGATGTAGTGATATATATATGTTCTATGAAAATCTATGCATAGTTGGGTATGTTTGTTCTTTACAAATCAGTAATAGGTCTCAGATCACCTCTGAATCTAATTTGACGGTTTATTGGCTATGCATTACCAAATGTTGTTGTAGGTCAGATATTATTTATCTTGTATAGTCATGGATAAAAGTTGGATGAAGAAGCAGAGGGGTTCAAGGGAATATATTGAAGGTGTACTTAAATTTGTGGAATTTGCATCAAAACATGCAAGCGATGGGAAAATCTTTTGTCCTTGTACCAAATGTGTGAATATGAATTTGGTACTGCCAGGGGTGGCACGTGAACATCTTTGGAGTAAGGGGATGCTTCAAAATTACACACTTTGGAAATGGCATGGGGAATCGGCGGCTGTGCCAACTGCCACTGAATGTGGGAGTAGTCATGTCCAAGAGTCCTTAGAACAATACGGTGACTTTCGTGGGATGTTGCATGATTTGTGCCCCACGCATGGAATGCCACCTGAACCAATGGACGAAGGGGAAACTGTGCAACAACCGGCTCAAGGTCCAAATGATGGTGCACAAAAGTTTTACAAAATGATAGATGATGTGAACAAACCTTTATATGCTGGGTGTACAAAATTTAGCATATTCTCAGCCATCGTTGTGTTGTTCCAGTTGAAGACTCTTTGTGGTTGGACGAACAAGTCATTTACTATGTTGCTTCAACTCTTGATGGATATGCTCCCTTCTGACGCTAAGTTGCCAAAGGACCATTATGAGGCTAAGAAAATAGTTCGAGATTTGGGTTTGGGGTATGAGAAGATCCATGCTTGTCCCAATGATTGTATGCTATTTTGGAAGGAGAATGTTAACCTCGAGGCATGTCCTTGTTGCAAAGAAAGTAGGTGGAAACCGAATGAGGCATCTGTTACAAATAATAATGCCTCATCTAGTAAGGGAAAGAAGAAAGCTGCAAAGATCCTACGCTGGTTTCCCTTAAAGCCAAGATTGCAGCGATTATTTTTGTCACCCGACTTGGCTAGTTCTATGAAATGGCATGCTAATGGTCGTACAGAGGACGGGGTAATGCGGCATCCTGCTGACTCGGATGCATGGAAAATGTTTGACACTACGCATTTACAGTTCTCGTTTGAGCCTCGTAATGTCAGACTTGGATTAGCTGCGGATGGATTCAACCCCTTCGGAATGCTGAGTACTACTCACAGCACTTGGCCTGTCATGCTAGTCCCTTACAATCTCCCGCCTTGGTTGTGCATGAAACGGTCATCTTTGATTTTATCACTAGTTATTCCTGGACCTAAATCTCCAGGGATTGCAATAGATGTGTACTTGCAACCCTTAGTAGAAGAATTGAGGGAATTATGGGATGTTGGAGTAGAAGCGTACGATGCATCTTCAAAAAATGTATTCCAATTGCATGCAGCATTGATGTGGACGGTACATGACTTTCCTGCATACGCAGATGTGTCGGGTTGGAGTACGAAGGGTAAGTTTGCGTGTCCTTGTTGTGCCTCAGAGACCGACTCCAAATATTTAAAAAATGGCCGCAAATTCTGTTACATGGGACATAGGCGATGGTTGGGTAGTGACCACGAATTTCGGAAAGAAGATACTTTATTTGATGGATTCACTGATATGCGAGTGGCTCCTGTGCCACCAGTTGCGTCAGACATAATTGTGGACACTGAAACTTTACTTACACGTTGTCTGGGAAAGAAATGTCGAGAAAAATACAATAAAAGAAAGAGAGGTGAGGCAAACCAGTATGTTTGGAAGAAGAGAAGTATTTTTTTCACATTGCCTTATTGGAAGGATCACAAGTTGCGACACAATCTTGATGTGATGCATATAGAGAAGAATGTGATGGACAATATACTTGGCACTTTGCTGAACGTGAAGGACTGGACAAAGGACAATTACAAGGCACGCCTTGACTTGGCGGAAATGGGAATAAGGAGAGAACTCCACCTACAGCGAAAAAGTGATGATAAGTATATGATACCGCCTGCGTGTTTTCATATGACTACATTGGAGAAAGATGGTTTCTTGCAAGTTTTGCGAGACGTAAAAGTGCCCGATGGATATGCTTCCAACATCTCCCGCCGTGTCAACCTCAAAGAACGTAAGATTTCTGGTTTAAAGAGTCACGATAATCACATCCTGATGCAACAACTCCTTCCAATTGCTTTACGAGGATCTTTGCCATCGCATGTTATTAGGCCTTTGATAAAGTTAGCTTGTTTCTTTAGGAAAATTTGTTCGAAAACCCTTACGGTGTTTGATATTGCGAGTGCTGAGGCTGACATTGCAGTGACGTTGTGTGAATTGGAAAATATATTTCCTCCATCTTTCTTCACTGTGATGGTACATTTGGTCATGCACTTGGCTACTGAAGCCAAGATTGGTGGTCCAGTTCAGTACCGTTGGATGTACCCCATTGAGAGGTAAGTCATAGGTAATACATGTACAGTATGAGGTTTCATGTGTGCTTTGTAATAGCTAGTGTCAATTACTAACCTTGTCATGCGCATTATAGGTACCTCTCACGCCTTAAGTCTTATGTAAGAAACAGGGCTGCTCCAGAAGGGTGTATTGCAGAAGGCTACATAGTGGAGGAATGTTTAACGTTTTGTTCACGGTATATGGAAGGAGTCGAAACTATATTCTCACGACCCACAAGGACGATGGAGGAGTCAACAGGGGTGGTTTCAAGTGTGGCACTAGAAAGTAGGGAATTGACCCAAGCTCATCGCTATGTGCTATTCAATTCCGAGAACATTTACCAGTTTCGTGAGTAAGTATTATGGACATCAATATAATTGCACGAGAATCCAATGTGCGCTCCGTGTATTAACACTAATACAATTGCCATCTCATGTAGGATGCACAAAAGTTTGACGAAGGATGAACTTCAAAAGGGCCATTGTCGTATATCCAATGCTACTATTCATAAGCACCACATGGAGAACTTTTGTGGCTGGTTTAGATCTCACGTACGTGTCATATATTCAACTTTTTAACATTGCAACTTTCCCATAAGTAGAAGGACGGTACTAATTAGACTCAGTTAATTTGTTTGATTATATTAGGTGATGTCAATGACTGCTGCTGATAGGGAAAGAAGTGGACTTAGTGATACACTTGTCACGCTTTCGAAAGGGCCATATACTTCAGTAAATCGGCTGAAACATTATGTCATAAATGGGTTAAAATTTAGGAGTTCGAATGTCGAGGGAAATAGAAAAACGCAAAATAGTGGAGTTAGTGTTGCCACTGAAGGTGGCAATATGTACTATGGTGTGTTGACAGATATCATTGAGTTGAATTATTCTGGCAATATCAAACATGTGTTATTCAAGTGTAAATGGGTTGATGATCAAAATAGGAGGGGATATAAGACTGATGAGTTTGGGTTTCCTATGGTGAATTTTAATCATTCCGTACATGGTGGGGAGGAAATGGTGCATGAACCATATGTGTTGGCGTCTCAAGCTACACAAGTTTTTTATGTTGAAGATAAAAGGCAGAAAGATTGGTATGTTGTCGTTAAAACGAAAGCCAGAGATGTATTTGATGCAGGTATTGGGCCCCATTGTAATGAGGATGACACGGATGAGTTTCTTGAGAACATCCCGTACTCTGTCACTAGTCCTGATGTTGGTAGGGATGACCTTCGTTGGGGTCGAGATGATGTGGAGGGAATGACAATTGATGCCTCTATCATTGGCCCAAGAGATCTTCCTGAAATGGACGACTTGGATGAGTGTGAGTTCATTGATGATGACTCCAACGATGAAGATGACAACGAAGTCGATTACAGTGATGATGAGTAGTGTAATAGGATATTGTTGTGGTATGCGTAATTGTGTTATAGTTAATTATTATTGAAATTATAAGTTCTCATTTGTAAAGGCATATTGCGTGCAAAGTTTGACATTGTTGCATATATATGTACAAACTGTTATTTTGTCAAAATTGTTAAAAAATAAAAGTTTGAACATATAATCACTAATAACATAGACATATCTTTCCGGTTCGTTCAGGGCTCTGGAGTCACTATGACTCTGCGTATGACTTGAAAAGCACAACCTAGAAGGATTTAGACGTTTGAAAGGGTTGTTATTGTGAATTCCTCCCTATCAGTCTATGACCCTATCCTCTTTCACAATTTGCCTACGGATGTATGTAGTATGTACATGATTTAATTGTGATTGAGCATGACTAATATGTGATTAAGCTAACTCAAACTAAGTGGGAAGTGTGAACATAATTTTAGTAGGAAATTAATAGGCTAAAATGAAACTTACTTCATTTACATAACAAAGTTGCTACAAACGAGACTAAATCTTTACCTATACTAAAAGAGAAAATTGTAGGGAAAAACATTTAACATGGTTTTGGTACGGGGTTGAGTTGTCTTTTTTTTTTTTTCTTACTTTGAAATGAAGACTCTAGTTACACTTGTGTCTTTGTTATAGGATATATGTGTCCTCATGACTTAAGAATCGGATTGATACTCATATATAATTATTAGGTGAAACTGACTGTTATATTTTCGTGTTGTTAAGAAATAATAGTTTTAACATACATAATTATCTTTACTACAGTTAACAATTATTGGCCGTGCTTCTTAACCATTTTTCCTCTTTGTGTTGTAAAAGGTGTTGGACGCAACAATGGGGAGGAAACGTCAGTTGCGACTTGTTTACGTTGGGCAAGGATCATCACAGTCACGACAACGGGTGGAGGCAGCTGATGAGGAACCCCACATTTCTGAGGATGCAAGACCGGTGGCAACACCGGTGGCAAGTGACGATGATGAGACACTAGCTCCAGGTATTGGTCATGTTTTCGAATGTAAGGTTTGATGTTTATTATTGGATGCTTAGATCAATTCTAGCTAATACATATAGGAATTCATTTGGTTCACAGTTTTTTAATATTGTAGGATTAATTTATGTTTTGTAATTTCAATTATGAGTTGGTGGTTTACATCATTTCATAATATAATTAACATATCAAGGTATATTGAGTATATTCTGCTGACTTTGGTCCATTAATTTCCTTTGGGTCCAATTCAGTCGGTTCTGGTCTATTTGGTCCAATTTGGTCTGCTCAGTCCATTCATTTATGCTCAGTCTATTTTGGTCCTACAGTGTCTACCTCGGTCCTTTAGGTCCACTATGGTCCATTCGATCACTTCAGTCCAATTTCATGGCATTGGTTTTTCAATTGGGATGTTCCTGACATGTTATATACTTCACTCGAAGCCAACTATATGCAGTAAAGTATAACCAAGACATTCCCTCTGTATTTCCAAATTAACAAAGTGTGGAAAAATGCAAAACCTTGATTATCAATTCCAAGTATGTAGGATCTATTCCATCTTGGGTATCATTCTATCCGGAGAGAGATTAAAAAAAAATGTGATATGTTCTTGTAGATTATTGTTATACTTGCTTAATTAAGCTAGCAATTTCCAATTATCAGTTAACTTTAGGAAATTGGTAAACAAATTTGCTGAAGTTGAATGATCAAAGAGAAGATCGGGTTGAAATTATATATTCTAAATCCAAATTTATTAAGGATAATTGAAGGCAACCCGTGACGAAGCATGGTTGCTCGTCTTTTCAGAAAGCTACGTAAGTGGGTTACATGAATGCATGGGAGAAAGGCCTAAATTTACTTATGTTTTGTAACCATGAAATCGTAAACCTTTTATTATTTCAATTGGTAGATGCATAATTTTTGCGTGGTGTGACATTTTTCACTAGTTCTAAGCTTTGTTAAATCAGTTCTAATATTGCTGGTCTTGTAGATACAGATGATTATGTTCAAACCCAAACACCGGTACAAAATCCAGCACCGGAACATAATCGAGCATCAGAAAATAGGCCTGGAAAACGTGGGAAAACAAGGTTGGCTGACATATGGGCAATGACTGGTGAGTACAAAATTCAGTTGCCGTTAAATGATGAAGGCCAACCGATTGGCGATGACGGGGAATTGTTCGTTCGATGGTTGGGCTCGTTTTGCGAGAATGGCCTATTATGCCCGCTTACGCCTGCTGGGTGGCCACGTGTCCCTAAAAAGTTTAAAAATGATTGTTGGATGGAGATTAAGGTAGTATGAAAATGAAATATTAGTTATTTTTATTTACACCTGCTGTCCTAATTAAAATACTACATTTTGCTAACTCCACTGTCTTATTTCAGCAACGGTATATAATTGATCCCACTATTGTCGAACCACCCAATCAAATGGGATGGGCAATGAGTCAGCTAGGAGAACTAAGGAGGAATCGCAGGACCAAGTTGAAGAAGGATCACAAAAAACCTGGGCTGTCACGTGAACAAGTATTGGCTATTGAACCGCCTGGGGTTATCCCAGCACAGTGGAAGGAGATGGTTGATTATTGGTTCAATGAAAAAACTGAGGTACTGCTACTTTCTTTGTCTTACTCATGTTCATGGTAATTTAGTGAAGAGATGTTTTGATTTTTTTAAATTTTCTTTTTTTGATGGTAATGTGGTTGCAGACATTAAGTCTCAAAAACAAGGCGAGTCGAGACAAGCAAAAAGACATAGCAAGATGTGGGGCAAAAAGTTTTGCTCAAATTTCTGCTGAAATGGTAATAAGTAAACTTAGAATTCATAAATGCCTACATGATGTCCCCTGATATTTTGAGGTCAAATTTACCAACTTAATCTCATTTCATATGTTTTAGGAATAAGGATAAGTTAATTAAATTATAGGTTTTTTGGTAAGTAAAAAATGCAATACATAGCTTTATGCATCCTTGTAATATATAGAGATGACGTTGTTAATCCTCTTAATGTATACATCACCCATGGGTAATTTTACTAAGTCCAAACATTTTAGGTTACTCATGGGTAATTTGAGATGCGCATCTCAATCTTATCTCAAATAGAGTGTTATTATAGAAAGTCTATGATGCCTATTTTTTAACTCTCCATGTCATTTTTATTTTTAATCTCTTCATTTAACAACCCCATGTGTATTTGGAAGGTAGCTAAATCCTCTCATTATGTTACTACTCTCTCAGCTTTATCTTTATTTCAGTAACTTTGTTATGTTATGACTATCTCATTGTGGACTTGTGTTAATTGTGGCATAACAACATTATATAGTTAGTGTTTATTGTAATTATGTTTGTTCATCATATAGGCGAAAGATAAAGGGGCGGCAGTCGAACGCGCGGATGTATTTCAAAAAGTATACCGTACGAAAGATGGGGTTGCTGTTAGTGACCGTGTGCAAGATCAGATGGTAAGGACAATTTAATCGAATTGAATTTTAGTGTATTTTGTGTTTGTATTAATTCTGGTGTGTAATATGTTGTTTGGTTTTTGTGGGAAAACAGGATAGGATGGCAGCACTTTTGAATGAACAGGACATACGACTACACGGAGAGATTGGTAATAGAATCCTCTGGTCAAAGGACGACGCATATGCTCGGGTGATAGGTCTTGATGAGCGCCCAGGTCGTGTACGTGGGGTAGGCTTTGGGATCACCCCATCAGGAAGAAGTGCCAGAAATGCATCACAGTTTACCTCGACTACTACTCCATTGTCAAGCAGAACTCATGAAAGGATGTCAGACTTGGAGATGAGTCATGAAGAGCTAAGGGAGGCACTAGCTAAATCTAGGGAGGAACTAGCAATTTGTAGGGGGGAAGTAGCTCAATCCGAGGCGAGGCATAGGGAGGAAATGGCTGAAGCTGAAGCGAGGGCCCAAGCACGGATGGCTGAAATGATGGCGTCGATGAAAACCATGTTTGCTTCACTTAGCCAGGGGATACATGATTTGGGTCATTCTCAGGTACTAAACAAATTTTATTTAGCCAAGAACTTAATGTCTTGCACACGCATTGGTATGTGATATTAATACGATATCTTTAATATATTTTAGGATGACAGTACTTGATGGGAATGGAACTGTGAATCCTGAGGTAAAACAAAATTTCTCTAAAAATTTTTCTACAAACAGTAGCCTTCATATAAACATACCATGCTATGATGGATAAAGTATTGCTGAACTTGATTGAATTCGAAGTTTTGACTAGGTTGTTTTAACGAATAGTTGAACTATTGCATAGTCTTCCTCTCATGTTACTCTTTGTATTTTTTTTTTTTTTTTAATCCAAATGAGCTCTCTCCCTCATAACATTATTCTCCCAAATTGCTACATTGTGAGGCCTTTTGATACAACTGTGCATCTAAGCATTGCGGAATTACAATTTCAAATTCATGTTTAGAGTATTATGTATTGGGGGCAAAAATTTGGCAAATTTAACTCCCGCCAGAATAATTTGTGCAGACTTATTTTGAAGTGGACAACAAAGCAAACTGGTTGCTGCCTGTGGCTGTTTGAGAGCAATTTAGAATGTACAAAAATCATTTTGGTATATTTTTTGTGATGTACAAAAATCCTTGTGATGTAGGAATGCGAACTTGTGTATTTCCTTTGTGATGTTCATGAACCTTGTGATGTTTATTATGGAACTTGTGATCTCGGGATGTAATGACGTTTATGCAACTTGTTTATTTTCTTTTTGATGTATATGGAACTTGTGATGTAGGAATGGGAAGTTGTTTAATTCCCTTGTGATGTTTACGGAACTTGTGACCCCAAGGAAGTATTGACGTTTATGGAACTTGTTTATTTTCTTTTTAATGTATATGGAACTTGTGATGTAGGAATGGGAAGTTGTTTAGATCCCTTGTGATGTTTATGGAACTTGTGATATAGGAATGGGTGATCGTTTAATTCCCTTGTGATGTAATGACGTTTATGGAACTTGTTTATTTTCTGTTTGATGTATATGGAACTTGTGATGTAGGAATGGAAGTTGTTTAATTCCCTTGTGATGTTTATGGAATATGTGATTCTTGGGATGTAATAAGTTGTGAAAGAAGGGAGTTGTGTGTATAGCAGGAAGGTGTGTGTATAACAGGAAGTTCAGAAAGCAGAGAAAAAAAATTTAAAAAAAAAAAAAAAAAAACCTATAGCCGCGTTTTTTAAAACGCGGCTATAGCGTGATAGAGTATGCTGGGAAATAGCTATAGCCGCGTTTCTTAGAAACGCCGCTATAGGTTCCGTTTCAGCTGCGTTTTAAACGCGGCTACAGACGTCGTATTCAGCTTGTTTGGAATACCTATAGCCGCGTTTTTAAAAACGCGGCTATAGGTCCGCAACCATAGCCGCGTTTGAAACGCAGCTCGAAGCTGTCCTGGAGCCGCGTTTTTAGTAAACGCGGCTATAGGTCGAATCCTAGAGCCGCGGTTAGATAACGCGGCTCCAGGTCCGGTTTTAGCCGCGTTTTCAAAAAACGCGGCTATAGGCTTTTAGCCGCGGGCTTTAGGCCGCGTTTACAAACGCGGCTAAAGGCCTATAGCCGCGTTTTTGGGGTCTTTAGCTGCGTTTTTGAAACGCAGCTTTAGACCCTTTTTTTTGTAGTGATTCAACCTGTGCAGTTTGGTTCAAAGTTGAAATCCTCGTTTCTAGTATTTTATATAGCAGATCTTACCCGTTTCTATAAAGCGAAAATACATTGAAATTCACTGAAATTAATAAATAAACTACCTTTTACTATTTTCAGAGCTGTGACGAACCCGGAAGCTGCAAAGTTTCTCAGCGTTTGTCAATCCAAAACCAAAATCCTTCTGTCTCCATTTCAACCTTCTACTTCTTTTATGCTTTATAATTTTTGTTCTGATGAAAAGTAAGGAAAAAAAATGATATAATGATGTAGGTTAGATGCATAAAGAATAGTTTGAAGCTTTGATTTGGCTTGGTTTTTGAGCTGTTTCTTTTCTGAGATAACTCTCAAGCTTTGCTAGCTCCTGCGTTGAATCTACTTTTTGATCAATATTCTGTATAAAATTTTGACAGATTAAGATTTACTCCAAAAGATCAGAGAAAGACGAGTATTTAATATTCTAATTGTGGTATAAAAACAGTAATTACAATGGCATTTGCTTTGACCTTTTTTTTTTTTTTGCGAAGTCATTTGCTTTGACCTAAGTTTCCAATTAAAAATTCTTTAAATAAGCTCTAGAGACACTATATTATATTGTCTAACAAGATAGTGTTTCCTTCATTTTCCTTTGGTACCTGGTCTATAGACTATAGTCATATGTCATATGCTAGCGCTTATTTTTTGCTTGAAAAAATTCGTTTGCTATTGCTTATTCTCGTAATCCTTGAAACACCTTCAGAAGATTGTTGAAGTGGGGCTAGGGGTAGGGGAGGGAGGGACTATACGCCCTCAGCTGTCAGCGACTCAGCGTAGTACAGGTTAAATTCTGAGCGACAAAGGCCTGTTGTAGAGTGCAATGTACGACAAAGCAGTAATTTGAGGGCACCATATATGAATTATGTTGAATGCATCAAGATGAATTATATGTCAACAAGAAAAGAAACATTTCATACTCTTCAGCTTTATATCAAAGGCAGTTGGGATGTCTATGCGTCTTTTGACTATTATGAGAAAGTGGAACATCTTGAGAGAGAGAGAGAGAGAAAGAGAGAGACCATTGAATCTACTTTACTCAATATTCTGTAGAAAACTTAAAACAGATTAACATTTCCTGCAAAAGGTCAGAGAAAGAAGAGCATTTAATATGCTCATGTGATATAAAAACAACTACTAGAATGGCATTTGATTTGATCTAAGTTTCCACTGAAAAGACTCTAAATGAGCTCTTTAGACATATTGTCTAACAAGATTGAGTTGCCACCATTTTCCTTTGGTACCTGGTCTATAGTCATATGTCATCTGCTACTGCTTATTCATTGACAAATTCATTTGCTAATTGCTTATTCTTAAAATTCGTGAAACCCGGCTGATTTTTGAAGCAGGCCACCTGGCTAAGGGATGGCAGTCCCCCGGTTGTGCACAGGGGGAGGCAGAAGACTATTCTGCTGTAAACCTAACAAAGGAACATTGTTGTGGGTACTGGTTCTTGGACCAGGGATATAGGTACCCGGATTGGGTGCAGATGGAGGGACTTGGAGTCGTAAAGGAGAGAAATTGTGTCCGGCAAAGGTCTTTTGGCTGATTGATGATGGAGGGACTTGACCTACTTTCAGTGATGACTCTAGCAAATGGTTTTTGTTCATCATATTTTGATCTTCTCTTTGGAAGAATCTGCTGGCCTCATGTGTAGGCATGCTCATGAGAAAAAGCACTGCTGTGAATGTGAGAAGCATATCTAGAAGCCTAATCTTGTTCTGCAAGTAGCTAGAGAGTTGAGGGCAGTTTGATGAAGAACGTCTCTGTAAGGTTGAATTTATTCAACCATCTAATTGGCTTTATTCCGTGCCAAATTTTCTTGTAATTCAGCATTTAGTAACCCTGTATTTAGGTGGGATTGTTGTAAGGGTAGTGAGTGAGATAGTGTGAAGATTGCTCAAGAGTGTGCAAGAAAACAGAGTGTCGCGGCTGGGACTCGCGGGTGGACTCGCGGCTTCAACCCGCCAGAAGATGCACACGTGCCAAGCATGCTGGAAGATGAACAGTCATGCTAGCTGGAGCACTACAGGACAAAACAGGACAACTGGCCATACGGTTAACTCGCGACTGGAACTCGCGACTTAGTCAAGCCGCGAGGTCAAGCCGCGAGCCACCCCTGTTTTGGAAAAACCTGACGTTTCGCATTCCTCTTCACTCCAGTATAAATACCCTTTTAACCCATGATTGAAAGAGAGCTTCCAGAGAGAATTTTGAGAGAGAAACCCTAAAGAAAAACCAGATTGTTTTACCCACAATCTCCACCTTAGAGTCTCATCAAATTCCCTCACTCTCTTCCTCTCCATTGTCAAATCCTTGAGAGGCATTATACCAAACCTGGTTCTCACCATTATCATCTCTATGAGACAGACGTTTGGAGTTCTGGGAAGCAGTTAGGAAGGAGCCAATATTCATTGGTTGATGCTACGGTGTAGTAGCGGAATCCGGAAAGCTAGAAAAGAAAAAGGTTCAGCGCAACCTCGTTGGAGCAAGAAGCTTGGAGGGCTTAGGTGCATTGGGTAGATTAGGCTTGGAGGGTCTATTGCTGTCCTTGTATCCCAACTGTATTTTCTAGTGGATTGATTACCGCTTGGAGGGCGGCGGAGAGGTTTTTCGCCGAGGTCTTCGGTTTCCTCTTCGATAACATATCTGGTGTTATCTCTGTGTTTGCATCTTCCTTCCTCTCTATCTCTGCCTTTATATTATCTGCTGTGGTTTATTTTGTTGTGGCTTAGATAGTTGTTTAATCAATTCCATATTATAGCATATGTTAAGTTTCCGCACACTAGTTGTTTGACATATTGCTTGGGTTGATTAAGTTGGTTTTTGGGGGTCTAAACGTTCAAAAGTGTTTTTGTACACGTTTTTGAACTTTCAGTCTCAGCTTTATAGAGGAAATTTTACCATGTAGGCAATAGTAGAACCTGCCAAGAAGCTAAAATTTTACCATAAAGGAAACCAAGGTAGACACAAGGGTAACCGTGCAACTCCAATTTGTCCACTTAATGGAACAACACAGTTTAAATGAAAGGACAAGGTCTTCTTCCATTCCAATTTTTAAATGAAAGGACAAGATCTTCTTCCATTCCAATTTAGAGGAATTTTCTCTAATCTACTATGTAGTGATATAAAAGGTTATCCATGTGTATTATTTAAACAAATTATATGATTTATTTAAAAAATTACGTAACTAAAAATACACATGGATAGTTTCTCTAACCACTACACAATAAGTTGGAGGAAGTTTTCTCCAAACTAGTTTAGAGGTAAACTTTTCATCAGAATTGGATTTATTTTTTGGATTTGATATTGTGCAATATATAACATCATTTAAAATTTAGATAACATAACATTAGATATAATTTTAGATTTGTAATATTTAAATTTCACCATCTAATATATCAATTTTTAATAAAGAGGAACTAAATTGAATTTTTTTTAATATCTAGAAAGTAATACCAATAAATATCCTTACATATCCCTAGCTTAAAGTGGAGGTACAGGTTATGCCTTGTACATGTTTTGCTCTTATTTTTTGTGTAGTGAAACATGATATGCTAGCTCATTTTCTAAGAGGCATTTATGAATGGTAATTGTGTGGAAATGAATAACAGTTGCAAACGATCCAACATCATCAAAACGATTGCCAGGAATCTTAGAACAATGGCATTATTTCATTCTATCATTAGGAAAAACTTCAAATACCCTTTATTTGTTGTAAGGGAAACAATTATTAGAATAATTAAATGAGTTGGCTAATATTTCAATAAACATTACAATCATCCTCTATTTTTAGAGAGAACCTAGATTCAAATCACTATCCTCCATTTGTATGAAAAAAATTATCAAAATTATTAAACAAGTTGGTTAATAATTCAATGTTACTTTTTGCAAATAATTCAATGTTACAATTTTTTTTTTTTTGGGTATCAAAATACGAATCCTAGCTAACACATTATCCAACACAAGAAACCAAACATTTCTACATGGTAATTTGTGGAAATGGATGAGACTAGCAAATGAAGTAACATCATCAACATCATTGTCATGAGTTTTGTAGTCTAGTGGCATTATTTGATTTTATCATTATTGAACACTCTAAATACCCCTTCCTTCACTTGTTGTAAGGAAAAATATCAAAATAATTAAACGAGTTGGTTAATAATTCAGTAATTAATTCAATGTTTTAAAATTAAAATTAACAATAAATATTAAAATTATTCTGTTATGAATATTTTTTAAGAAATAAATAGAAATTTATTATGTTGTGACATTAACGCTATGTTTGGATTAGAGGGTAGGTGAGAGAAAGGAAAAGAGAAGACATTTCTCTTGTTTGGTTTCAATAAGTTTGGAGAAATCATATTAAACAAGGAAAAAAGCAGCCTAGAAAATCTAAAAGGTAAAGGGGGCCAAAAGGGTGGGAATAAAACGTGTAAATATACATCACAATTAATGTATGTATTTGACTATGAGTAATGTGTAGACCACACCAGTCTAGGCAACATTTTTTTTTTTTTTTTTTGCTGAATACCACTCTAGGCCAGTTACACATTGCACCTAAGGGAGAGGGCATCCATGAAAAGGAAAGCTAAAAAGACAAGGGAAAAAGCAGGAAATCTTTTGTGAGCGGACAGAATCCAAGCAGAGGCAGAGCACATTCATCCATTCCTATGCCACCCAGCTAGGAGAGGAGAGGACGGCTCTGATTTTGCAACATCGAGAATCTATGCTTGTGGCAGTGGCCAGAAAATAAAGCAAAAGAAAAAAAAATCCCAACTAAACTGATCAACAGAATATTACAGAAAACAAGAGAGAATAGTCTAGGTTTCTAAAAGAAAATATCATTTTCACAATCATTTGCTTATGCATTTTTTATGATTGATGGATTCCCATTAACCCCAAAGAAAAGTTGCCACTGTCCATGCCCAATTTACCTATGAGAGACAAACACAACCACCCCCCCCCCCCCCCCCACACACACACACACACACACATATATACATATATATATATATATATATATATTGTAAGGTTGAATTTAATCAACCATGTGTTGGCTTTATTCCGTGACATATTTGCTTGTAATACAGCACTTAGAAACCCTGTATTTAGGTGGGAATCATGTAAGGGTAGTGTGTGAGAGAGTGTGAGGAAATGCTCAAGATAGTGCAGTGAAGCAGAGACTCGCGGCTAGGACTCGCGGGAGGCTCGCGGCTTGCATGCCGCCAAAAGTTGCACACGCGCAGAGCATGCAGGGGAGCTGAACAGTCATGCCACCTGGAGCACTACAGGACAAAAATCCAGACTGGCCATTAAGTTAGCTCGCGGCTTGAACTCGCGACTCAGTCAAGTCGCGAGGTCAAGTCGCCAGCCAACCCTGTTTTGGAAAAATTGACTCTTCGCATTCCATTCTCATACCAGTATAAATACCCTTCATTCCCACAAAATATGAGTGGCCATTCAGAAAGAAAAACCCTAAGAGAGGTTTCTTCAAAACACCCACCCAATTAGAGAGAGCTACTCATTCTTAGAGAGAAATCTTTGTAGTCTCTTCTCATTCCCTCTCTCATTGTCATACCTATTGAGAGGAGATTTCTATCAAAACACTACCCACACCCATTTAGAGTGTTGAGTGTTTTTGGAGTTTTGGGAAGCATTGGAAGATGCCAAGGATGGCGGATGCTATGGATTATAGCGGAATCCGGTAAGCTAGAAAAGAAAAAGGTTTGGCGCAACCTCGTTGGAGCAAGAAGGTTAGAGGGTTTAGGTACATCGGGTAGATTAGGCTTGGAGGGTCTATTGCTGTTCATGTATCCCAACTACATTTTCTAGTAGATTATTGACCGCTTGGAGGGCGGCGGAGAGGTTTTACGCCGAGGGCTTCGGTTTCCTCTTCGATAACACATCGTGTGTTGTCCTTATGTTTGCATCTCTCTTCCCTTTATCTTTGCCTTTTATTTTCTACTGGGGATGTGATTTTAATTGACTTAGATTGTTTACCAATTCTGTATTAAGTTTTTGTTCATGTTCCGCACATTAATTGTTTGATATAAAACTTGAATTGGTTAATTTGTAAATTGGGGGTCTAAACGTTCAAGGGTGTTTATACACATATTTGAACTTTCCTATATAAACTTATGAAACAAATTGAATTGATCACTTACTCAAGCTGGAGTTTCCATATGTTTCCATTTTTCAAAAAAAAATTCCTATATTCATTTTTATTCATTTGATACTTAATAAATTACCATTTATCCTACCTACAATTTTCAAAACTTTTTCTATATTTATTTATTCATTTAGGAAAGGGTGAATTAAATGTGGGAATTTTTAGGAGATTTAAACTCAAGATCACATGCACCGATAAACTACCATTTGTTTCAAAAACTTACGCTCTGTTTGTTTCAGCATTAACGTTTTCTGGAAAATTGTTCATTTTCCAAAGATCATTTTCTAGAAAACTGTTTCATTTTCCAGTGTTTGGTAACAACCTTGAAAATGAACTTGAGAATGTTTTCTGGTGTTTGGTATGCAATTTTTTTAAAATATTTCTTGTATAATTTAAAACATGTATATTATGTAAACTAACTAATGTAATCATTATAAATAAAAAACTAAGAATGAATTTGGTTTTCATACTAAAGTTTTGACAATAGATACAATCAAAATTAATTAGTTGTCAAATTTTTATGATCTCTACCACTCATCTTGCTTATTTATATAGACAGTAATGTAAATACACACACACACACACATATATCAACCATTTGTTTATATATATATATATATATATATAAATTTGACAGGGGAATACATTTTTAATAACTTTTAATTGTCTACTCTTTTTGTTGGTATACTAATTGTCTACTATGGTCAACCAAAAGTATTCAATATTACTCTAAATTATATATTTACATAATGTACTGTATAATATATCATTACTGCATGGTATCTGCCAACAAAAAAAGTATTTGCCAACAACTGCAATTCTCCTAAACAATTATCATTCATTATATAACAATATTATTAGTCCATGGTAAAGATTGTCCCATGTAAAAGCAATTTAGAGCAATATGGGTGCTATGTTTGAAATTTTCATCTTTTACTTTATTCATTCTTTTTTTTTTTCTTTTTTTTTTTTTCACTTTATGTATGAAAAAGAAGTAACCTCTGCCTAGAATCCATCAAACCGAAAATTTCTTAGAGAAAAAAAAATCGAGCTTGAAATTCAAATTAAAGCAAAGAATTGGGATTTTGGTAGAGAGGAATGAAATAATTACCACTGCAAATTTGTTTTCCTTTGCAAGTTGGAGCTATTGACCGATCAGTGAAGGAAAAAAAAAAATCTAATCAGAGAATTGTGTTATAGAGAGGAAGAGAAATATGGAGAAAAGAGAGAAGAGAGACAGTTAGAGAGAGAGATTTATGGGAAGAGGAGAGACCAGAGTTAGAGATAGTGAGGGTGTGAGGAGAGAAAAAGCAAAGGGAAGAGAGAAAAAGTGAGAAAACTTACCATGAGAGAGAGAAGGCGCAAAAAAATTATGTTTCCCATGGCTATAGATGAAGATAATATTTATAGAAGATGCAATGCGTAAGAGAGAGATTGTTTTCCAAAAAAAAAATTTGGAAAACAACCTATAGAAAATAAGCCTTATTTTTATTAGGGTTTTCCGTTGACCAAAGATAGTTTTCCATTGACCAAGTTTTTTTTGTGCTACCAAACACTGGAAAATGTGAAAAACTATCTTTATAGAAAGTTTTCCAGCGAAACAAACAGAGCGTTAAGACGAATATAATCGTTTAACTATTATTTTAATAATATTTAATTATTTTTTGGGCTCAAGAGAACAACATGAATTTCTTATTTGGAAGAGACACAATAACTAATTAATTATGAGCTTTTCCTTTTCTTCCACCTATTTTCTTTCTTGTATTTTTGCTTTCATGGTTGCCACTATTTCTTTGGTTGCTCTCAGAGTTAAGCCCCCACATATAAAAGTTTTTGTTTGTTTACACTCATGGGGGGACACAACAAAACCCTATTTTTAGGGTCTGTTTAGTTGGAAATTTTTAGTATGGTTGTTCAATTTTCAGTATTATGAAAATAGGTATTTGAGTGTTATAGAAATACGTATTAAAAATATTATTGTTGTTTAAACACTTAAATTTGTTATTTACACACCGATACCAAATCATCCTTATTTTGAGAAAACAGAGAAAACATATTTTTGCCCAGGCCCACAAACCTTATTTTTATTTTGAGAAAAAAGGCCCAGAAAGCCTTGTTTGCCCAAATTGGGCGGTAGTGGAAGGAAAGTTGAACAGGACAAAATATTGACTAGCCAATTGCAAAATGATACAAGGTAAATTCCAAATGTACCCTAAAGTAGCTTTCATTTCCTTCCTGTATTCAAACACAGTTAAGGAAAATCATTCTCTTCCCCTTTCCTTTCTTTTTTTCCTTTTTCCTTCTCTTACCTCTGCCTAACTACAACCAAACAAAGTATAGGTGACATCTCATACATTTTCTGAGAGCAAAAAGACTGCTAAAAGAGCAAACATGGCCTCTTTTGATATTATATTTTTTTTGAGAAAAAGATAGATTTGTTTTTCAGCAAAAGGTTTAACTTTGATTACATCACATCATGTAGGATAGGTGGGATTTTCCCCTAGTCAAGTTCTTTGGATTCAACAAAGTAGACAAATTGGGCCATCTTGGTGGCACCTACATTATTTGACAGTTTTTAGGCCTTGCTTTGCTCCATCCAATTGTAAGGAAAATGTCTTGGCAGGTGAGAGCTTCCTCAAACATGGCCCACTTACCATAAAAATAAAGAGGCCTTTATATATTTATTATTGTATTTTGTTGGACTATTCCATACAAACAACGAAAGAGCCAAAATATGAAATCAATCTATTCTTAGGTCGAAGGATAAGGTCATCAAATCCTAAGATATAATTAGTGATTTTTTAGTGAAAGGAAACTCATTACATCATCTCTTCATCAATTAAAAAAGAAAAGATCCTACCAAATACCAATATAGCAGAATTCCAAATCATTATCCTCTGCTTTATGCATTTTAGGTCACATTCTCCTTTAAAAAAAAAAAGTTGAACAAAGATAGATGACTACAAAAAAGACTCGAATCTGACTGACAAATGAAGCTGAAAAGGTGTAGAAAAAGTTAGGTCATGTGGAGGTACGAGGCATCTTTCTTTGGAAAAAAAAAATAGAGTAGCTTTTGGGAAATAAATAAATTTCAATAAATTTATGAACACAACTTTTTTTTTTTTAACAATTATTGACAAGAGTTTGTCTTGGGTGAATAAAAAATTCGATGATTAATTTTTTTTTTTTTTTCCCTTTTTATAGACTATATTCATATTTTGTACAATATTTTAAATAGTATTATAAAAACAATTCCTTGTACAAGTTAAGTAATTTGCAATTAAATTATTAAACAAATTGGTTAATGATTCAATGTTACTTTTGACAAATAATTCAATGTTATAATTTATTTTTTTTTTTTTTTTTTTTTTTTTTTTGCGTGTAGCAAAGTACTAATCCTAACACATTTTCTAACGAAAGAAACCAAACATTTGTACACGGTAATTTGTGGAAGTGGATAACACTAGCAAATGAACCAACATCATCAACTTAATTGTCATGGGTTTTGTAATTTAGTGGCATTATGTCATGAGTTTTGTAGTTTAGTGGCATTATTCTATTCTACCATTATTGAACACTTTAAATGCCCCTTCCTTCACTTGTTGTAAGGAAAAATATCAAAATAATTAAAGGAGTTTGTTAATAATTCAGTGTTATCTATAGAATTAATTCAATGTTTTAGAATTAAAATTAACAATAAACATTAAAATTATCTTGTTGTGAAAATTTTTAAAGAAATAAATAGAAATTTATTATGTTGTGACAATAACACTATGTTTGAATTAGGGGGAAGATTTATCCCAAAAAAAACGAATTAGAGGGAAGATGAGAGAAAGGAAAAGAAAAAGAGAAAAAGGAAGACATTTTCCTTATTTGATTTTAATGGAAAATATAAGAGACTTGGAGAAAACAAATTTTTGCCCAAGCCCAAATTACCTTTATTTAATTATTGTTGAGAAACAAGGCCCACAAAACCTTGTTTGCCCAAATTGGGCGAAAGAAGAAAAAGACAAAATATTGGCTAGCCAATCACAAAATAATACAAGGTAAATTTCCAAATGTACTCTAAAGTAGATTGCCTTCCCTTTCTAAATTTAAACACAATTTAGGAAAATCATTTTCTTTTCCTTTCCTTTCTTTTTTTTCATTTTCCCTTCCCTTACCTCTTCCTAACTACAACAAACAAAGTATAGGTGACATCTCATACTTTTTCTGAGAGCAAAAAGACTGCTAAAAGAGAAAACATGACCCCTTTCGATATTTTATTTTTTGGAAAAAAGATAGATTTGTTTTTTTGAAGAGAAAAAAAAAAAAAAAAAAAAAAAGTATTCCATCGAAAGGTATAACTGTGATTACATCACATCATGTAGCATTGGTGGGATTTTCCCCTAGCCAAGTCTTTTGGATTCGATAAAGTATGCAAATTGGACCATCTTGCTGGCACCTACATTATTTGACAGTTTTCAGGCCTTGCTTTGCTCCACCCAATTGTAAGGAAATTAAGTGTCTTGGCAGGTGAGAGCTTCTTCAAACAATGGCCTAATTACCATAAAAATAAAGAGCCTTTTATATTTAATATTGTATTTTGTTGGACAATTCTATGCAAACAAAAAAGTGCCAAAATATGAAATCAATCGATTCTTCGGTTGAAGGATAAGGTCATCAAATCCTAAGATATAATTCTTTCTCAAAAAAAAAAAAAAAAAAAAAATCCTAAGATATAATTAGTAATTTTTTAGTGAAAAGAAACTCATTACATCATCTCTTCTTCAATTAAAAAAAAAAAAAAATGATCCTACCAAATACCAATAAAACAGAATTCCAAATCATTGTCCTCGGCTTAATGCATTTTAGGTCATATTAGGTTGAACAAAGATAGATAGATGACTACAAAAAAGACTCGAATCTGACTGGCAAATGAAGTTAAAAAGGTGAGAAAAAGTTAGGTCATGTGGAGGTACAGGCCATCTTTCTTGGGAAAAAAAAATTGAGTAGCTTTTGACATTAGCGGCCGGAAACAAATAAATTTCAATAAATTTATGAACACAACTTCTTTTAACAATTATTGACAAGAGTTTGTCTTGGGTGAATAAAAAATTAGATGATTATTTTTTTTTTCTTTGTATATAGTATATTCATATTTTGTACAATATTCTAAATAGTATTATAAAAACAATTCCTTGTACAAGGTAATTAATTTGTAACTAAATGCGTGCTATAAAAAGTATATTTATAAAACTTAAACAATTATGAGACAACATTCACAAAAATATTTGATATCTTTAATTTATTTTTAATCAATTATCATTTTAGTACTAGATATGTTTGAAAACAAGCAATAATAATTTTTTTTTTAAAAAAGTTAAAGCATTTTTATTCAAAACTATAACCTATGTTCTTTAAAAGAACTAAAGTAATCAAGTATACCTTACACATTAGCGCATCATTGTGAGTGTGTAAAGATATCATCTGGATATAATGGCTGATGTGCTTTACCAAGTTCGTTTTCCCATCGTAAGAGTTGAATGGTGGGCGTGTAAATCTACTCAGCATTGGGGCCTGTTCAATGTCCTCTGAGAATGGCGAACAAGCAACTCTACGTAATGCTCAGCTCATAGCATCCATGGCGGTATTCCGAGACTGTCGCTCTTTTGGGGAATCCGAGTCCCGATCTGCATACTCCCATGAACGTGAACAATCCCGGTGTCGATGGGAATCGGACTGATAGGACCCGGCTCCATAGCGACCTCCCATGCTAACGGACCCCTCCTCATGGTCGTCACGGTCTCTCCTTTAACACCTACCTCTTGCTTGCAACTCCAAATCTCTTACCAACCTACGCAAATACTTAAGTTCCTCGTCCTTCTCATCAAAGCGCCCGCGCCCTAAAGCACGCGATATTGTCTGGTGAGTTTGATATGACTCTTCTCCAAGGCTGGATTGCTCTTCTTCCCGCTCACGATCCCTATCTTCATGCCTGTTTTGCCTTCTTTCTCGCCAAGTAGATCCCCGAGAAGATCTCCCAAAACCACTTTCAGTATAACTCCCTGACCGTCCTTTAGATATTTCCCCTGCACGAGTCTCAGCAGAACCACAGTTACATAAGAGATTCCCACAGGCGGTGCCAATTGTGCGTGCCCAAAATATGGTTCTTGGGCTCAACCTTTTACTTGGGTTCACAATCTATTTGTATTGTGGGCTTTGGGTTTCCTACTATGGGTAGTCCTTTGCTCGGAGACCCAGTCGCTCACCCTTGTTTTTGCAAGCCTTTCCCCTCCTTTCTCACAAAGTCACTCCCACTCTTCTGAAGTAGTCACTCTTCTCTCCCTGTCCTCTTCTCAGAATTTCCAACCCCCTAACTTCTCATCCTAGTCTCTTATTTATAGCGTGAGGTCAGTGGGAGTGTCATGAATATTTCTAATTATAAGTGGAAATAGGGGTCCAATTCCATTATTTCTAAGTGGATGTTTCATTGGGAGTGGTAGTAGTGGCATTGGAACCAATTCCCCACCTTCTAAAGGCTGTTCGGCAGTGATATTCCCTAAGGCTATACCGGACAACTGAAATATGGTACTCTCGAGCAATCACATTCCCATCCGAGACGTAGTTGACCAAGCAAGGCCCAGATTGCACGCCAAGGCGCGTCTAGGCCAAGATTAAAGGCCCAATGTGCCTTGGGTCAAGCATCGTGGCACGAGACCTGGGCCCATGGCTTAGTAGACTTGGGACCCTACCTCGTACAAAGGGTCGGGGCCAAGGATTGTACCATTGGGCCGGAGTCAAAGGCCCAAAGGGCTCGGGGATCCTGTACCATACAAAAAGTATTTCCACATCAATTTTGCAAGTGCTGGGAATTTTAAACCAACCAAGAAAAAAGCATGGCCATGTACACGACACGAGTGACTTTGGATTTAAAATTATATTTGGGCATCATGATATAAATTGTAACTATACAATTTTTGTAGCTATCCTAGACTACTAGCAACATAATTTTGACCAAGTATTTAATAAAAAGTGTGAGGTGACAAATATGTTTGCAATATCTTGAATTTTTAAAATTTACAAGATTAGCTAGCTCTAAAACCTGTATTTTACTCAAGATTGGTATATCTTGTGTGCAGCCTAATCAGAACCTAAATTTTTTGACCTAACACAAAACAAATTGACCCGTGACTTGACTTATTTTGCAAGTCAACCTAACTTGACTAGGCTAACTTGTAATTCAACCCGTTTTTTAAAACTTTTTTTTAGGTAAAAAATTAAATTAAACCAAGACATTATTGGTTTAATTGTTTGTTGTGAGCTTTACAATACACAAGTCTAATTCAATTGGCAATATTATTATTATTATTTAAGAAAAACATCAATTTTGTTATATATATATATATATATATAATATCGTTTAGATATAATGCTCTTAAGGAAACAATTGAGACATTTACATAATTACATGCAAATTAATTGAAAGATGAATGATTGAGGCATTTTATAATGAGTAAATATTTTTAGATATCAAATAACAAAGTATATGTCAAAATAATCTGGTTATAGTAGAGTTAAAACCATATATTTAAAATTATATATATATATATATAAGGGGAAATTATTGTGTACTCCCAGAGTATCATAAATGTGTACTCCCAGAGTATCATAAATGTGTACTCCCTCCTCTCACATGAATGGTGGATCCCACTAATTAAATTTATGATAGGACCCACCATTCATGTGAGAGGGAACCACCATTCATGTGAGAAGGGAGATTATGTATTTATGGTACTCCAGAAATATCTAATAATTTTCTATATATAAGAAACATTTGTAAGTGTGAAAAGAGTGAAGTCAAAGTATATCAATGAAATTAGCATAAATTATGGATGCTTAGACCTATTTTTTAACAATCATGTCTAAAATAAATAGCATTTCAAAATAAAATATGACATTTCCTAAAATGTGTGTTGCTTAATAATGATATGATATTCATAAAAGAGATTATGTATAAATAAGTAAATAATCAAACTTTAATGTATATTCTCAAATTGAAATAAAGTGTCAACCACAGTTGATATTAAATTATAAAATTAGTTTTCAGGATTGTAAATTTCTTATACGTTTTTATATATTCTTTGTCATATTAGTTATCCAATAAGACATTTGTAATTTTTATTTTTTTATGTTTTGGGATGTTGATATTGTGTAGAAATAAAACTTGTATGTTTGTTTTAATTATCCTTTGTGCTGTTTTGTTTTGATTAATAAAGTTGATATTTGTATAATTTTAAAATTACTGAACAAGTATTAATTTTTATAATTTTATAATATTGTACACTTTTATATAAATGCATACAATATATAACTTTTATATAAATGCGTACAATATATAACTTTTATATAAATGCATACAATATTATATACTTTGTACAAAATTGCAAACATATACAATATTATTGTATACATTTGTTTAATCTACCATGTAAATCTTATATGAATAGTGCAATGCAAATCAATAATTGTTTTTTCTTTAAAAAAAAAATTTATATAGAACCCATAGTTTATTTATTTATTCTTTTGGAGGTAAATCACGACTTTCATGGATTAAACAGAAACAATAGAATTTTGAGGACAGCTCCCCTCGTATAACACATGTTTCAAACATTGAATATTTATTGCTAATAAAGTGTTTTAAATGATAGCTCAGGCCTTTTCCAGGGGCGGCTTAACCATTAGGCATTTAGGTTACTTAGTCAATAGCTTAGGCCTTGTTTGGTTTAAAAAAATGATCACTCATCACTCAGTTTTCATCACCCATCACTCATCACTCAGTTTTCATCACTCATCACTTATTACTTATCACTCATCACTTAAAACACCCCACCCTGTTTGGCACCATCACTCACTTGTCATCACTCAATATTTTTCAATTATTTGTGGGCCCCATACTTGTACCTTGTGTAGCTTTTACTTTTTTTTTTTTTCCTTCAACCCCCAGTAGCTAAATTCACCGAACCCAGTTAGCAAAAAAAATAATTAAAAAAAAAAAACCAAACTCACTGAACCCAGGAAAAAAAAAAAAAAAAGAGGATGAACTGAAGACCGAACAGTGAAAAAAAAAAAAAAAGAGAAAGAGACGAAGAACTGAAGAAAGAATTAGTGAAGAGAAAAAAAAATGATGAACTGAAGACCGAATAGTGAAAAAAAGAAAAAAAAAGAAAAAAAAGAGAGAGACGAAGAACTGAAGAAAGAATCAGTGAAGAAAAAAAAAAAGAAAAGAAAAGAACGGAAGACCAACCAGTGAAAAAAAAAAAAAAAAGAAGGAGTCAAAGGTCAAAAGTTGCGGCTGTGGGTCCCTCCATGCGTGAATAATTACAAAAATGCCATTAAGTTATGAGTTATGAAAATTAAAAACAACTAAAATGTGTTTTCATTTTCCATAACTCATAACTCAAAAATCAGAGAATTGAGTGATGGAAACTGAGTCACGGATCATGAGTGATGGTGTCCAAACAAAAAATTTTCCGTGGGTCCCACAAATTTTGGATGATGAGTGATGAAAATAAAATCATATCACTCAAAACTCACTCATCCAAACTCAAAGAATTAAGTTCTCCGAATTAATGAATGTTCCCTGTAATAACCAATAAAATATGTTACCTTCTTTCTTATGAGAATAAAATATGTTATCTATTAATTTGTCTCAATTATAGAATAGACTTTCTAATTAAGGCCTTCTCTAGCAAAAAATAAAAAAATAAAAAAAGATCTCTTCTATTGGCTAATAGAATGCATCATCTATTTGTGTCATGGTGTAAAAATATAATAATAGTAGTCAATTAGTATCAAACGTCATCCTTGTTTTCCAGAAGTTATAATAATAGGCATTATCCATTTATTATATTATCAAGACTAATCTCATCAGTCATTATGAACTAGAGTCTCTGTCGAAGACTTGAAGTGTTGAACATGAACGGTTGAAATTGTTTTACGTGCATCTGAATAAAAGAAATCCCTTTCAGGCTAAAGGATTTAGATTTAACAAAATCAGATTTACTCCAAAAGAGAATTAATATACGAACAGTGGTATAAAAACAGCAACTTCAGTGACATTTCCTTTTACCTAAGTTTTCGATTAAAATTCTTTAAACGAGATCTTGGGACACTGTATGGTCTAACAAGTTTGTGTGTTTTTTCATTTTGTAAGATAAGACATTCAATATACAATTATTATTGTTTACTATTTCTTTACAACATGGGACATGGTATCTTACAATTAGTATATAATAAAAATAATATTGGAAATAGATGTAGGCAAAAATGATATTGTTCTGATTATAACAAGTTATATCATTATTTTAAAAATATTTTATGCCCCAAAATACTTCTTCGTTATTATTATTATTATTTATTATTAGAGAAGTTGTGCCCCAAGATGCCAATAGTGATATATAAAAACAGTAACTAAAAAGAGAGATGTTACGTTCACAACATTTTTACAATATTTTCATAACAAATCACAGGTGGTTAGTTGTTATTGGTTCAAATTTGAACCCAACACTAAGATTACTTTTTTGCCCCAACAATAACAATTAGTAACAATCTATCACTTAAGATTTATTGTAAAAATATTGTGAAAATTATGTGAACATTTTATTTCTCAACCAGAAAAGTCTAGAATGACATTTGCTGTCCTAAGTTTCTGATTAAAATATTCTAAATGAGATATTGACGCGTACTATTTATTTAACCAGATCTTTCCTCAAAAAAAAAAAAACAAAAAAAATCTAACAGGATTGCGCAACTTCCATTTTCCATTGAATTATGCTAGGACACAACCTTTGGCACAATTTTGTGCCATAATTCATCACATGATGAGTTGTGATTGGTAAAAATATGTCCCTATATGGTCCACTAGCATATTCTTACTAATTACAACTTGCCATGTGACGAGTTATAGTACAAAGTTGTCACTAGTATAATTCTTTTCCATTGATACTTGCTCATAGTCATGTCATATGCTAGTGCTTATTCATTGCGTAGACAAATTCAGAGAGAGAGAGAGAGAGAGAGAGATTATGTAAACAAATTTCCAATACCATAATATTGGAGTTCTTGAGAGATTTACACTATAATATTGTCTGATGATGCACAAAGTCAAAATATTCCCTATCATTGTCTAACCAGATTTTGTGGCCTTTTCCAAGATTAGAAAAAGAGTAACATTATATACTCGTAGTGGTATAAAAAGTTAAAACAACCCCTACAAGTCTACAACGTCATAAAAATTAAAAATTAAAAATAAATAAATAAATAAAAACTAAAACTAAAACTAAAACTACTACTACTACAACGTTAACACTTAACAGCTGTTGAGCACCATAATGTTGTCTAAAAGATTGTATGGCATCTATTTTCCTTTGGTACCTGATTTATCCATATGTTTACTATTCTAAACAGTATATAGCAATGAATTGTTTTTCCAGCTTTTATCCTTGTCCTTAGAGCAACCACATCAGTTCGTTCAAATTTTTTGTCTATTTTACAAGAAAAAACCTACTTTTTCTATTTTATAGATCCATTTTTACAAAACATCCACACCAGTTTACCTATTCTACACATTTATTCAATAAAATATTCATTCTTTTATAATTTTTTATTATTCCCTCTCTCACTGCCCCTCTCTCTCAAACCCACAGTCTATCACTACCAACGATCACTCCACACCCAGCCACCATCATCACCATCCAGCCACCATCATCACCACCCAACCGGCATCATCAATGAAAACCAATCCACTCAATCCCAAACCCATTCATCACCCACCCAACCCGAAACCCAGTCAAGCCAAATCATCACCCACCCAATCGACGGCAAGATCATCAAAACCCACCAATGAACTAGAAAAAACAAGCCGATCAAGATTAAAACCCACCAACCCACACCCACAATCAACCAAAAAACCAAAAAAAAAAAAAAAAAACCAACAACCAACAGATCTGAGCGAGATCGACGCCTCCGACCTAAGCAAGATTGACGCCTTGCAACACTGCCACCTCCTCGCGACAACCACCGCCATGCTCTCCATCCGGCCTGAGACTATAGAAGAGAAGTAATGGGCTGCACTGTAGCTCCTCGAAGGTAGAAGAGTTAGGCCAAGAATATAGAGAGGTTTAGATTTAGGGTCGAACCACCATTTATGGTGGTGTGATGCTCAGAGGTAGAGTTTGAATGTTCATCGATGGAGCTTGGGTTGAGAGAGTTTCAAAGAGAAGCTGAGACCTGATGAGAGGCGTTGGTATTGCTCAGTGAGAGAAGAGAAAAAAAGAGAGCGAAAAAGGTGTTTTATACTGTGCAAATATAATATTAAAATAATGATAAACAAGCTACAGTAACCGTGTAAATTACACGGTTACTGTAGCTCAAGGAAATTTTTAGAAGACTTTACACATTTTTACGCGAGCTGATGTGGGTGTTTTTTAGTTCAAAATGTGTAAAATTTGTACTTTCTTCTATTTTAGAAGACTATAACAGATTTGATGTAGTTGCTCTTATGCATTGAAGTTAGATGAATAATTACTCTAAACCTTGGCCTAGCAATGAACTTTTCTTATGAGCTAATGAGCTAGAGCATCAGACCATTAGTATTAGCTGTGATATGTCAAATGTCATTTTAACACATTAAAAATCATTTTATCTATTTTACTACATCATTTTACAATAAACTTGCAGCAAATGTTTTATTTTAACATTATAACATATTCAAATAATATATAAAATAATAATAAAACATATCTCTCTTCTCTATACTTTGAACTAGAACTCATTCACCACAGACTTCATGACCTTAGGGCATGTTTGGTAGACTATAATAGCCTCTGTAATGTAATAGTTATTCCTACGATTTAGTTATTCTTTAGTTTGGTTATATTTTTATTACAATGAATAATCATTCCTTATGAATAGCTATTCTTCAAAATGAGAAATAATTATTCCTCTTTAAGAGGTTGTGGTGTAATAATTTCAAAACTTAATATATTTCTAAGTAAATAAACTTTTCATATATATCTAACAATTATAAAATTAAAAATCATAAAAAAATAATACATATCTATCTTAAATTTTTTTTTTTTTTTAAAACAAATTTTAAAGAGATATAATTGTATGAGTAAGAAATTTTCTAATATAAATGTTAAGTTTCATTCTAATGTTATAACTCACAACCAAACTAATGAATAGGTTTAGTTATTACATTACAATACATTTTATTCCCAATAATAAAGATTACAATTCCTATCGTAATCTCCATTTAGTGTACCAAACGTACCCTTAATCCAAATCCATTATGACCACCACTTATAACCACCGGTCACCGTGATGCAAAAAAAAAAAAATAATAATAATACCAAGTGCAAAACAGCACTAAAATCAACCAACCACAAGCTACAAATATAAACCTAGCAAACCATAAGCTGCAACACAAGCCATTAGCCAAGCCTAGCCCAAAACCACCGGTCATTGAAAAAGTGAGAGAGAAAAGAGATCGGAACCCATTACTAGATTAGAACCCATTGAATCCACAAACCCACCACCACCAATGACCTCCCAAAATCAACCCAACCACCACCAGCCAAAACCACCAAAACCCCAAAATTAGCAATGGTGGCGATCGAGAAGTGAACCAGAGAATGGAGGGAGAATGAGAGTGATGAGTCTGAGAGAGAGAGTGAAAGGGAGAGGGCAAAGAGAGTCTATGAGAGGGAGATAGCAAAGAAGAGTGGGTGAAGAGGAGAGGGCGAGGAAGAGTGGGTGAAGAGGAGAGGGAGGAGAGAGAGAAGAGAAGGAGATGGTGAAGAGAGAAATGAAAGTTTGAGAGAGGAGACAGAAAGTTTGTATTAAAAACCAATAAATTTTGTTTATAAGATGCTACAATTCCCTTCTACTAGTAGAAGGGTACTGTATTATGTTATAAACAATTAGATTTTTGGCACATGTGATGAGGTATAGTTTTTGGTGTTTGATATGTCAAATGCTAAAAATTTAGTATTTGGCACACTTGATGTTTTTGGCACATGTGATGAGGTATAGTTTTTGGTGTTTGATATGTCAAATGCTAAAAATTTAGTATTTGGCACACTTGATGCCAATGATTTTAGCTTCTAGTGTGCTAAATCATACCAAATGCCATTTTAGCACCCCAAATATTTAAAATTACAGAAAAGAAAAAGAAAAAGAGGAAGCCTTTATCGTTCTGGTGTGCTATTTACAAAAATCTTTCCAACTTTTTAAGGATTTTTTGGAATAGCAACTCAATGTAGCAAGTGCATTTTTTTTAATCATTTATCTTTCTTGGATAATTTATACTAATTTTTAATGGGTTTAATGAGTAAAAAAGAAACTAAAGTACGGTAAATTGTGAAATGGTGTGTTAAAATAGCAAAAATAGTATTTTAGGTGTAGTATCATTTTTTTAAGAGACCATATGTAAATGCTCTAAATGATTGCTATAAGATAGTCTTTTTACTTATTCCAAAGTTGAAATCCTTTTAATTTTGAACAATGTATCAGTTATTATAAATTCTATGGTATAAGGTTTACAAAATTTTTTCTTTTTTTTTTTTGAGAGAGAAAAGGCTTACAAATTACTGTGTCACTAATCATAATAAACTAATTCAAACATTTATTAATTTGGTTGTTGTAGTCAATCAATTATATATATCATTGTCATATCATGTAAACAGTTACGGCAGCTTTAACATTATTCTTTATAAGTTATAGGCTTATAGCACTCTGCTTTTAGGTTTTCATTTTCGTTTTTGTTTTTTATAATTATTATAGCAGATCTTCTTGTTCTTCTTCTTTTTTCAATTTTTTTATTTTATTTAAATAGCATATCTTAATTTGGCTTATATAGATCTACATTTTAACTTTCGATTTCGACTTTCCTGTATTCTCCTTTTTTTTTTTTTTTTTTTTTTAATAGAAAATTTCAATCTATGGCTTTCTCTCCTAGTGATAGCTCTTTATCATCAAACCAAAATACCAATCAATTTTTGATATAAGCGGGGATTGAAAACTATAATAACACTATAATCAATTTTAGATGCATGAAGAGTGGTTCAAAGCTTTAATTTGGCGTGGTTTTTTTTTTTTTTTTTTTTTTTTTTTTTTTTATTTGAGCTGTTTTTTAGAGCATATGATAACACTTGAGCTTTGCTGGCTCCCACAATCTTCACACCATTAAATCTACTTTGATCAGTATTCTGTGGAAAAAATTAAACATATTAAGATTTACTCTGAAAGAAGAGTATTTATTATATATTAATAAACTATTTTAGTAAACTTTTAATAGAAAAATAAAAAAAGTGACTAACTTTTTTTAACAATTTTATTTTTATATTTTTCATAAAACATTTCCTAATTAAAATAAATGATTCATGTATGCTCTAAGGGCACACATTAACAGGCCCATATATACATTCAAAATTGCACTGTTGGATATATTATACATTTTATATTGTTCTAAAACACATTCAATTTTATGTTAATTGAATATTATTTATGATTTGAAAATATATATTATAATAAAATAGTTATTAATTTCTAATCATTTTAATAGAGAATATAAATAGACAATGTAATATCTGGCAAAAATTTTACTTTTTTTAATGTGTAATATAATCAAAATTAATTTTACGAACAATAGAACACATAATAAATATTTTACTCGAATCATAAAATAAATTTCTTATTAAATTTTTCAAAATAAACTAGTTAGTAGCTTACACACGAAACTACATATTCAGATCTCTTGCTATGAAATTTTTATCAGAATAATAAATTTAATTAACTCTTAAGCAAAAAGTATTTTATCAAATACTCTGTAATAAGTCTAATCATACTCAAGAAAAGTACAAAAAAGATGAAATTTTATTGATACTTCCAATATTACACACTTCACTGCACATCACACAACACTCATGCTATTGCTTCTTATTTCACTCACACACTTGCAGCAATAGGTGGGAATAACCATATATAGAATACAAAGGAGGCAACTTCCTAAATTCACTCACTTAAAAGTAGCAAAGTTGAATAAATATAAAAGTTGAGTCAACAAAAGCAACACTTCTTCGTCTGAATAGAACTCCATGAGTCCAAGTCCGCGTTGCCATGTTTTCCTCACTTACGGACGGAAACATCAGATCAAAGACAAAATCTCACTTATTAAAGTAAGCTATGTCTCTTTCTTATTTGCAGCCACCCTAATAAAGACATGCACACACATTTTAAAAAAAAAAAAAAAAAGCAACGTAATATTAAAAGAGCTACATGCAAAATGCATACATAACAAATTACTAGGCTATTATTCTGATCGTTACTTATTTTGTGATGGAACGGGGAGATAGGTCACTGCATTGGGCGCAGTGGGTGGCGTAATCTTCAGCTGTGAGCCTCGCACAGGAACGGGGACATAGGTCCCCTGATTGGGCGCAGGTGGAGCAACCTGAACCCTTGGCAAAGCTGAGACGGTGAGAAAAAGAAACACCGCTGTGAGTATGATAATCATCATATTTAGAGACTTCATCTTACTTTGTAAGTATAGAGAGTTAAGTGCAATTTGATAGAGAACTTCTCAGCTATATAAAGAGTAAATTTTACCGCATAGGCATTAGTAAAACCATGGGAGATAATGGTATTCTTTCAACTATAAATTGTCCACTTTGACCGTCATGAAGTTTTTTAATAGCTAGGGTCAAAGAAAATAATGTAATTTATTCTTGTGTGGATGGATACTTCACCAATGAGGAAATCCAGCTCATAGACGGGTACAGTTGAGGAAGAATTCAAATTAAACACTTAAGTGCGCAGTGGACTGCAATTTTTGTTGATAAGATTCCAAAGGATTAGCTTGCATTGACGATAAGTAAAAATACCACCAAGCGTTTGTGTGTGAGTGAAAGTAATTGTAATGATCGTGTAGGTAATCCTCTCATTAATTACTTCTTGCACCCAACATGCAACTTGTTCTCATATGTGTGGTGAAAAACGATCTCCTAGCCCATTTTCTGACAAGACCCTAAACTGGACAACATGAGCTTCTTCTTCTTTAATTTTGGAGAGAGAGAGAGAGTAGCATGAACACCAATACTAATATTACGGCACCCTTTCTGTGTCAAAACCCATCAATGTTAAACCAATAAGAGCTCCAAAAATTAGCGACGTTCAACATGTAAGAATGATTATTTAGTACCTCCCAAGCGTTGTTTCCAAGTCGAAGTGTAAGATTGATTATTTTCAACTCTTTTTGAATGACATTTTCGTAAGAACATGATTTGTTTTTTAAACTAGTCGACTCGTGGGATGGATCTGATTCTCTTTCCCGAAAGCAAATAGGGCATCTAAAAGCGGAAACATCGCCATACCAAAAATAGAAAGGCGCCTTCCAGACCAATAGCAGCATCGAAGTTCGGTACAGTACTCATGGTTAAAGAGTATGTGAACTCAGAAGAGAATGAAATCGTGTAGCTCATCTAATCTGTTAGCACTGTATATGCTAGGCTTACACACAATCTTATTATTCGAAACGAGGAAAAACCAGATTTTTTATTTTTTGCTGCAGGTTATTAACACGAATGTAATATTGGTTCTCCATTGAGCTAGTTAATTAAATGGAGTAGATTATCAAAAACAATGGTGTTAGAGGCAAAATATGAACTCAAATGGAATGTATATCGACATTTCTATGATAGTCGGTTGAAAATGCCCACTATTTGGACTTTTCAAACGTGTATGTAATCAACAAAGAGCATTGTTTATTTCGAAATTGTGATTTTAAGTCATATTTTTCCTTATATTTTGTAACGTTAACTGTCTGTTGTATATAATAATATATGTGATATTATTTTCCCATCACCAAAATAGTATGTTGAATTCTGTAATATGGTATTTTGAATTTTGTAATATTCGGTAAAATGACCACTATTTGGACTTTTTAACATGCATGTAATTACCAAAGAGTTTTGTTTGTTTTACGCAATGTATTTTGTATTTTATACACATTGTATTGTATGGCAACACTTTGTGTGTAAAACATACTGTGTATATAAGGATTTTCCCATTGCGAAAATGGCATTTTGGATTAATCAAATGAGAATAACTTTAGAGGAATGTGAGGTCATCAAATCCTCAGCCATATTTTTATTTTTATTTTGTTAGAGAAAAGAGATGCGGCGTTAAATGCCAAATCTATGAAATCATGAATCTCAGCCTTATGCATGTGTTTTAGATTATGGTTATAACAAATATTATATACTAAATTGACCCTCTAATAAAAGTGTTGAATACTCTAATTAGAGAATTACAAGAATTTGGATTCAACAAAAATAAAAGTAATGCTAAATTCGCAATATTATCACAACAAATTTTATGCGATAAGTTGTTATCAATTCTAATTTAGGCTCAATATTGATATAATTTTTTTACCTATTAGTAACAACTTGTTGCATAAAATTTGTTGTGAAAATATTGTTAACATAGCATTACTCTAAAAATAATTTTGTCCCCCCAAACATAATCCTTAACCCCTTAAACAAAGGGGAAAAAAAAAAGCTTAAATAAAAAAAAAATATAAACATTAGCCCAAATAACAACAAAAATAACTCAAACAAGAATAAGATTGGACCAACAAAATGAACATATTATTCAACAAAAAGCCTATTCAAAATCAAAAAATAAAAATAAAAATCATAATCATTTAAATTTGTAACTTGTTCGTCAGTAGTTATGCTCTCTTAGACTTTACAATTGCAACAATTTTGCTTTTCTTAGAGACTCAGCTTGTAGTTGTAGCAAATATCATCAATCTCTCTCTCTCTCTCTCAATTTTTTTCTTTTCTATTATCATTTCAAACTATTTTTCGCTTTATTACTCTCATTTGGGCATTCTCAATTCCAACTTTATCACTTATCAATCATTTTTTTTTTTTATTCTTTTTCTCTTTGTTAGTCGAAAGAAATTATAGTACTTCATGTGTTAGCGTGTTTTTTTTTAAAAAAACGTTAATAAATTTAAGTTATCTCTTTATAAGATTTGTAAAATTAAGTTTCTTAATGACTACCCCAAGAAAAATTCCTAGAGCCGCCACTAAATAGGACCTATATAGCCCTACTAAACCACTAAGAGAAGTGAAATCAAATTGAAAGAACAATATCTAACAACCTAGGCAAATATTAAGACCCCCAATATCCAATTTTACAGCTAATTATATCACTTTTAGTTTAAACTAACAAATTAATCCATGTGTAAGTGATTATCCAATTGAAAAAATCTATGGATGGAAATAAGCAATATAAAGCAACAAAGTAATATTAAGTGTAGAAATAAAAAGATAAAACTAAATGAAAACACAACTACATGTTTTTGAAGAACAAATTAGGGCCCTCGGTGAAAATCCACCATGCTGACTCTCCAAGTCAAAACTCCATTATGAAGTAGATACAGTACAAGATTGATATAGACCCCCTAAGCCTAAATCTCCCTAAGTACTTGAGCCCTGTGAGTTCATACTAGCATTTGACTTCACCGAGTCTATTCCTCTACAGAGTCATGCCAGTTGAGCGACCAACCACTAATCACTAAGTGAGACTTGGATTTGTGGCTTGAACCTCCAAAAATACCTAGCAACCAACTTCTCTCTAACACTCAGAAATGGTTTAGCTAGTGAAGGTAAAAATCTCTTCTTTAAGGATATATATAGCATGGTGAGAGGGAAGAGAAGAAAAAAAAAAGCTACGGATTAACTCAATTGGAATTGGTTTTATCTCTCTAAAAGGATGAGCACAATAAGCTTCCATAATTCCTATTAATCTTCTCTCCTCAAGGTTTTCTCTAGTTTCTAGAGATAATTGGAATAGATTGAATGGGTGTGTGTTAGTACCAAATGAGCTGGCTGCAGATAAGATCAAAGAGCTGGAATCTGTTCTTGAGCCAAGTTGCCATTTGACTAGGTTGCAAGCAGGTTACAACACACATAGGACAAAAGGCTCCCCCTTTCTTAATGCATGGCAACCTTGTAGGCAAGCTTGGTCGTAAGCAATAAGTCATGATCCCACTCTCAACTGATTTTACCAACTTAGATAAGGAACTACATGTAATCCCCCCCCGGCGGCACGGAACATTTATCAAAATATGATAAAAACACATAAATTTGGCACGAAAAAACAACATTACAAATTCTTCAAAAAATAACAAATTAACAAGAGCAAACATATCAATAGTAGAAAAGAGAGAGTTCATTTATGTTCAGTAGGCCTTACCAAACCTTTGGGAGAATGAGAAAATATATCCTACATTGAGTATATGTTTTCGCTCTCTCAAAACCAGTGGGACTCAGCCAACATTATTAATTCCATTTCGGAACCTATTTCGTTTTGTTCAATGGAATGAAATATTTCGGTATCGATTTATTTCAGCATATCGTTTCAAGCTATTTCGGGTTCCTAAAATATATATATATATATATATATATATATTACTTTTATATAAAATAATGAATTATTTTTTAAAAAATCTTAAATAAAGTGGGCTTAAAAAATATTTATTCATAATTTTCAACAAATGAAATTCACATTTTGATTAATTGTAAACAATTTAATAAATGTATACTGTATACTCTTTCATCTTAAAAACAAATGCAGTAAAGTTGATAAAAAAATTATGTGAACATTTTTTTAACTTTTTACTTGTGGTATTATTGTAAATAAATAAGAATCTTGGATTTTTTTTTGAACTAGGAAATTTCCTAGAAGTTTCCTTACTATCTCCTCCTTTCTTCTTCTCCACAAACTTCTCAATCCGCTTTTTTCTTCTTCTTTTTTTAATGCTTTCTTTGGTCTTAATGCTTCCTCACACAAGTAAGGTTGGACCCCAACATACCCAACAGGTAAGTGTTCTTTAGCAAAGGAAATGTCAACGATAGAGAAGTGTGGTGGCTTAAAGAGACAAGGATGAAACTTAAGGAGAAACGGTGAAGCCCAAAATGGCAAGTTTAGGTTTTAGATTATTATTTTTTTTTTAAGTAATAAAAAAAAAAAGAAGGCAAACTCTAGTACCGGCCGAAGTTATCTTCTCGGCTGAAATTGGTCGGAATTGGCCGAAATGACCCGAAATAGGCCGAAATTTGACTCGAGGTGGAACGTGAGGTATTCTCATACTAGTACAAAATATTCCGATCAGAACGGTCCAGAATTAATAAAATTGAACTTACCAGCTATGAGAGAGGAGAAGCATATACCCAACCCAGGGTATATTTTTCCCTAAGTGAAATTAGGGTCAATTGAGAAAAGAGAGTATCTTTTCTTTTTCTTTTTCTTTTTTTACACAAGATAAAAATTCTATTCTAGTCTAATTTAAATATTTTTGCTAAAATAAGTTGATGTGATGTTTAATATACTAACAGCACAAACTATCTTAAGAGTAATACTATCATAAAAAGGATCAAAGTAATAATTTTAAGAGTAATACTACCACCACAAACTATTTTACAAACAGTTGATGTGACTAGTTTTTTACTAATTTTCATCTAAACCCACCATTAATATCACTTTTTCATTTATCAGTAATCACTCACCATATCTGTAAAAAAAAGTATGTATGTCTAGTATTAGGGCAATGCTTAACAATCAATTTAAAGAAAATTTTTATAGGAAAAAAAAATAATTAATATTTTGACAGCTTTTTTTTTCCCCATAAAAATGATGTCAAAAATTTTCTATAATGGATTGTTAATCATTTCTCTAAGAGTACTCATTATAATGACCCCTACTCTAATTTAAATAGATACATGAACATGAATCGTGCAAATCCTTTTCAACTATCATTATGTTGTAATAAAGTGGCATTTAATTATATAATTTAATATTAATTGCACTAACTCCTTGGGTGAAAGTGACGTCTTATACATTTTTTTAGATAAATTTATATATTTCAAGGCTTGAAAATTTTTTAACATTTAGTTTATATTCTTGGTGAAATTGATTAGAGTTCTACATATAGCACATGAGCCAATAAGCTATGTAATAATTACCTCATTATAGTAATGGTTCTTAGGTTTAATTAATTAAAGGTGGAAAAATTGGACACGACCCACGAACCCAACACGAAATTAGTAGGTTATTAGTTGAGACTTAATAGGTTCGTGTAATATTCGGGTTAACACAACTGACCCGTTTAATAAATGAATTGGATTAGTGTTCAACCTATGGAACCTATTTAACATATCTAACTTGTTTAATTAAATGATATTTTACCAATATACCCTTCAAACCTTAGGTATATAAACTTATTAGTTGTTGTGATTTATTTTTTTGAACACATTGTGATTGATTATTTGTGATATTGAGATATGTTTTAGTTTTAAATGATTATTTGTGATACAGTTACTCGTTAGTTCTGAATTTTATATTAAAAAATATATATTTGTTTGTTTTTTCCTAATTTTTTATTTTAATAAAATCTGATAAATAAGTTGACACGACTGACCCGTTTAATAAATGGGTTGTGTTAAAATTAAGAAATCTTGACCTGTTTAATAAACATGTCATGTTAATATTGACCCATATGGTCAAATACTCATATGTTGACATGATCCGACACTTGAACACAAATTGCCACCCCTATAATTAATACCCCAAATTTTTTTGAAAATAATTTTTCCCTTAATAAGCGCTTGAGCTATATAAATCACTATAAATCTATATATTTCGTGACTTGAAAATTCTTTGACCTTTACACTGTGTTTGGTTGGGGTGATTTTAGGGAGGATGGAAAATTGAGGAAAATAGGGTGGAAAACAGTGTTTTTCACTGTTTGGCAAAAGAAGGAAAACATTAAAGAAGGAAAACCCGGGAGAAAATTTTCTCTCCCGGGCCCACAATTCTCATTCTCCCAAATCGCGAGGAAAATTGTGGGGAGAAAAGTGGACTTATGGCATTTTTACACAAATTCCCTCTCCCACTTACCCTCATTCATGACCTGATGGCCTTCTCACCTACATTTTTCTTCTCAAAAAAAAAAAAAAAAAAGAGTGAGAGCTAGAGAAAAAAAAAAAAGGAAAGAATGAGAGCTGCTAAAAAAAAAAAGGACGTATACAGTAAAGAATTGAACAGTTAATGAAATAAATGGCGAGTTCAAAAGAGGAAAGGCACATAAAACTTGACAACAGAGAGTGAGAGTTGGAGAAAAAAAAGAATGAATGAGAGCTGCTAAGTGCTGGAACGTTCTTGAATGAGGGAGAAAAAGAAAGAAAAGAAGGGGGTGGATAGAGATAAGGACAATGTGTGTAGAGGATCCGGAGAAAAAGAAGAAGAAAAAAGAAAAGAAAAAGAAAAACGTATGGATGAAATGAAATGAGAGAAAGGAGAAATAATATAAATAATAAAAAATCCTAATTGAGAAATGTTACCACAATATTTTTACAATAAATTTTAAGTAACAGATTATTATTAGTTAATATTGGTGAGTAAAAAAATAATTTTAGTGGTAGATTTAAATTAGAACTAGTAACAACTTTTCACATAAATTTTATTATAAAAGTATTGCGAAAAATGTTGTGGACGTAACATTTCTCATTGAAAAATATAATTGTTGGTAAGTTTTATATTATTTAATGAGTACAAATAAATCTGTTTCTTACCTATTATGTAACAAGAGTATAATAATCAATTTATATAAATTATATTTTCTATCCTCCCACTTTTCTTTTCAACCAAACAAAAGAGTTTTCCACTCTCCCACTTTTCCATCCCTCCAACCAAACACACACTAGAGAAAACTAAATATTTTCTATCCTCCCACTTTTCCACTCTACCAACCAAACGAACCCTTAGTTTATTCTTGGTGAAATTGATTAGAGTTCTACATATAGGACATGAGCAGCTCTACGCTACGTAAATAATTACCCAATTCCAATGGTGGTTCCTAGGTCTATTTAATACTCCTTTTTTTGTTTTAATAATTTCAACTTTTATAAAAAGATCCCATCTCATTATAAAAATTCTCAAAATTGTAAAATGATGTTAGAAATATCAGTGTTATTAATTCCGTTTTATAACCTGTTTCATTTTGTTCAGTGGAACGGAATATTTCGGTACCGGCCTATTTTGGCATACCATTATAAGGTGTTTCGGGTTCCTAAAAAAAAAAAATATATATATATATATATATATATTTAAAAAAAATCTTCAATAAAGTGGGATTCAAAAATATTTTATTATAATTTTCTACAAATAAAATTCATATTTTGAATAATTTTAAACAATTTAATAAATGTATAGTGTATACTCTTTCAACTTAAAAACCAATGCAGTAAAGTTAATAAAAAAATTATGTGAATATTTTATAACTTTTTACTTGTGGCATTATTGTAAGTAAATAAGAATCTAGGATTAGCTTTTGAACTAGGAAATTTCCTAGAAGTTTCCTTACTATCTCCATTAGTCCACACGTATTTTTCCATTTTCACTTATCATATCCTTTCCATCTGATCTCCTCCTTTCTTCTTCTCCACAAACTTCTTGATCTGCTTTTTTCTTCTTCTTTTTTTAATGCTTTCTTTGGTCTTAACGCTTCCTCACACAAGCAAGGCTGGACCCCAACATGCCCAACAAGTAAGTGTTTTCTAGCAAAGGAAATGTCAACACTAGAGAAGTGTGGTGGCTCAAAGGGACAAGGATGAAACTAAAGGAGAAACAATGAAGCCCAAAACGGCAAGTTTAGGTTTTAGAATTTTTTTATTTTTTTTTTAAATAGGCAAACTTTAGTACCAGCTGAAATCCTCAACTCAACCAAAATTGGAAGAAATGGCCCGAAATAATAGGCCGAAATCTGACCCAAGGTGGAACATGAGGTATTCTCGATCGTACTTGTTTGCATACTAGTACGGGATATTCCAACCATTCTGGTTGGAACAACATTGAATTAATAAAATTGAGAAATATTACAAATTTTTATGTCCATAATCACCAAAAAAAATAAAATAAAAAATCAAAATAAAAAATTCAAAGATTCATTTATTAGATAGTTGAAGCCCACCAATTACATTTATGGACGCATCAATTTGTATGCTTTATTATGTAGTAAAGTTTGTATTACCTTTAGCATTTTCCAAGATTGCAAGATAATAAGGGTATGTTTGGTAATTGTTTTTTCTCCTTATTTTCTGTTTTCAAAAACAATTTTCTGTTTTTGAGACTAAAAAACTTGTTTGGCAATCCAAAATGGATAGAAAATAAAAATTGTTTTCAAAACTCAATTTGTGAAGGAAATTGAAAACATGCAAAAGGCTGTTTCTAGTTTCTAATTTTTAAAAGTTAATAAAAACACGCATTTAATTTAATGAATCTGTCTCATTTAATGAGTTAACATTAGAGTTCAAATCCTAGTAATAACATATTTTAGTATTTTCTATTTTTTTCTTCAAAAAACTATTTTTTTTAAAAAAAATTTCAACTAACCAAACATGTTTTTAATTTCAAAAATACAAGGAAATTATTTTTTCTTTATATTCCCAAAAACAAGTTTTTGAAAATAGAAAACAAAAACTGTTACCAAACATAACCTAAGTAATTTTAAAAAAAAAAATTCTAAAATTTGGTTGTGTACTATTTTTCTCCCTTCAAAAACTCAACCCAAAATATTATACAAAGGCCCCACTAAATTAAAATTCTTTCCTTAATTAGAAGGTGGTATATGGTGTTTCCAATACATGCATCCTCCCTCTCACATGAGGATGGCCCCCACAAGTGTGAGGTCCATCCTCATATGAGAGGAAAGATACATGCATTGGAAACACCATGTATTTTCTTCTTAATTAGGCTCCCAAATTATATGAAACCGGCCTTGTACAATTCTCTTTGTACTATCCTTTTACACTATTTTTGAGTCTCTTTCTTGTGTACTTTTATGAATTGAAGCAGGCTTACCATCAGTGTTTACAAAGTCAGCAATGACATTATTATTTGAACTTTTTTGTTTAACTACCGAACTTAAACTTTGAATTTTAGTTTAATTACTATATAAATGAATTTATATATTTTCCTAGTGCTGAGCCCGAACTCGTTCATTTACAACTAGACCCGGTAAAATCCAACCCTGCCATGTTAATTCGCCCGAACCTAAAAAATAAATATGGACACTGATAGGGTGGAGCAGAGAGAGTGAAACGTAAGATTTGGATTACACAGCAACCGTATCACATTCTTCTGTATGTTTTTAAACTACCTTGTAATGTTAATGTTCTATCTCGTGCACTACAGCGCTAGCCTACCACGATAGGGAATCAATTTCCCTTTGTTCTCTATTGTCTTATAAAACATTACTTGTCATCACTGTATTTAAATATAGAAGCTTTCTGCAAGATTTTCTATTTTCAGTCTATATGGAAGGGGATTGAAATGGCGATCTCCATCATTCTTTGTTTTGACTTATACGACTAAAAATTTAATACTAATAACGAATATTATTCTATGACAAAGGCAAGTGGTTAGGCCTAGCCTATTGGGGTTTTCTTTATGGTCAATAGCATGGTCAACATGTTGACCATGCTATTGACATGTTGCATCCGACATGTACATGTCGAGATGCATCATTTTGATATATACCCGCCACGATCCAATTCAGTTGAGTGAAGGATCCAATATTGATTAAGTATTTAGTCAAAACTTGAAACCATCTTTAAGTGCCCTTCAAGTGGAATATGATACAAAATGTAACATATGTATTAGACATGTGTAATGTCCTTCTCACAAGAAATTGGATCTCATGAATGTAAAACCTATCCCGATGTGAGAGAGGTGTCACATATACCCAATACATTAGATAGACACTAAAACCTCGTTGCTCTTAGAAAAAATTGCAATAACAAATATTATTTCTTAAAATACAAACTCTAAATTACAAGAAATTCATTGTTGTAGGCTGAAAAACATATTATAAAATGTCATATTACAAAGATAAATATACGGTAGTGTCAATATGAAAACAGTGTCAAGCAACAATACCTTTCCCAAAAATTGTTATTAATTCAAAGACTAGAAAATTTGTGTGTCAAGATTATTAGAAAACAATGGATTTGAGATGATGGTACAATTTTTCAACCGTTGAGGTTGGATAATGAGTTCAATTCTTCAGAAAGTGTAATTACCTCTTTTATTCTTAATAAAATTTATTCAAACTTACTCTTCCTTGAAAAGCCTACACATTTATAGGAAAAATTGTAAGATCCTGTAACGTTGTATGTGGGCTTTGTTCCTTTCTGTTTCTCCTCTATGTCCATTCTTTTTTTTTTTTTTGGATAGGCTCCTCTATTCTTTTGTTTTTTTCTTGAAGCAGCGTTTGATTAGACTTTAGACTAGAGTAGAGTAATTTCTTTTTGGGGATTACCATAGGGGCTAATTTATAATTTTAAAGAACTTCAGGAGCAATCTCAAACTTCAATAGGGACTAATAACTAATTTATGACTCAGCTTGCTTTTGAAATTGGAACCCGTTTATCTCCCACTACCTTTACCAATCCAGAAGACAAAATGGAAAAAATTCCGTTTATCTCTCTTTCTCTCGCTGAGGACTTTCAAATTCGAATGAGCCAAGGTAATAACACTCTCCCCTCTCTGCTTTTGTTCGAGATCTTCCTCAATTTTCTGGGTACACATTTATTTCATTGGAATGTTGTTTCATTTTGCGATATGCATATCTGGGTGTCGTGGAGGAATATGATCGAAGTTTTGATTTCATGCCCCATCAGCAGCAGACGCACCCCATATCAGCAGAGCACGCACACCCATCAGCACCCCACACAAGTTTTTGTGTTTTAATGTTGATTATTAGTTATTTAATTATCTGGGTTTTTAAGGTTGTGGTTGAAAGTCTTTTGCTTGATATGAATTTTCAAGTTTTAGTTATGTTATGGGGTTATATTTATTTTTATGTTTTCTAGTACTGAGTGGTAGCTTGAGTTTTTTGGGTTGGTTTTTGTGGTTTTTGTTGATTATTAGTTATGTGATTTTCTGGGTTTTGAATGCTTTGTTGTAAGAATTTATTGCTTAGTTTAAGAATTGAGGTTTAAGCTATACAATGTTTTTTTTTTTGGGTACTGAATGGTAGATTTTTTTGCAAATTTTATTGTTTATGTGAATTTTTTGGTCTTTAACAATGAGGAGTGGAAGTGTTTTGCTTCATTTAGAATTGGAATTTAATGTAAATTTGAATCTAGTTGACTCGTAAATTGTTATTTTGGTATTTGTATGATTTGTTCTCAAGGTTAATAACCTTGGATATTGCAGTTGATTTGTTGGATTAAGATTATTTTGAAGATCACTATATGGAATTGTTAAATGTTTTGGGCAGTCTCATCTTCCTCTTTTCTGGATTCTCACTATTTGTTAAAATTTCAGTGTAAGACTTTTAAGAGGACCTCTTGTATACATATACTTGAAGCACTCCTATGATAAGGACCAATTAAGAAGTAGGTGGGATGTATTAAAAGGTGATTGGAAAGTGTGGGAACAATTGAGAAATCTTGACACAGGATTAGGTTGGGATGCAGTGAAGGGAACGATTGCTGCTACTGATGATTGGTGGGGCCTGAAGTTGAAGGTGAGTTGAGTATTTTATTAATATGTAGTTAGTTGGAAATAGTTTTTTTTTATTATTGTTATATGAGTAAAATTACAATTACATTTTGTAGGAATTACCCAAAGCTAAAAAATTTCAAGAGAAAGGTCCACAGAATCTAGAACAACTTGATATAATGTTTAGGGATGTTGCAGCAACTGGGGTAGCTGCATGGACCCCTTCTTCAAATACACTCCCTCCAACAATGCCAGAAGAGGGTGTTGGTGATTCAGATGGTAACTCCGAATTTAAGGATAACCAATGTGACATGAATTTAGACATTGATAGTTTGCAGCAAGGACATACTAGTCAGTCACGTAGTTCAGGACAAAAGCGAACTAGTGAATCAATACCCTCACAGAAGAAAAAGAAGAAGATAAGAGGAGCTGCAATGTTGGACGATCGTATTAGTCAATTAATAACTATATGTCAAAATAGGTTTGAACGTACTTCTCAAGAGTCACCAAGTTCAATTAATAATGTCATGACGATTGTGAGAGCACTTCCTGGAGTGGAAAATACGTTTGTGGTTCAAGCTTCCTATATCTTACTAAAAAGGTCACATAGAGAGATGTTCCTTACTTTCAAGGACCCAGAGTCACAGTTGGAGTGGCTACAAGAAATGATTTATAACCAAAAGAAGTGACCAACCTTATGTGGTATTAACTATGTTATATTAACTTTAAACTAAGTTAGCTATGTTGTATTAACTTTAAACTAAGTTATGTGATATTTAGTATTAGTTTTGGACTAATATATGTGTAATGTAAATACATTTGAAATTTTCATTATAGTGTTATGTACTTGATGTTCTGAATTGTCTTGGTATGTTCTGATTATTATGTTGATTTATATTAAAGTAGTATTAGCAATGGTTGATTATTTTGTTACTTTGTTGTGTAGCTTAAACCAATATGGATGATTATAATGGTACTCATGAGAGTGACCATTTTATTACAGAAATTACTGTGATGATCATGATGGTGGTAATTATAACAATGTTAACAATAATAATGATGGTGATAACAATGATGATGATGATGGTGATAGTGACAGTGATGATGACAGTGACAGTGATTCTAATGATGATAATGATAGTAATGACGATTCTGATGAGGAGTTTTACCAGCTTGTGGCAGTTACCTGTGAAACAGTTGTGACATATTTCAATAAGTACATTAATAAAACTCATTGTTATGATTCTAAACAAACAGAGTGGGCTCGGGTGAGACGCTGTATGAAAGGTAATAAGAAATTGTGTTATAATATGTTTAGAATGAAAAAGGAGGTGTTTCATAATTTGTGGCAAGTTTTACAACATGACTATGGACTTCAACATTCAAGGAATATAAGGTTAGAAAAGTTAGTGGCAATCTGTTTACCGATATTTGGTCATGAAACATCTAACCGAATGGTTCAAGAAATATTTCAGCATTCGGGTGAAACCATAAGTAGACATTTTGAGAAGATGATCACACTGTTGGGTGCTCGCTTTGCAGCTGCATATGTAAAGCTTTCGAATCCAACTTTTAGTGAAGTTCCAACCAAAATACAAGACTGTAAGGTTGAATTTATTCAACCATCTAATTGGCTTTATTCCGTGCCAAATTTGCTTGTATTTCAGCATTTAGTAACCCTGTATTTAGGTGGGATTGTTGTAAGGGTAGTGAGTGAGATAGTGTGAAGATTGCTCAAGAGTGTGCAAGAAAACAGAGTGTCGCGGCTGGGACTCGCGACTGGACTCGCGGCTTCAACCCGCCAGAAGATGCACACGTGCCAAGCATGCTGGAAGATGAACAGTCATGCTAGCTGGAGCACTACAGGACAAAACAGGACAACTGGCCATACGGTTAACTCGCGACTGGAACTCGCGACTTAGTCAAGCCGCGAGGTCAAGCCGCGAGCCACCCCTGTTTTGGAAAAACCTGACGTTTCGCATTCCACTCCTCTTGAGTATAAATACCCTTTTAACCCACGATTGAAAGAGAGCTTCCAGAGAGAATTTTGAGAGAGAAACCCTAAAGAAAAATCAGATTGTTTCACCCACAATCTCTACCTTAGAGTCTCATCAAAATCCCTCACTCTCTTCCTCTCCATTGTCAAATCCTTGAGAGGCTATTATACCAAACCTGGTTCTCACCATTATCATCTCTGTGAGACAGACGTTTGGAGTTCTGGGAAGCAGTTAGGAAGGAGCCAATCTTTATTGGTTGATGCTACGGTGTAGTAGCGGAATCCGGAAAGCTAGAAAAGAAAAAGGTTCGGCGCAACCTCGTTGGAGCAAGAAGCTTGGAGGGCTTAGGTGCACTGGGTAGATTAGGCTTGGAGGGTCTATTGCTGTCCTTGTATCCCAACTGTATTTTCTAGTGGATTGATTACCGCTTGGAGGGCGGCGGAGAGGTTTTTCGCCGAGGTCTTCGGTTTCCTCTTCGATAACATATCTGGTGTTATCGCTGTGTTTGCATCTTCCTTCCTCTCTATCTCTGCCTTTACATTATCTGCTGTGGTTTATTTTGTTGTGGCTTAGATAGTTGTTTAATCAATTCCATGTTATAGCATATGTTAAGTTTCCGCACACTAGTTGTTTAACATATTGCTGTGTTGATTAAATTGGTTTTTGGGGGTCTAAACGTTCAAAAGTGTTTTTGTACACGTTTTTGAACTTTCAAAGACCATCCAATTTATTGGCCACATTTCAAAGTATGTGTACTATTGTACATTTGAATAAGTGCTATTGTCTATAAGATAATACAATGCATGTGGAACTGAAAACTATTAATGTTTTTATTAGGATTGCATCGGTGCGATTGATGGCACACACGTGATAGCGGTTGTACCTATTGAGAAGTCCATTCTATACTTTGGAAGAAAGGGATATCTAACCCAAAATGTGATGGTTACATGTGACTTTGATATGCTATTCACATTTGTTTTGCTTGGATGGGAAGGTGCAACACATGACACTTCCATTTTTCTTGATACTATTCGTAAACAAAGTAACAACTCTCTGCACCCACCACCAGGTTTGTGCCATGGTTAATCAATTGTTCATTATATTGACATATTGTGTGTGTGTGTTAATACAATTGAATTTTTTTTTCTAGGGAAATATTATGTAGTTGTTTTTGGATACCCAATGATGAAAGGCTATTTGGCACCATACAAAGGGATATCATACCATCTTCAGGAATTTCAAAGGAGAGGTGGAAGCCCTAGAACTAGACATAAAAAATTTAATTATACTCACTCATCTCTTCGATGTACGATTGAGCGCACTTTTGGTGTGTGGAAGAATAAATGAAGAATTATCAGAAACATGCAATTTTTTCCATTTCATATCCAAATACTTATTGTATCTGTTACTATGGCTCTTCATAATTTTGTTAGACTAAATGATAGAGATGATAGGGGCTTCATAAACGCCAATAGAAATTCAATTTCTAGAAGAGAACATAATAGTGAAGCAGGTAGCAGTTATGAGCAGAACTCAGGAACTTTAACAAACCCTATGATGGTGGTTATTCGTGATTCCATTGCTAATTCCATTTAGGGGGATAATAATTAGTAGTTGTCTATTTTTTTTTTTTTTTTAATATCATGTAGTACAATTTAAACTTGGGTTATTGGTTTGTATTTTATCATCTTTTTTTACATTTTTATGTAGTACAATTTAAACTTGGATTATTGGTGTATATTTTATTATCTTTTTACATTTTCATTTTGCGCTTCATGATGATGAAAATTATTTAGATTTAATTAATATTGATAAGAAGTCATTAATAGTAATAACAAATAATTATGACACTAAAAAAGAAAAATTGCCCAAACATTATTAAAATAATACAAATTATATTATTATTATTATTATTTAGTAAGTATATGAAGTAGTTGATTTAAGTATGAAATAAACTCTCTTATATATACATTGTCCTTTTTAGTAATTTATCTCTCAAACCGCAACTTTTATAAGTGCTAGTCAAACATTCAGCTTTTTCAAAAAACATTTTTTAACAGCTTTTATCAAACACTCAGTTTTTTGAAAAAACACTTTTTCATTATGCACTTTTTGAAAACTCAAATTTTTCAAAAAATCCAACTTCAAAAAGCTGAACCAAATTCACCTTTTAGTAGGGTGAAGATGTATTTTGACTTTTCACATTTAGGGTGTTGGTAGTATTTTGGGTTTCACGATGTTTAAGTGATAAGTGTTTCTTTGTTTGAAAGTTTATCTTTTAAGAATTGTTTAAGGATTTTAGCGATAGATGTTCTCAGGTCATACATTAATAAATTATTCTAAGAAATTTTATATGAGAAAATAAAAAAGTAATTATACATATATTTTTACATTTTTTCCAATTTTTCATAAATTTTTTTCTAAAATAGTTGATTAACGGATATCCTCATGACACTCTTTAACCGGACCTATTGTTTAATCATTTACTAATAGTAATATAATCTCTTTAGAGTTTTATCACTTTCTAGTTTGTAGGTGCCGTATTTATTTGCCAATTTTAATTCTTATTTGTAACTAACGCAATGAAACTCTCCATCCTAGAATACAGCATATTTTACTATAAAATTGAGAGCCAAACGACAAACAAGAGCTTCTTTTTCTTTTTTTTTTAATTGTTTTGTAAGTACGCATATGTTACACATTTTTACCAACTATGAAATGGATAACTATCACAATTCGCAAACAAACCAACTTCATCATAATAATTGTCAATAGCTTTGTAACTCATTGGTATTATTTGATTTTATTATTAGGTAAAACTTCAAATATCATTTCTCCATTTGTTGTAAAGGAAAAAAAAAAATCATAAGATAGAATCAAAGGATAATGAAAAGAAGAGTGAAATGTTGGAGAAAATCTATCATGTATTTGATACATACATCTACCCTCTCACATCGAATGCATGTAATACCACCTCGGAATACAGACATTGAATATAACTAAGACCTTTGACACTAGAAATGAAACCAGAGCCAAAACATGATGACTTGAATCGAATAGAACATGATGTTGTTGAAGATGACTTCCATAATAGTTAGAAATACTAGATGAGACTTATAACTATTGTTGTTCCTAAGAACAATAATATATATATATATATATATATATTGTGAGAAAGAGCTAAGAACAATAATTGATAAATAAATAATATTCAAATTAACATTTAAATAATAACATATCACATAAATTGGATTTACCATAAAATTAGAGAATAGTGGAGAGATATTACTTCAATGATGGTACAAAATTTTTTTTTTTTTTTTTTTTTTTTTTTTGATAGGAAATGATGGTACAAATTGATCTCATAACATAAGAATAAATTACCGTCAATTCATAAGATTTTAGATAGTGGAGTTAATGCGTAAACCATGTCACTACCCATTACCAAATACCGCACTCGGTAACGGGACCACAAACAAATATTAACGCGTTCTTTTCCCTTAAAGCCGAGCCCTAACCTTGTTCATTCGCAACCCCAATTTGGGGATTCCAATTGGGGCTAATTCATAATTTTAAATAGCTTCAGGACCAATCTCAAACTTCCTAAATTTTCAAAGAAAACCCATTTATCTGTTTCTCTTTCATTCCGTGGCTTTCATGTTAGCTTTGGAACCCGCATATCTTGAAATCCATTTCTCTTTCTCTCGCAGAGCGCTTCCAATGAGCCAAGGTAATACTAATAACACTCTGCCCTCTCTGCTTTGATTCGAAATCCTCCCGGTATATGCATATTTGGGTCTTGTTGTGGAAGATCAGAGTCTTTTTTTTTTTTTTGATAAAGTTGACCAAAGTCTTGATTGCATGTAATCTGCTTCTTTTTATACAAATTTATTTTGATGGGTGTTGTTTATTTTGATTTTATATAGAACCCATGTTTCAAAGATAGGATTTTTAAGTGTTCAAAATCATAGCTTAAATCTCTTCCCCTGTTTTGCGTTTTGAATAAGCAGATAGATGTAGTTAGCTCTCTCTGTTCTTTATTAAGTAATCAAAGAATGAAAAAAGCATTTGGGAAAGGAAAGGTGATTATAGATGGATATAGGGAAATGTTAACAGATGTGCTAAGGCATTAGTTTAGAAACTATTTTAAGAAAATTTTTATGGAAAAAGAAAAAATTAATTAATTGTTTTGGCGACTTTTATGATTTTCATAAAAGTGGTGTAAAAATTTTTCTAAAATGGTTGGTTAAAAATTGTCCTAAGGGCATCCATTATCAGGACTCAGTAATAATATATAGTAGTCAATTATTATCAAAAGTGATCCATGCTTTCCAAAAATCAGTCCTATACATAATCTATTTATGATTGTATCAAGAGTGATCTCACCAGTCTATTATGAACTAGAGTATGTGTTGAACTTGAACTCCTTAATCTTTTAGTCACATCAAAAAGGAAGGGATGTTTTGCAATCTGAAGGAAAAAGATCCCACCCATTAATTCTAAGAATGTACTTTGTATCTATTCCTAGTCATTTCATGTTTCTTCCATGCCTTTTCAATGGCCTAAAAAAGAATTGTATGCGCAGCGATGGTCCTTGGCCATATGCATTTGTGTTAGATTGTACTGATTAATATACTCCTAAACTTGGCCGTAGTACTGAACTTTGCTATCAGCTGTTGATCTATTAAATGGTCATTATTAGCTGACATTTCTACTTACTCTAAAGTTGAGATCCTTTTTGTTTTAGCTCTCTGCTTCTAGTTTTTAATATTGCAGATTGTACTCTTTTATTTATTTAGTGTTTTTGGGTATCCTCCAATGGGCTAAAACATTGAAATTCACTGGAATTAATAAATAAATTACCTTATACAATTTCCAGAGTTGTGACAAGATCAGAAGCTACAAAACTTCTCAGCCTTCATCAATCCAAAACTGCAATCCCTCTCTCCATTTTCAACTTTCTACTTCTTTTATGCTTTATAATTTCTCCTCAGATAAAAGAAAGAAAGAAAGAATGATATATTGATGCAGGTTGGATGCATAAAAGGATGGTTTGAAGCTTTCATTTAGCTTGGTTTTTGAGCTGCTTTTCTGAGCATATGATTACACTTGAGCTTTGTTGGCTCCAGCAACCACTGAGCTGTTTTCCTGAATCTGTTATTATGCAGTAGAAAAATTTAAACAGATTAAGATATTCTCTAAAAGTTCAGAGAAAGAACATTTAATCTACTAATACTAGTATAAAAGCAGCAAGCCAGCAACTACAATGCCATTTTCTTTGACCTATGTTTCCAATTAAAATCTTCTAATTGAGCTCTTGAGGCACTATATTGTCTAACAAGATTGAGCGGCCTACATTTTTTTGGGGTTACCTGTTCTATAGTCATATGTCATCTACTAGTGCTTATTCATTGCTTGGATAGTTTCATTTGCTATTGCTTATTCTTTTAAGTTTTAGTCTGAGAAGCCCGTTTAGCTGATTGTTGAAGTGGGCTAGGTGAGGGATTATAAGCCCTAAGCAATTGGCATAGCAAAGGAGACAAATTGCAATGACAAAGGCCTGATGCAGAGGGTGAATCATACAACACGGCTGTTATTTTAAGTGGACCATATGAATTATGTTGAATGCATCAATATGGACTATATGTAACCAAAGAAAACAATCATTTGATGATTTTCAGCTTGATGTCAAAGGCTGTCAAGATGTTTAATGCTTCTTTTGACAAGTATGTGAAAGTGGAATTTCTTGAGGGTGATTGTTTAAGAGAGAGAGATTGACCATTGAATCTACTTTGACAAATATTCTGTAGAAATTTAAACAGATTAAGATTTACTCCAAAAGGTCAGAAAGAGGAGAATTTGTTATACTAATAGTGATATAAAAACAGCAACTACAATGGCGTTTACTTTGACATAAGTTTCCGATTGTGCTTCCTTTCCTTTTGTACCTGGTTTATAGTCATATGTCATCTGCTACTGCTTATTCATCACTAGGACAAATTCATTTGCTGTTGCTTATTGTTGTGATTCTTGAAACCCCTATAGCTGATTGTTGAAGCGGGCTCCTAGCAAGCTAGGGGCTGGAAGTGCCCCCATTGAGCATTGGGGGAGGTGGAGGTCTCTTCTGATGTGAGCCTAGCAATGGAGCAGTGTTGTGGCTCACAAAGGTCCTTTGACCGAAACTTGGAGAAGGGATATAAGTGACCGGATTGGGGGCAGAGGGAGGGACTCGGTGTCTCAAAGGAGAGACACTGTGGCTGGCTAAGGTCTTTTGATGGATAGATGATGGAGTGACTTGACCTTGCAGTGACTCAAACAAATGGTGTTTATTTACTATATTTTGCTCTTCTCTATGGAAGATTCTGCTAGCCTCATGTGCATATGCATGTATGCTCGTGAGAAGAAACACTGCTCTGATTATGAGAAGCATATTTTGAAGCCTCATCTTGTTCTGTAAGTATATATAGAGTTGAGAGCAATTTGATGGAGAATGTCTCTGGCTTTTGGCTTTATAAGGAGTAATTTTTACCGCACAGGCATTAGAAGAATCTGGTAAGAAGCCAATGTTTTACTACAAAGGAAACCATGGTAGACACAAAGGAATCCATTTCCATCCTTGCAACTAAAAATTTGTCCATTTGAACCGCATTAAGGTTTTTTTTAATATCCAGAAAGTGACACCAATAACGGTCCATATAAATCCCAAGCTTGGAGTGGAGGTTCTGCTTTTTTTTGCTGAATGAGTGGAGGTTCTGCTTATGCCTTGCCATGTTTTGCTCAAATATTTTGTGCAGTGAAGCACAATCTCCTGAGTCCTGACCATTTCTAACAAGAGCAACCAAGTATTTATGAAATTCTTATTGGTGGAAACAGACAACAGTAGCAAACGAACCAACATCATCAAAATATTTAAACGAGTTGGCCAATTTTTCAATTTTACGTTGTAAAGCAATTCAATGTGTTAGAATTAAAATGATCTCCTTATGACTATTTTAAAAAGTGGAGAGAAACTTATAACTTTATGAAAATTATCTACTGGGCGGATTAAAGTGGAAACATAGCCATAACAAACAAACAAAGACACCTTTCTTCTTCTTCTTCTTTTTTGAGGGGGGAAACACCTTTCTTCAATGTGAAAGTTTTAAGTTCTTTATACTTTATGAACTAAAAAGTGGACTATCGACTATTCTATAAAAGACGGTTGAAAATGTCACTACTTGGGAAACATGGCCATACCATAAAAAAATACCTTTTTTTTTAACAAATGTTAACATTGAAGTTTTGTGTACTAGTTAAATGGTATCATTTTCTCAAAAAAAAAAAAAAAAAAAAAGGTTAAATGGTATCAAAAGGCTATAAAAAAAATTAACTAAAAAATGGAATATCTTTTTCTTCATCTCCTTTTTTTTATTATTTTTATTTTTTGAGAATATCAAATACTCTATTTAAGACTCAGTTGAAAAATGTCCACTATTTGACTAACATGAGCATACCATACAAGAAAGGAATAAAATTCCTTTGTCTTGTTGGTAGTGTTCCACTTTATATAGTTTATATCATACAGACTGCTATATGCCATATATCTTATTTTTATTTTTATTATCCATTTTAAACCATAGTTATATTATGAGAAAAAATTAGTATATTGTGATTGGTAGAACATAAAATAGAACAAAAATTGTCTTTTTTATCAATACTAAACATTGAAGTTTTAGTATACAAGTGGTTAAATAGTAGTATAGTTTTATTATTATTATTCAAAGTGGTTAAATGGTATCAAAAGCCAAAAAATTGAACTATTAAATGAATAGCAACTATTCTAGAAGCGTCCTTTAACCAAAGAGAAGAAAAGAAAAGAGAGAAAGAAAGTAAAAAGAGGAAGTATTTTATAAGATTGAATGGAAAAATGTCCACTATTTGGAAACACATGGACGTACCACTCAAAGAATGGAATAAAAATCTTATGTCATGCAATTGTTTTTTCACTTTATAAGTTATACCCGTGTAAGAATATTATGTTTCCACTTCATACAAGAGTGTGATGCTGTGTGGAGCAAAAACACCATATTTCATCTCATTTATACCCTACAAACTTTATTTTGTCACATATTTGATATATATATTCAACATGTGTTAAGCTACAATCATTGGAATATAAAGACACCATATTTCCACTTCATACAGGAGTGTGATGTTGTATGGAGTGGACACACCATATATATTCACATCTATACTACCCTACCAATTTTAATTTGTCACATATTTGATATATATATATATATATATACTTGACATGTGTTAAGTTGCAATTAATGGAACACAAAATGCATTTCTTACCTATATCAACATTATTGAATTTTCTATACTTGTGGTTAAGTGGAATTAGACAGAAAAAAAGAAAAAGAAAAAAAAAGAACTATAAAATAAAATATCGAGTCTGTTGAAATATGCCCACTATTTGTACTTTTCTATACAGTATGCACGGAAATGACAAACGACCTAATAATCACCAACATAGCATTTTGTACTGGTCGATAGAGAATAAATCTACGGGTGGAAAAGTTCTGCCTTGTTTTGAAGGATAAGGCCAAACCCTCAGCTATATTTATTTTTGTATTTTGTTAGTGAAAAGAGACTCGTTAAATTTACTTGCATCACAAGGAAAGAGATGCTTTGCCAATTGCCATCAAATTGAAAAAGATCCCACCAATATAATTGAATGCCAAGTCATGATCCTCGGCCTTCTGCATTATTTTAGGTTATATCGTACTGAAGAGATCGAAATTAAACGGAAATCCCTAATAGATAGATGGATAGAACAAAGATTTAATAGAAGGTTGACCAAAAGAAGAGAGGAATGCTGAGAGAAAAGTTCTTTTGAGTTTGGTGATTAAAATTGCGTAGAGTTCTTTTGAGTTTGGCAAATCATTACCCAATTGCCTTAGTAGAAAAGACAACCATAATGAGAATGTGTATTTGCTTTCATAAGATTGAGATGTGCTTTCCAAGATCCAACACACCACTCTTATCGAAGTTTGCTATGTATTTCAATATGCTTACAATACTCTCAATTTTTCTTCTATTTTGTTTTTTGATTTTTTTTTTTTTGTTTTTTGTTTTTTGTATTTTGTTTTTTGTATTTTTTATTTTTTTTTATTGTTTCTACTTTTGTGTTTCACTAATAGTTATTTTCCTCAATTACAGATTACCGAAATACAATTTCGATCTCGTACGTTAAAATACATTCATGATCGTGTTCTCTCTTTTTATCATTTTGGTTTGTTTAGAGTTTAACATTTAGTTGTTATAATATATATATATATATATATATATATAGAGAGAGAGAGAGAGAGAGAGAGAGAGAGAGAATATTTGAATATGTTTTTCAATGTGCATACCAACTATTTGGTTAATTGCTTAAAACAAAGCATAGTCTTCTAGATTGTAGTAAAGTTCTTGGAATTATTTGTATCCATATTTGAATATTAAAATCACATCGCTATATGAACATATGATCACAACAGTTGTTACAACACAAAAAATGTTTAGCAAATATTTATAAATTAATAGGACAAAATTTAGTTATAAAATTGGTTATAACCTAAAACTACAACCTTATTTAATATCTTTTTATTGGAGGTGAATTTTGAAAAATCCACAATTGAATTACATTTTCTTCTTAAATCCTCCATGCTTGCAAAATTTCTATAAAATTAAAGATCAATAACTATGTCATCATTAAATTGTTTAAATTATAAGTTTTTGTACTTTAAAATTATGCATAAAATGTAAGCTTATAAATCATATAGTAAATAATGTCCAATTAACGCAAAATTTGATATGTACATTAAGAACATAAAAAATATGCAATCAACTGTTAAATTTTCAAAATATGTAGTAATATAAATAATATTGAAGGTTGTAGCCTTAGGTTACAACCAATTTTATAACTAAATTTTGTCCAAATTAGTATTACTTAATATTTGTTAGGCGTCAATTCTAAATATAGTGGCTCTAGGTTTGAATGTGATCTAATAGTGTTTTATAGCGCAACAATTATTAACAAAAAGTAATGTTAAGTTGACTAATTTTAAGCAAAAAAAAAAAGAAAAAAAAAAGAAAGAAAAAAGATGTGTTTGAAATGAGTTTGGATTCATTAAATATATGTGTAAAAACTTTAAGATTAAATTGCTAACATTTAATAGAATTCGGAGCGAGTTTGAGTTATATATATAAATATATATATATATATATATATGTATATTAATAAATTCAGATTTAGAATAGGTACTCTCAAACAAATTTAGTGTTTCTCATTTTTGAGTAACTGCACAAAAGTGGACTAGATTAGACCGAATTGATTGAAGTGGACTAAAGTGAACTGAATAAGATTGAAATGGATTGAATGAGAACGAATTGGATTGAATAGTCCGAATGGATTGAAGTTGACTGAAATGAGTTTGGAGCAATTTGATGGAGAATATCTTAGGCTTTTAGCATTATAAAGAGGAAATTTTACAACAGGCATTAGAAGAATCTGGTGATTAAGAAACTAAAGTTTTACTACAGAGGTATCCATTTCCATCCTTGCAACTAAAAATTTGTCCATTTGAACCGCATTATTATTATTATTATTTTTTTTTTTAATATCCAGAAAGCGATAGCAATAAAGGTCCATACAAATCCCAAGCTGGGACAGGAGGTTCTGCTTAGGCCATTCCATGTTTTGTCTAATATTTTGTGCAGTAAAGCACAATCTCCTGAGTCCTGAGCATTTTCTAACAAGAGCAACCAAGCATTTATGAAAGAAAGGCGTTACGTCCACAACATTTTTATTATATTTTCATAATAAATCATAGGTGGTTAGTTGTTATTGGTTTAAATTTGAACCTAACACTAAGATTACTTTTTTGCCTTAACAATAATAACTAGTAACAACATACTGCTTATGATTTGTTGTGAAAATATTGTAAAAATATTGTGAACATATCCTTTCTCTTTATGAAATGCTAATTGGTGGAAACAGACAACAGTAGCAAACGAACAAACATCATCAAAATATTTAAACGAGTATGTTACTTATAACAAAGTAATTCAAATATCAATGCGTTAGAACTATTTTAAAAGAGGAGAGAAACTTATTACTGCATGAAAATAATATATTAGTTAGATCCCATTCTTTTTCTAAAAGCAAAATAGACGGGTAAAAGTAGAAACATGGCCAAACAATGAAAAACAGCTTTCTTACGAATAAGTTTTATGCTCTAAAAGAACTGAAAATTGGAATATTGACTAAGAGGTCGAAACATATATACCCATACTATACAAAGGAAGACACCTTTCTTATCCATGTCCACATTAAAGTTTGTATACTCTGGTTATTAAATGGTATCAAAAGGCAAAAAGACGACCTAACAAATGGAATAGCAACTATATTATATTTATGAGACTGTTGAAAGTGTCCAATATTTGACTAACATGTGCATGCATGCAAAGAAAGGAATAAAAGTCCTTTGTGTTGTGGTAGTGTTCCACTCTATAGTTTAAATTCTACCGGCTGCAATATGTCACATATCTTTTTTTATTTTATTATTATTATTATTGTAAAGTTTAAACTTTGGTTATTTTATAAGAAAAATTTAATGGTCATAATAAACTATGATTGGTAGAACATAAAGTAGAATAGAAAAATGTCTTTCTCACTAATGTAAACATTAAAAACAAAAAATGGTATACTTATGGTTAAATGGTATCTTTCTCTTTTCTTTTCTTTTTTCTCAAAGTGTTTAAATGGTATCAAAAGACCAAAAAAAAAAAAAAAATTGAACTATGAAATAGAATATCAACTACTCTATTAAGATTCCTTTAACCCAAAAATAATAATAGTAATAAGAGAGAGGGAAAAAGAAGAAGAAGTATTTATAAGTGTTAATGGAAAAATGTCCACTATTTGGGAAACATGGGAATACCACACATTGAAAGGAGTAAAATCCTATGTCATACAATTGTTATTTCGCTTTATAGTTTATATCCGTAAAAGTATATTATCATAGTATATGTTTCGGCTTCATACAACATCACACTCACATGCAGTGTGTGAGTTACACTCAGTTATGAGACCCACACACTAAGTGTGATGATGCATGGAGCGGAACACCATATACCTTCTAGATTATACCTTACCAACTGTAGTTTCTCACATATTTGCTATATATTTTTTTAGAACTTTGGTTATTTTAAAAAGAAAGAAAAAGAGACAAGTATGGTACATGTTATTTTTTTTTTTCCATATACTAAATTTTTGTTATTATTATTATTATTTTTTTTAAGAAGACGTGGTAAGCTACCATAGTCCATAAGTGGAACACAAAGACCCCTTTGAAATATGCCCACCATTTGTACTTTTCTATGCACGGAAATGTTAAACGACATAATAATCACCAACATAGCATCTAGGAATTTGGACTGTTCAATTGAGAATAAATCTAGAAGGAAAAAGTTGTGCCTCATTATTAAGGATATGGCCAAACCATCAGCTATATTTATATTTGCATTTTGTTTAGGGTAAAGAGACCCCTTAAATTTACTTGCATCACAAGGAAAGAGATGCCTTGCCATCAAAATGAAAAAATATTTCACCAATATAATTGAATGCCAAGTTATGATCCTCTTTGGCCTTTTGCAATTTAGGTTATGGTAAGACTTAGGTATAGTACTTAGGTATTGTTTCTTAGGCTCTTTTTTTAAGATTCTACCATGTAGATTTTTCCTCATAGGATGGAAGTGTATTTTTTAATTAAATAGTCATATGACTGAATCTTAAGGAGAGAATTTAAAGAACAGCACCTAAAGTATTGTACCTAAATTTTGTCATTTAGGTTATATTGTGATGGAAGAGAGACTCAGTGGAGAGTCCCTGATAGATAGAACAAAGAAAGAATCTAAAGCTGGACAAAAGAAATGTGGAATGTTGAGTAGAAAAGTTATTCTGAGGTGATTGCGTTCTTCCACTCTCTACCAATATAGGATATGAGCCTAAATTTTGTAAATCATTACCCAATTCACTTTGTCCAATCGTCTTCCACCATAAAGTTAGTGTCATTATATGTAGAGAGAGTGTTTGAAACTCAGTGTCCTTCATTTTTAACCACATGTTACAGTGGCTTAGTGGTAAAAATCTATTGTGAGTTGTGACCCATCACTTTTATGATTTTGAAAGCTATAAATTTGAACAGTGAAATACTCCATTAATGTCCAGGTAATTTCACGCTATAATGCAATGCGAAAGTTTTAGAGTGTGGAACCAGTGACCACATCTCTAACCCACTTTTTTTGGGTTTTCAAAAAAAAAAAAAAAAATACCGTAAATAATATGTTAAGCTCATTCAAGGCCTGGCATTAATTAGCCTACGGAATCATATCCTTACTTGTGGTACTTTGATCAAAAAAATAATTCCAACCGAAACATCTTCACGTGGAGAGTGATATGTATGGAGTATGGACAATGTGAATTGTAGATGAAAATACAAATTAATACAGTATTTGTTGATTATAATAAGTAGAAAAGAACTTATGCAAACGGTTATAACATTGATAAGTCACAAGTATATCATCATTTAATTGGAATACAATTCAAGTACCGATTGAAAGTTACCAGCCAAGAACTAGTATACTCTATACTGCAGCATGTCCATCACGACAAAAGCTAATCAAACTCAATGAGAGTCAAGCCAAGATACAAATTAACAATTTAATAAAAGGGATAACTCAACAAGATTAATGTATTTCAACAACCAAAAAAAAAAAAAAAACGAGATTAATGTATTAAAAAAATCTCCTTAAAAAAAAAAAAAAAAAAAAATTCTCCCACAACCTTCAAATCCAAAATTAAAGATAATGGTTTTTGTTTTTTCATTTTTTTGAAATGGAAAAAAGAAAAAGGGTCAACTTGACCCAACTTGTCATCATTTTTAATTTTTACGGGCAGGCTATACTCTATAGATTGGCATGTTTTCTCACAAGTCACAAGTTTGAAATTTCTCTATCCATACCAATTTTGAAAGGTTTATATAAAATCAACATATTATTATGAATAAGAAGAAACAACTAATCTAATCCTCCAAGTCTATAAATTATGATGAAATTCTTTAAAAAAAAATATATTTGCGTAATCCCATATATATATTATAAAGAAGCTACTTGCACCGAATTACATCTCGGCCAGTCCTCAGAGTGAACCAAGGGAAGAACAGAGGAGAGAAGGGTGTATCCAACGCAAAATTACAAATAGAAGCCCAACCAGCAATAGTACCAGGACATTTTCAACTAGCTCCTTCAATTATTTTGGGATAGAGGGATAAACTATATGGAGTTGAGGCACAATCTTTTGTTGCTTGGAAAATTATTAATTGCTCTTGGAGTATAATAGTGTGGTGTTTTATCCTCTCATATTCATAATAGACCTCATAATGAATTTAATCAATAAGATCTACCATAAATATAAAAATAAAGAACATCACATCACCGTACTCTAAGAGCACTTAATAGTTACTCTTGCACAACAAAGCCTAAGGAGTTACACTCCGACTTGTGAAGATCTATCCTCTTTTGATTCTTGGATGAGGAATATGGGTCTTTGGATTGGGCACAGATGGAGGGGTATAAGCCCTCAGCGCCCGTTGGCATGGCAAAGGAGAGACGCTCTGACAGGTGAAGGCCTTTGGTCTGATTGTTGAAGGAGGGACTACACCTTGCAGTGACCCTAAAGCATGGTTTTTGTTCATTACTTTGTGTTCTTCTACATGGGAGATTCTGCTATCCGCATGTGCATGCATGCTTATGTAGAACAGGACTATAAAGATTACACGAAGCATATTTAGAACTTAGAAAGGGATGGTTAAGAACTTAAGAACAATGAGATGATGAATGTGTGGAGCATGATGGTTGTTTTTATAACAAGAATCGTGGTACGAGCCAACGAACTGAAAGTAAACGGGGAAAGGGGAAAAAAAAAATTTGGTGTTGAAAGGGATTAGAATATTAGGGTGCATTTGGTTGGAGATTTTTAGTATCGTAGTTTAAAATGATGTGAAAATTGTTGTTTAAAAAGTATTGTGAAAACACGTGTTTACTGTATTCATAAAGCAAAAATGTGTTTGGTACCGTGTTTTAAATAATATATTTCAGTGTGTAAAAAAACATAATTGTATATTTGCTATCTATGTGTTTTTTTTTTAAAAGTTGACAAGTGGCTCCTCTAATTGGAACTGAAAAATGAAGTTTTATGTGTTGTCTAATCAAGTGAACCTCATATTTTTAAAAATATTTACAAAAGTATCATTAAGTATCGTTGTTTGAAATCTGAAAACTAGTAAGAGAAGTTTTCTAAATTCAGTATTTAAACACTTTAAAATAAGCAACGTAATTCAAATACTCCTAAAAAAACATCATTACCAAACGCGTTGTGTTTTTTTTAGAACCACAATTTTCAGAGTTTAAATACTGAAAACTGTTGTTTGGAATTACATACCAAAACAGCCCTAAATGATTCAAACTATTTTGAATGCAAAAATTGTAGTACCATATGACAGTCACAACTTTCGAAATATTTATCCATATGAATGACTGTATATAATGAAGAAAAAATAGTACATTTACGTGAAAGTGAAAATGAATATAAAAGGCAACTAATCACAGTTTTCCAAGTGAGATAGTTGAAGCAAAATATGAGTTTGCTACTATAATGATTCTTCTAACCAACTTGCTCACTTATTTAATAAAGTAGTTCCAAGATCACAAATTATTTCACAATTTTTTTTACCACAACTCTGATATGTTAGATTGTGAGTGGTTAACTATCACTTACACATGAACCTATCATTTTTTATTTATCAATCATACTCTATTGTGTTACAATTGTGATAAAAAAAATTATAAAAAATTATGTGATGTTAAACTTTTCCTATTTAATAAGCCCTCGTAAACAAAAAGGATAAAGTTCTGAGGATCACACGTAAATTACACCTCATGCAATCCACGTATCAACCAATATGACACTAGTGTGAAAACTACTGTAGTGGCTTTGGCCTTATGTGCCGAAAACCAAAGAGAAAAAGGTTCCAGAGTAGCAGATCTATATATTACACCTCGTCCAATCCACTTTCAACCAATATGAGCTGCTGTGTGCTTTGGTGGCCAGATATATAAATATATATAAAAGGTCTTGCCCCTCTTGACTTGAAAAAAAAGACAAAAAATACAAAGAAGCATTCTCACAACTAAATTGATCCACTGATATATTAAAAAAAAAAAAAAAAAAAAAAAAAAGAAAGTCCAAAATCTATCCTACTTTAATCAATAAGCCTAGCGCCTAAGAAAAAAAAAAGTACTAACTCTCACTTCTTGAAAGTCACTGTCACACATGATTTCCCAATATTTTTCCCTTTCAAATCGGCAACAACAACTCAATCAATGGGCCCGTATTAATATTATGCACAATATAATAATAATAATAATAATAATAATAATAAGTAATCTTAGGAACATAATAGAATGTTATAACAATTATAGTTGTTTATAATTTTTTATTTATTTATTATAAATATCTATTGATTTTCTTTAGACTTTTTTTTTTTTATATATTTTCTTTTACGTTTGCTCACTCTGGGTTGAAATTGTGGTTCGGCCACTATTAATATTTATATATATATATATATATATATATTAGAAATTTAGAATTAAGGGGAATAAAATATGAGGTGTGGCCAACCATAATTTTGAACGTGTTGTTCACTTATATTGGTGGAACCAAAAATTTATGTTTGTGAGATCAAATTAAAATGTGGGGATTATTTTGTTTTGTTAAGATGCAAATTACACCATTGACCGTTTAAATTTAATGAATTATCATTTTTGTTCTATAAATTTTATTTTTGTTATTTTATTTATTAAGGTATATGTTTGTTATCAACATTAGTCCTTCCATCTATAAAATCCCTTAGTGATTAAAATATTTTTTTTCAATACTAAAAATAAATATATTTTCATTTTATTTTGACAAAATTACAATTTACATTTTTTAAATTTGGTGAATTGTCATTAAAAAAATATTTTTACTATGAGAATAAAAATTTATTAATTTTTAGTATTAAAAAATATTTTTTAACAGTTAACATAATTCATAGACAAGAAGAGTAACTTTGATAAGAAACATAAAAATTAAGGAATTAGTGGCAGAATGAAACTTAAGGGACCAGAATAATAATTCATCCAACTTAAAAGGTATAACTTGAATTTTAATTTTAATTTTTTTTTTTACATATTATGTATTAGGTTATATATTTTAGTATAAAAATTTTATCATGAACAGAATGTTATACGTCTTACCTATATTTGATCTGTTATAATTAGATACTGAGTAGGTATAGAAGGAAGCTTAAAAAGGGAAAATATCTCAACTTAAACTATAGCCTACATTATTTTAGAGAATAAAAACTATCAAGTATCAGAAATTTTTTTCATCAAAAAAAAAAAGTATCAGAAATTTTTCTTCGTAATTTCCCATTTAATATTGATTGATAAATTATATATAAAAACTTCTTGTTGAAATTTTTAAAATGCTCTTTTGGATTTGAAGTGTCAATAGAAGAATCCAATATTGTATATATATATATATATATATATATATATCAACACCTTTTCTTTTTAAAGAATGTATCGGTAGTTTTAACTTGGACATATCTAATTTTAAAAAATTAAATTATAATAAGAATTAATAGTTTAATACTAAACCATCCTAGTTTTTTTTTTTTTTTTTTATTAGTAAGATTTAATAGATTGGAATTAAAAATTCCTAAATATGGTTGAGAGTTTTTCCTTTAATAAACAGAAAGACAACAATTAAAAAATTTTAATGATATGGAGATTCAAAAAATTATGGGCTACGGAAATTTCAAATAGACAAATACTAAAAATTCTCTTTACCTTGCCTATATATATTTTTTGAAAAATATTAATTATGAAAGGAATATATAATTTATAATATATACTAAACAAAAGTGGTTTAACTTTTGATTGAACTCATAATATACATGCCAAATAAACTTTTAAGGTCTCACAAGTTTACTAATTATTAAAGGAATATATAATTCATAATATATAATAAACCAAAGTGGTTTAACTTTTGATTAACTCATAATATACATGCCAAATAAACTTTTAAGGTCTCACAAGTTTACTCGTTATTATATATATATATATGGAGAGAGAGAGAGAGAGAGAGATTCATATATAAATATAAACATAATAAATACCTAATACTAGAATATATATATATATATATATATTATCTAATGAATGTCAATTAATAATTATTATAATTATATAATTTTATATATATATAGACAAAAAAAATTAGAGTAGAGGAAAAAAAAATCTTCAAATTGTACATGCCCTTTTATGTGTGTGAAATTGTTGTTGACGCAAATACAAGAAAAGTGGAAATAATACAAAAGAAACTAAATAATATCTATATATATATAAAAAAAATATATATATATATATATAATGATTTTGAAAATATTTTTAATTAGAAAAAATTATACAACATAATTGAACTGAGACACAACACTTGCTCTTTTTAAGAAAATTCAAGCCCTCAATTGACAAAATATAAAACTAGTGCAGACCTTCTCTAACTTGCCTTCTCTAAGATACAAGTGAATAAAACTAGTGTTTTGTGGCTTGAACAATCTCTACACAAAATGTTGAAACCCAAAGCTCCACTAGAAAATATACGCTTCTCTGTCAAAAACCTCGGTATTTTATAGTGTAGAAATGCTATTTTATATATATATATATATATATATATATATACACAACTCATCCTATCCATATATATATATCAACCACGAAGACGACAATATATACGATGTTAATGTAAGAATGACTCAGGTGCTTTAATTTGGTCCGATGCATGTAACAGCTTGTTCACTTATGTAATATGGCTTGTAGAAAATAAACAGCAAAAAAGTTAAAACTATTTAAAGGAGAAAATATATATCTGACAACCTCGTCCAGTCCACTATCAACCAAAGATGACTATATTTTGACCGCTATAAGTAGTAGTCTAGTAGTCTAGTATAGTGTCAAGTGTGAAATTGACTCATGCTGTTTTGGCTCGAAGCTTGCTTAAATATAAAATGGAAGGGGAGGAATAGAATTTAGATGAGTTTGATGCAAGGTGAAAATGACTGAATTAGGAAGGCATGAATGAACGAAATCTAAACAGAAGGCATAAATGAATGATAATAATATATAATGTCTTCATCCAGTCCACCATCAACTAAAAAGTAAAAATTACTTCAGCAGTGCTTTACTCCAACTTAACCGATATGCAGGAATGGAATTAGGAATTTGTTCTAGGGGACTGACCTCTTGATGATTATATGAAACTGATTATGTAGTCATGTTTGCGTTTTCTATTTGCTTAAAATGGTGAATGAAAATTTTCATATTTTGTGACAAATACTAAAAGTCTAAAACTACACAGAAACTCTTAATTCAATTTCTTTTTATAATTGTTTAACATCGAATGTTTTGAGTAGATGCTATATTTTATATAAAATCGAATTAGTCATATATTAAGTAATTGAAAGATTTATAAGTTTTATATAAAAAGTTAAATTTAAATTGAGCATTTGTATAAAATTTGTAATATATTTTTAGCTTTATTCACTTGTGATGAGATAACTTTGGCTTTATCCAATCTTTTACCATCTTAAACATTTTTGAATTTTATTTTCGAGAAAATAACTTTATTTACTACTCACAATATTAACAAATTTTTGCAATACACTAAATTTCTAGTATATATAACAATTATTTGACCCACAAACCAAGAATAAATAATCATTTGTAAGAAATTATTATTTCAATCCATCTCTCAAAAACTCAATTTTCTTTTCAATTTGACATCTCATGTGAATGGGATATATATATATATATATATATATATATATTTATTGGAGAATGTGAATGGGATATATATGGTCATCTCATAAGCGGAATAGAGCTCTCCTTCATTTTATATATGTAGCTATATATGTCATGAACTGATGCAAAACTCTCTCTCTCTCTCTCTCTCTCTCTCTCTCTCCATATATATATATATATATATATATATATTCTTTAGCTGTGATTGTTAATGGTTTGGTTTATTTGGATTCAGTCTTTAATTCAGGACCGCTTGATGTTGCACCCTTAAGTCGCTTTGGTTTAATGTCCTCATTCCCAGACTTACACTGTTTGGTTGTTGAATCCTTATTCATGACAAGGATGATCAAGTGATTGCCAATAGATTTTATAGGTCAACCTTAAATTTTGTTGTGGAGGAGTCAGGAGTTGAACTCATTGTGTAAAAACTAGCGAATTGGTTTTGGTTCATCAACTTGCTAGTGAGAATATATGACTGCGTTAACGTGTGGCTGGAGAGTTTTCTAATTTCATTGTCACGTAAGTGTCTATGGATGTAGCTACTATTCTCTAATATAGTTTCTAGTTTCTACTCTTTCTTATTAAAAAATAAAAACTAATTTGTTAAAGAATTGTGTATATTTTATCTTAGTTTCCTACTTTTCTATATTATAAACATTTGTTACATCACTCACTCTATCTCAAGTGACTCTCTGCTTACGCTAAAATATTAAAATAAATAAATAAAAATTTTGACTTTTATATAAAAAGCTTTGCACTTTGCCTTAACCAGTTAAGAAGCAAATTAGTTTGTTTATGTCAACTAAATAGCAAAAAAAGGTTGTGAATTAAATCAGAGAGAATGTCCACGACTATAAGAAGCAAATGCCAATTGGTCGTGAAAACAACGACCCCGTGGGAGAAACCACATTATTATAGTAATCCAAAAAGGCACAAACCAACATAACACTAATATTTGAAGGAGTTGGAAACCAAAGTAGGGCTTTTTTTTATATATAAAAAAATTATTTCAAATTTGATATATATACAATTTGAGAGGAATGTCTTTGTTAAAAATATTAGAAAATGTCATTGAGCTATTAGCTCTAGGCCAAAGCTAGATTTCTGGTCATCTAAAAGGAAAGAGACAATAACTTTGATAAGATAATTATGGAGAGGAAGACTCTCGAATGGTTAAATTGCAAGCATTATTAAAGGTAGTGCAAATTAAATTAACTTTCGCTAAAATTTTATGAAATGACACTTCTTTTGAATATTTTATGAATTGACACTCTCCATTAAAGTTTTCATAACGACAATAATTAGTGATTTTGTTAGTAATTGCCAGAGATTTTCCCAATTAGCCAAGATCCGTTAAATCTTAAGTAGATATAAAAAATAAATAAATAAATAAAGTAGATAGAGGAGAGTAGTTTTACTCCAATTCTCTGCATGCCAATTTGTATATTCATTTTTGTATTTTGTGTGAGGCGACAATATGTACTTTCATTAAATAACAGAGAGTGGGATGTTATGCATAGGGCATATATATATAATTTATAAAATTATGTATACCATTAAAGTATTGAACTTATCTCATATATATATATATATATATATATATATACACGTGTAACTAATTGCTTCCCATTTCACTGAAAAATAATATTTCCCTTTTAGACATACCATTTTACCGTAAATCTAAAGTTCAGAACCTATTGATGATTAAAAAAAAAAAAAAAAAAACTACATAGTATAATCCATTTCAATATTTCACGTTAATAGTTTAGACTTAGAATATAGGTTAAATAGTTCCTCAAAAAAAAAAAAAAAAAAAGAATATAGGTTAAATTAGTAAACTATTTCTTTAAACTAATGAGAAAGATAAGGTCAAACAATTTTATAGGAATTATAACTAGGTTAGGTCTCATGACTTTTAAAAAAATTAAAATTAAAAAAGGAGTCTCCTAATTAATTAGGAAATTTTAGTGTCAATTACGGGCTGCTTATGTGGCCCCGTTGGTGGATTCTTGATACGAGAATCTTTATTGGGATTTGTGTTTTAAGGTATTGCCAGTAAAAATGTTGTTTTATAGTAGTACATTACGACACCTTTTTTGAATATTTTATGAATATTGTTACTCCTGTAAATGTGTAATAGGTTGTGGGGGCTTTGGCCCACCTTCTTTACTTGCACTACATATATATATATTTATACTACACACATATTTATATTACATATTTTGTCTCTTATATAAAAGCACTCTTGCATATTTTGTTACATGTGAAATACAATACTATTCATTTAGTATTTTTAACTTGGTATCAGAGTCACTACTTTGACTTTTTCTTAGCAGTCTTATCTCTATCAGTGTTACTCCATTTTCAACATCACTTCCGTCGTCACAGTAGTCGCTGCAACCCCTCACCGTTGAACCTCCAATGTCTCTCAGCTGTCGTCCTTGGGTTCCAGACTTGTAGTTGCCACCATTGAGGAATCCCACACTGCAAAGATCACTACTCCTTTCATCATATACTTATACTACACACATATTTATATTACACACTCTGCCTCTCATATAAAGGCACTCTTGCATATTTTGTTACATGTGAAATACAATACTATTCATTTAGTATTTTTAACCTGGTATCAGAGTCACTACTCTAACCTTTTCTTAGCAGTCTTATCTCTATCGGTGTTACTCCATTCTCAACATCACTTCCGTCGTCACGGCAGCTGCCACAACTCCTCGCTGTTGAACCTCCAATGTTTCTCAGCTGTCGTCCTTGGGTTACAAACATGTAGTCGCCACCATTGAGGAATCCCACACTACAAAGATCACTACTCCTTTCATCATCACCGCAAATATTGCTCTAATTAATTTTTTTGCAGGTACCACTATGATTGTCTTGTGCCGATCTGCTCATTCGTGGAAGCCTCACAGCCATTAGAGACCTCACGAGCCTTCACACGCCGCCCAAGCTCTGTGTCGAAGCTCATGCACCCTACACGCCGTCAACAGCTCTAGTTTGACATCACCCATAACGTCATCAGCGCTATGTCAACCCTAGTGTACGTCAACATCCAGTCATCTGCTGACGTCAACCACCACGTCAACTGCTTACACCATCCTGCTAACATCATCTCAGCTGACCATTGACCCGCGCTGACTTTAACCGTTGACCGAAAGTTGACTTTGAAAGTTGACTTTTTCTCTAGAATTGACTTTTGCAGTCCAGGTTCTCCTTACCCAGTTTTTCACATAGATTTCATTTTTGTAATTTTTTTTTTTACATATTGTGTCTCTAAATGGATAAAAATGATATTTTTCTTCCTCGCCCCATCAATGTTGTTAGGACATATGTGATTTGATGTTAGGAACATATGTCAAATTAGAATTGGTTAATCCTTTAATAAAACACACTTTATTTGTAATTGGATAGATCTAGGATGTGTTTAATACTTTAAGGAACAAGGTTTCAAGTCCAAGTGTTAAAACCATGCAAATCTGTCCAAGAATCAAGTGAAGAAGTGCTGGATTTTAAAGGTTGACAACTAGTATCTATCGAGGTTTAAAAGTTGTTTCAACCCGTTGCTCAACAACTATCTCGATAGATACCCTATTTGTCGAGGTTTAATAAAATCATTTTTTCAGATCTGATTTCACTCCAATCCGTGTGTGCATGTTTAGGCTTTCTTTTCTCATAACCCTAAACATATATAAGGATTGTTTTAAGGGCTGTCAAAGGTTGCGCAAGTGTGAAGTAAAGTTGTGTTCATGCAAATTGTGACTGGAGACAGAATTTGCACCAATTCATCTTTCTCTTAAAGAAGCTATTGTGTTTGTATACCGTAGGGTTTTCTAACCAAGAAACTTCATGATCTTCATCGTGTGATGAACTGAAGAACTTTGCAGCCAACATCTTTCTCTAGTTAGTGATTAAGTCGTATACTGGGATCCGCACATCTATTGGTTAGTCACGTACTGAGAACCGTGTATTAAAAGGAGAGATTGTCACTACAGAACAAGTCTAATTGGGTATTGGGGTAAGGGTTCAACTGTAAGTTGGTATAAGGTACTGGAATTCCTTTACTTGTAACCACTTGTTGTGATAATAGTGAATTCTCGGGAGTGGTGACCTTAAAATCACCTGGTGGGGGTTTTTGCCGTGTAGGTTTTCCCCATTCGTAAACAAATCATTATGTCAATTTAATTTCTGCTGCATTTAGTTATTTGGTGATTTGTTTGTGCTACCACATATATTGCATGTTATTGAATTAATTAATTCACTTGGCTAATTAATTTGTTAATTCATCACAATGGGTCAATACATTCTTGGCCTATCAAATGCTATATTGGAGGGGAATAAGAATTACTTATATTGGTCTCAAGCTATGTGCATTTTTCTTATGTGTCGCATGCTCTGGTAATATTATTCTGGTACAATCACTATTCTTGTCAAGGTGGCAACTAAAGAAGATGTTGCCTTCATCAATCGCATGGTTGAATGAGATAGTCACAACCACATGATCCTCACTTGGATTCCGAATACTTCCATTTCCTCCATCTCCAATATGTTAGGCAGCTTTGATGATGCAAAATCAGTATGGGATATGTTGGCCAAAAGATACTCCACCTCTCATGGATCCATGAAATATCAGTTAATGGTTGAGTTGCATCAACTCAGGTAAGAACCAGGGCAATCTATCAATGACTACTATGATTAGCTTCACTTCATTTGGGACCAAATTGACCTTTCTGATCCAACTTGGGCATGCTTGAAGGATGCTCAGCAATATGCTCCTATTCAAGATGAATTTCATCTCTATGAATTCTTGATGTCACTTCACAATGACTATGAGCCCATCCGAGGTTAGCTTCTTAATCGTAGTCATCCTCTCTCTCTCTTAATACTATTGTAAATGAGTTGGTTAGAGAAGAAGCTCGTCTTGCAACCCTTTAAGCCCAGAATAAACTTTATGTTTTGGCTACTACTCCTTCTGCTCCCCCTACACAGCAACCTCCGCAATCAGGGTTTGATACCTTTAGCTCTAGCAATCATCACAAACAGTTCAACAAAAATTTCTGCAACTATTGCAAGCGTCCTAGCCACACTATTGAGAATTGTTACCATCGAAATAAATCTATTGTTTTTGTTGCTAATACTGAGTCTACTCCACTAATGCCCTCCGTCTCAGCTGAGTCCCAGTCTTTTGGATCCAATATCAACTTCTCTTCCACTGAACTACAGGACATTATAACTCAGAGGCTATTCGTGTGGTTGGTAATGAATCTCTTTCCACTACTCTCTCAATCTTACCCAGTAAGTCTCACTATTGGATTTTTGATTCTGCCTGTTTCAATCACAATGTCTTGTTTATGAACAGAGTTACAAGATTTCACAGTATTATCACCAAAATTTCTTGATTTTCTCCGATCCCCTTTTTTAAGCCATCTTCTTATGCTTTATACTACAATCTTGGTACCATCTCTACCATACACATGTAGGTTAGATTCTAGAAACTCCTTCTTGTCCCATCCAATACCTCCCAGAACTATCAACTAGTAGCTGTAAGGCTGCTTGACCACTGTTCAGGTATCACCTCCACATTAATGTGGCCAAAGAGTTAGTTTAGGGGCATTTAATGTGGAGGTAGCAGCTTTTAAAAATATTTGTTGCCCCCCTTTTCTTACCCTTTGTCCAACGTCCAACTCCTAGTTATGATGTAACTTTGAAGAAAGCTTAAGGTGATATAGCACTTTTACTAACCTCAGACCTTCGTTCCCGAGATGGGCTTTCTCCTCGAACATTCGTTGGACTCATCTTGTACTTTCTTTACTTTTTTCTTTATATCATTCCCCTTATAACTTCATTTGGCCATCCTCGAATTAGCTAATGTCCTCGAATTGGGCCTATGGCCCAATTCGTACAGCCTTAATAGTACCTCCTGACTAATTGGCCCCCACAATAACCCCTCAAAATCTTGCTTTTTGACTCCTCGGGAGGAAAGGATAATTTTGATTTCCTCAGCCCATCCTATTTATGGTCCTATTCTGTATTCCTGACCTTTTAAATGCCTTTTTACCTGCTCAAGGCACACTCCTAACGCTTTAGCGTCCAGAACGTGCCATCATTAAATTTTGGCAGCACCCTTGTCCACCACGTTCAACGATAGGATGTAAATCAGACGGTGGAGGATTTTTCTCATTTTACGAGTGGGAACTTTCCCGCTTGTAATTTCTGCACTACTATAAATAACTTTTCAAATCAATTCCTTTTCCTACTTTCAACAATCACATAGTCCTAGAGCTCATACACTGAACTTGTCTCTTTCTCTCATCTCCTTGTCCGTCTACAAATACTAGGAATTTGTTCGAGGACCCATTTTTTAAACCTGTAAGTTTTCTTAAACCCTCTTGGCTTTTGTTTTAAACTTGTTAATTTTTCTTTAAAACCTCTTAGAAAAAATGGGTAAGTTCAAACATTTAGTTAAGTCTGAGGATGGTATGGAGAATTTTAGGGCTAAGTATAGGATCCCACCAACAGTAGGCATAAGGTACGCTGCTCAGGGGGAGTGGGTAGATGCTAGAAAAACGGGAAAGGTGGTCATTCCCATGATCGCCTTTATAGAGGGAGGGATGACCATTCCTATGGGTACCATCACTAGGAATTACCTTAGGTTCTTTAGACTATCTCCCACGCTATGCGCTCCAAATATGTTTAGGGTCTTGGGGAGCATAGAGGCTTTAAACGAAAGAATGAACCTAAATTTGACCCACCACGATGTGAATTGGGTATACAGCTTGCACCACCTGAAGGGACAAGGGTATTACCTCAAATCGAGGCATCCCGAAGTAAGGTTAATCTAATGTCTCCCCACTTCAAACGAAAACTTAAGGGATGATTTCTTAATCTTTTCTGGGGAATGGCACGATGGCCTACCTTGTCTAACTAAGGAGGGAGAACTAGGTGGGGGTATAGCCATAGATTTACGAGTCTCTGTTTGCGTTTCTTTTGTTTCCCATCATCTCCGTCTCTAACGAAACTTTATTCTACTTCAATGATTTTGCAGATAAAAGTTCTACTAAACACAAGCTTAGTCTAGTCAACAAAGAGAGTTTGGATAGGATTTTGCAGGTTGAAGTATATGTAAACGAAGCTGACGGTCAACTGCGAGCAGCCCACCTAATTCTTGGGTACACATCCATTTCACTCGCATTTCATGCCCCCAAGTACGTAATAAAAGCTCGCGATCCTCGGCTCCACCATATCAGCGTCACTTACTAAGGGTTTGTTGTTCTAAAGGGTATTCCACTTCCTGAAGGCACTCCCCATATTCTACCACTTTTTGTTGCCACCCCTTCAGTAGGAGCATCATCCTCCTAACTCATTCTTGAAGAAGAAGAAAAAAAAAAAAGAAGAGGAAAAAGAAAATTCAGAGGGGATCGTTGACGTGTCAATCTCCTCAGACAAATTTGAAGCGTTCAACCAACCTTTATCCCCTGAGAGCACATCAGACGGAATGGGTATCCAGAGGAAGTCCCAGAGGAATTTGATGGAGTTAATAGAAGATCAACTTGGGAGAGGCGCATCGGGGAAGTCCACCCAGCCTAAACTTCCTCCTCCTCCTCCCAAATCTCTGTTCCCTCCTCTTCAGCCATCTTTGCCTTCCAGGCCTAAACCTTCTGATCCGAAGAGGAAAAAGGAGCAAAAAGGTAAAGATGTAGTGGAGACTAGGAGACCTCGTCCTACTCGTGAAGACGAGGCTCAATAAGCTACGAAGTAGAAAAAGGTTAGCCACGCGTCACAACAAGGCGTGGAGAGGACAGATAACCAACCTTTAGAGTCTCAGGCCTAACTCCCAACACCAATGCTCGACGGTGAGCCCTTAAGGGATGATGCATCACTTAGGGACTTTAACGGGGGCATTGGGTGCCATGTTGCCTCAGCCTTGGAGGAGGCTTTGTTACTTCCAAAAGATATGACCGAGCTGCAGAATATCAGGAAGAACGAGGTCTTCCTCAACTGTAAGAGATATTTGGACATAGTATGATGCTAACTTTTTTTTTTTTTTTTTTTAACTTATAATTATTGCATATATGTATATATTTTACTTGTTATGTTACTGACTCTTTTCTTTTAGGCTGTCTAAGCCACTTTTAGGCTTGAGGAGATAACCAATTTATGCTACCAGCAACTGGAAGACGAAAGAAAAAGGCGGGTAGTAGCTGTGCAAACACTCACCATTGCTGATCAAAGCAATGTTGAATTGAAGAAAAAGCTGGCCGATGAGGAGCATGCCCACATGAGTGCTGACTCAGCCCTGGAAAGTGCACAAAGGCAAGCCGAGGACTAGAGGAAGCGCTTGCGTGAGGCCACTGATCAGTTGACTGCTTCCAGGGAACAAATGGCAGCTCTTAAGAAACAACTAGAAGAAACCCAAAAGCTCAAAGATCAGGCCGAGAAAGCAAAGGCCAAGGCGGAGAAAGCAAAAGTAAAGGCCGAGAAGGCGAGGGAAGAGGCTGAATAGCATGGCTACGACATCAGCATAGCCGAGACCAAGGATACCCTCCGAGCAGAGGTCCCTACCATATGTCATGCCTACTGTGCTCAAAATTGGGAGGAAGCTCTCAATCGAGCTGAGATTGAGGCTTCTTCTGAGCTAAGAAGGCCAGAAAACATCTATTTGCCCCTAGCCATACGAGCTTCGAACCTTCCTCCTAACCAAGGGGAGGTGGCCTCTATTGTTACTGCCACCACCGAGGAAGCCCAGACTCAGGATCCTCTTCCTCCCAATCAGCAGGAGCAGTCCAAAGAGCCTAAAGTTCTTAAAGATACCTCTTCGGACAAGGCTGCAGAGGTTTCTCAGGACGGGGCAGCTTCTCAAAGTTTCGAGCAGGCTTTAGCTTCAACCACCATACCTACTGGAGAAGTCCCTAAGGAGAAATAGAAAGCTGTTCCTCCTGAGGCAGCTGATAAAACCTCCCAGGGCAAGCTCCAAATAAAGTTAAAACCATAACTCTTTATTTTTACATAGGGTAGTTGCTGTTAATGTAATGAAATTCTCTTTTTCCTTTTCAGGACAAGTTTTAATGAGATGTAGATTTTACCTTTCCAAATTTACATGTGTTATTATTATTTTATCTTTTATTTATGCAATTTTCACTTTGTCTGTTCTTTGTTCATACATAACCATATGTCATAGAAGAATGAAGTTTACTAATATAAGGGAAAACACAGTTTTATATATTTTAACTAAGAATCCAAGTAAATTATGACTGTTGAATCCACAGCACTATCAAGACATGCTCTTAATTTATCAATTCTAATAAGTTTCCAACTTTGAGAAAATATCAAAATGTTTAAATAACAGGCAAGTCCAGGATACCTCAAAATGCTTCAAGTGATGCTTATGGATTTTACTTTGGCTTACAAATTTGATCATAATCCAATGCAAGGGGTATTAATTTCCACTAAGTTTGTGGTTCGAGGAACCTGACATAACTTAGTTTCTGTTTAATACTTTAATAGATGTCATAGGGTATTAACTTACACTAAGTTTGTGGTTCGAGGAACCTGACATAACTTAGTTTCTGTTTAATACTTCAATAGATGTTATAGGGTATTAATTTCCACTAAGTTTGTGATCCGAGGAACCTGACATAACTTAGTTTTTGTTTAATACTTTAATAGATGTCATAGGGTATTAATTTCCACTAAGTTTGTGGTCCAAGGAACCTGACATAACTTAGTTTTTGTTTAATACTTCAATAGATGTCATAAGTTATTAATTTCCACTAAGTTTGTGGTCCGAGGAACCTGACATCGTAGGGTTATTAATTTCCACTAAGAGAAACTAAATCGGACTATTTTTATTAATAATAATACCTCTTTAGATTGTTTACATTCCAAGGATGGAGTATATTTTTTCATCTAAATCCTTCAAATAGTATATACCTATCCCTGCCATTGAAGTTATCCGATATGGTCCTTCCTAATTAGGCCCCAATTTTCCCCAGGCTGGATTCTTGGTGGTTCCCAAAACTTTCCTCAATACCAGATCTCCTACGGCCAACGACCTCAGCTTTACATTGGTATCATGACCCTGCTTGGGCTAATGCTGGTAGTAAGCCAGTTGGACCATTGCCTTCTCCCTTCGCTCTTCAATTAAGTCCAAACTTTTTTCCAACAACCCATCATTACCATCCGGGGGAAATGTATTTGTTCTCAATGTCGAGAAACCTGTTTCCAGAGGTATTACAGCCTCGGCTCCATATGTCATTAAAAAAGGGGTCTCCCCTGTTGACCGTCGAGGCGTCATTCGATACATCCACAGGTCATGTGGTAACTCCTCCACCCATTTTCCTTTTGCCTCGTCTAACCTCTTTTTAAGTCCGTTCACTACAACCCTGTTGACAGCTTCAGCTTGCCCATTTCCTTGCAGATAGGTTGGAGTGGAATATCTATTCTTTATCCTTAAGTCAAAACAGTATTGCCTGAAGGCTTTACTATCAAACTGAAGGCCATTATCCGAGATAAGGGTATGGGGAACCTCGAATCGAGTAACAATATTCTTCCAGATAAATCTTTTGACATCTACATCCCTGATATTAGCTAAAGGTTCAGTTTCGACCCACTTGGTAAAATAATCTGTACCAACCAGCAGATACTTTTTGTTTCCTAGTGCCTTAGGGAAAGGGCTTACGATATCCAAGCCTCATTGAGCAAAAGGCCAAAGGCTCGATAGAGGATTAAGGACTCCTCCAGGCTGGTGAATATTTGGCACGAATCTTTGACACTGATCACATTTTCTAACATACTCTTGTGCTTCTTTCTGCATGTCTGGCCACCAATATCCTTGAGTAATGGCCCGGTGAGATAGGGATCTTCCCCCCGTATGACTTTCACAGATTCCTTCATGTAGTTCCTCTAGGAGTGACTCTGATGTCTCGGGGTGTACACAAAGCAGATATGGCCCAGAAAAAGAACGTTTATACAACTTTTTGTCCTCGGACAACCAAAACCGAGGAGCTTTCCTTTGTATTTTCTCAGGTTCTGCTTTCTCCTCAGGCAATATATCCCTTTCGAGGAATAGCAGTATAGGGTCCATCCAGCTCAGCCTTAAATTGATTTGATGGATCCGGAGCAAATCTTTCCTTGTTGGGGTAGGGGTGCATAAATCCTCGACCATTATCACTAGGGCCAAATTCTGTGCCGAGGAAGTGGCAAGGGTAGCCAAGGAATCTGCGTGGGTATTTCCACTTCTGGGGATATGCAATAAGTCAAAGAATTCAAATTTCGTTTGTATACGCCTAACTTGACTTAAATATTCTTGCATTCTTGTATCTTGGGCTTCCAGTTCCCCTTTTACCTGACCTATGACCAGTCTTGAATCTGAGAACATTTCCACTGCCCTTCCACCCATTTTTTAGACCATCACCATTCCCATCAACAGAGCTTCATATTCCACTTCGTTGTTTGTAGTCGAGAATCCCAACCTCAAGGAATTTTCAATGGTTATCTTTTTAGGGGATATTAGAACTAGCCCCACTCCTGCTCCCCGCTGGTTTGCTGCTCCATCCACATACACTTTCCAAGATGAAGTGTCTTATGTGGAGATTAGACCAACCAATTTTTCATCCATGCCCTATTTTTTCACCTCTGCTTCTTCTGGAAGTTCAGCAAACTCGGCCACTAGATCGACGAGGACCTGGCCTTTCACAAAGGTACGAGGCATATATTTGATGTCGAAAGCCCCTAGAATCGTGCCCCATTTAGCAATCCTCTCGGTATAATCTGCGCTCTGAAGTACGTATTTGAGTGGTAATTGAGTTAGAACAACCACAGTGTGCGCCTGGAAATAATGAGAGAGTTTTCGTGTAGCATGCATTACTGCCAAGATGGCCTTTTCCAGTGATAAATACCACACCTCAGCTTCATAAAGTGACTTACTTACGTAATAGATTGGCCTTTGGATGCCACTATCTACTCGTATCAAAACAAAACTTACCGCATGAAAGGCTATCACCAGGTAGGCAAACAGAACCTCGTCCACCTCAGGACTAGACATGATGGGCAACTGAGATAGGTACTCTTTCAGCTGCTGAAATGCTACAGCACACTCCTCGGTCCATTCAAATCCTTTCCATTTATGCAGTAAAAGGAAAAAGGGTCTGCACCTATTAGCTGACCTGGAGATAAATCGATTCAAAACAGCAGTCATCCTTGTCAATTTCTTGACCTCCTTGGGGTTCCAAGGGGCTTGCAAGCCGTTAATGGCCTTTATTTGATTTGAGTTCACCTCAATTCCCCTGTGAGTCACCATGTAGCCCAAGAACTTTCTGGATCCTACACCAAATGAACACTTTGAAGCATTCAGACGTAACTTGTACTTTCTCAGAATTCCAAAAATGTTCGCAAGATCTCCTTCATGCTCAGACACCACTTTGCTCTTTACAACCATATCATCGATATAGACTTCAATGTTCCTGCCTAATTGTGGTTTGAACATTTTAGTCATTATCTGTTGATCAGTAGACCCCGCATTTTTCAAACCAAAGGGCATCACTTTGTAGTGATAGTTTCCAATGGGAGTGACAAAAACTGTCTTTTCCTGATCGTCCAATGCTAACGGTATTTTGTGATATCCTTGAAAGGCATCCAAAAAACTCATCCGAGGATGACCTACTGTTGCATCCACCAACTGATCTATCTAAGGCATAGGGAAAGGGTCATTGGGACAGGCCTTATTGAGGTCCGTGAAATCCACACACACACGCCATTTTCCAGTCTTCTTTTTCACCACCACCGTGTTAGCTAACCATTAAGGATAGAAAACTTCCTTGATAATCCCTGCCTGCTTGAGCTTGGCTACTTCATTTCTGACAGCCTCGGCGTGCTCTTTTGATGGATGTCGAAGTGGCTGTCTCTTCGGAGTGATGGAAGGGTTAACATTTAGATGATGACAGATGAAACTTGGGTCTATATCCACGCGAACACATCAACATTTTATCTGAGGAATTCAACCAATTGCTCCCTCTCCTGCAAAGGCAGTTTAGCTCCAACCTGAAAGAATTTCTTCGGATCATCGCCAACGATTACCCTTTCTAGATCTTCACATTTCGCCTTGTCGGCTGGTCCATTGAAGAGCAACGCCGAGGTTTCTGATTGCTATAAACCATTATCAGCGATGGCCGAGGTCTCCGCCTTAGGCCGATGTTGGATAGCCATTACCAGGCATTGTCTGGCTGCAGTCTGATTTCCTACTATCTCCAAAACCTGGTCTCCGAATGGGTACTTCATCTTCTGGTGAAGAGTAGAGGAGACGGCCCCAGGGTATGAAGCCAAGGTCTACCCATAATGGCCGTGTAGGGAGAGAAAACATCTACGACAATGAAGTCCACCTCCACCACATCCGTGCCGGTTTGCACAGGTAATCTGATCTGACCTTTTGGGACGACCATTTTACCCTCAAAACTCACCAGAGGAGAACTGTAGGCTGTTAAGTTTTCAGGTTTCAAATTTAGCCCCCTATACAAGTCAGGGTACATTATGTTAGCAACGTTGCCTTGGTCAATCATAACCCTTTTTACATCGTACCACCAATTCTCAGCGTAACCACTAGAGCATCATCATAGAGTTGTATGGTTCCAACTTTGTCCTCATCTGAAAAACCTAACACTAACGGGATGCCTATCTTAGCTCTCTTAAGCATTGAACTAGATTCCTCGGCTGGATAACGGGATACCAACATCACCCTCAAAAGACAAGATTTGGTCCTTCTCGAGCAGCAAAAATAACATTTATTGTGCCAAGGGGTAATCTTGAAGAAGCATCTCCCCGAAGCTCGGAGCCTGTTTGGATTCCCCGACCACTGGAATGATGCAAGAGTTGCTTCAACTTCCCTTCTCAGACTAACTGATCTAGATGGTCCCACAAGTTTTTACCATCCTCGGTAGTATGTCCATGATCCTGATGATAGTGGCAATAAAGGTTCTAGTTGCGTCTCATAGGATCTCCTGCCATCTTGTTTGGCCATTTGAAGAACGGCTCATTCTTAATCTTCTCTAGTACCTGTTGCACTAGCTCTCGAAACACAGCGTTAACTACTTGGGTGTTGGCAGATCCTAACTGCCCAATAAAGTCTTTTCGAGGTCGGTTATTATTGTATCGGTCCGACCTAAAATCCCTCCTCTCTTGAGGGATCACCTTAGCCTTTTCTTTCCCCTGCAGTTGGTCTTCTTCTACTCTTCTATACTTGTCAATCCGATCCATCAGTTGGTGTACACTGGTAACAGGTTTACTAATTAGAGATTTCCTCAAATCATGCTCGGTTGGAAGACTAGCCTTAAAAGTGCTAATGGCCACATCATCGTAATCTCCTTCTATTTCGTTAAACATCTCCCAGTATCTATCTGAATAAGCCTTCAGAGTCTCACCCTCCAGCATGGACATAGATAATGAGGATCCCAAAGGCCAAGGAACCCTGCTACAAGTAATAAAGCGAGCACCAAAAGCCCGGGTGAGTTTCTTAAAGGAGTCAATAGAATTCGCCTTTAAATCGTTGAACCACCTCATCGCTACTAGGCCCAAGTTAGATGGAAAGACCTTACACATCAAGGCCTCATCTTTGGAGTGAATGACCATTCTTTGACTGAAATGACTGACATATTCTACCGGATCTGTTTGACCATTGTAAATGGTGAATATGGGTTGAAGAAATCGCCGAGGAAGACTCGCATCTTCCATGTTTTATGTGAAGGGTGATTTAGAAACTTGACTCAGCGCCTTGTTCATGGCATCATTCCCCAAGCCTTTGCAAGGCGGGTTTTTGTATCTATGTCTATGGTGGTGCTCCTCGTCGTAAGAAAAGGTCTCGCTAGACGGAGTTCTGGATCTCCGCCTATAACTAGCACCATCTGTCTCTTTAGAGGACAGTTCGGAGCTGGGCGATGAACGTCTTCGCCGAGCATAACGCAACTCCCTCTTCAACTCGTCGATTTCATGTTGCATGTCTCTGTCATTCTTTGCATGGGAAACATGGCTCTTCCCTCGAGATTGACTTTTACTAGTATGAGTTGTGTGCACACTTTCCTCACGGCCTCCTTTTCGTTCAAAGCTCCTACGCAGATTGCTATGCTGAGAACCCCTTGATTCTGCTTGATGTAGATTAATATCTACCTGGTGTGGTCCTGCTGCTGCCTGGTGTGGACCCGCTTCCTCCATCATGAGCATTGTAGCCGAATCTCCTTTAGAATAGATCAAGTTCTCTCCACAGACGGCGCCAATTGTAAGGATTGAATTTGGATTGGACCTAATATAGAATTGAGTTTTAGCCCAACAAGCCCAAACAATGAATTTGTAGAGCGTGAATGAAAGAACTAGATCTACTCTAGAAGAAAAACAATAAAATTTGCTAATTTAAGGCTATTAAACACAAGTAAGATAAGAAAGTCTGTCCTCGGAGTGGCCTGAGGAGCTTATATTACAATGTCTTGTTTATGAACAGAGTTACAAGATTTCACAGTATTATCACCAAAATTTCTTGATTTTCTCCGATCCCCTTTTTAGGCCATCTTCTTATGCTATATACTACAATCTTGGTATCATCTCTACCATACACGTGTAGGTTAGATTTTGGGAACTCCTTCTTATCCCATCCAACACCTCCCAGAACTATCAACTAGTAGCTGTAAGGCTGCTTGACCATTGTTCAGGTATCACCTCCACATTAATGCGGCTAGAGAGTTAGTTGGGAGGCATTTAATGTGGAGGTAGTAGCTTTTAAAGATATTTGTTGCCCCCCTTTTCTTACCCTTTGTCCAACGTCCAACTCTTAGTTATGATGTAACTTTGAAGAAAGCTTAAGGTGATATGACACTCTTACAGACCTCAGACCCTCGTTCCCGAGATGGCCTTTCTCTTCGGACATTCATTGGACTTATCTCGTACTATCTTTACTTTTCTCTTTATATCATTCCCCTTATAACCTCATTTGGCCATCCTCGGATTAGCTAATGTCCTCGGATTGGGCCATAAGCCCAATTCGTACAGCCTTAATAGTACCTCCTGACTAGAGTAATTTCTTTTTGGGGATTTCCATAGGGGCTAATTTATAATTTTAAAGAACTTCAGGAGCAGTCTCAAACTTCAATAGGGACTAATTTAAAACTCATCTTGCTTTGGAAATTGGAACCCGTTTATCTCCCACGACCTTTACCAATCCAGAAGACCAAAAGAAAAAAAAAAAATTCCGTGTATCTCTCTTTCTCTCGCTGAGAACTTTCAAATTCGAATGAGCCAAGGTGATTACACTCTCCCCTCTCTGCTTTTATTCGAGATCTTCTTCAATTTTCTGGGTACACATTTATTTCATTGGAATGTTGTTTCATTTTGCGATATGCATATTTGGGTGTTGTGGAGGAATATGATCAAAGTTTTGATTTGATTTCATGTCAATCTGTTCTTTTTTATTCAAATTGATTTTGATGGGTCTTGTTTATTTTTGATTTTATGTATAACCCATGTTTCAAAATTGAATATTTAAGTGTTCTACATGATATCTCAAGTCCTTTCCCCCTGTTGTTGTTTGAGGTTTTGAGGAACTATTTGGGAAAGGAAAATTGATTATAATGATATATAGTAGCATTGTAGATGGATGATATAATATATGGTAGTCAATTAGAATGAAAAGTAATCCATGCTTTCCATAAATCATTATACTATACATGATCCATTTATAATAGTGTCAAGAGTGATCTCAGCAGTTCATTATGAAGTAGAGTTTGTGTTGAACTTGAACTGTTAAAGCTTACACTTACATCAAAATGTAAGAGTTTCCTTGCAAACTAAAGGAAAAAGATTCCGCCTTCAAAATTTAAGAATATACTTTACATCTTTCCTTAGTCATTTCATTTCTTTTGCATGTGTTTTCAATGGCCTAAAAAAGAACTGTTTGTCTGTATGCCCAGCCATGATCCTTGACCTTGTGCATTTAGACTAGATAGTTCTGTATAATTACACCAAAACTTGGCTTGGCAATGAAGTTTTCCTTCAAACTTTGCTTATGAGCTGTTGAGCCATGTATTAAATGGTTGACATTAGCTGACATTTCTAGTTCTTCCCTATAGTTGAAATCCTTTTCATTTTAGCTCTTCACTTCTAGTGTGTGTGTGTGTGTTTTTAATATATAGCAGATTTTAATTACTCTTTTCTATTTGTCTCGTCCTTTCCAGGAATCTTCCAAAGGGAAATACTTTGAAATTCACTTAAATTAGTACATAAACTACCATAAACAATCTTCAGAGCCATGAGAAACTTGGAACCTGTGAAGTATATGTCAATCCAAAACCACAGTCCCTCTCGATGTCCATTTTAACTTTCTAGTTCTTTTATACAACAATAACAACCACCGAGCCTTAGTCCCAAATTGTTGGGTCAGTTATGGATCCTCAACAAATTAGTCAAGGTTGGCTACATGTATTTTTTTACGCCATTCCATTCTATTCAAAGTCATACTCTTTATTACTTATTTTATTGACATGTCTTTCTTTACTACTTCTACTAATGTTATTTTTGGTCTTCCTCTATCTTTTTTCGTTCCCTCAACTTAAATAAACTCTCTCTCTCACAAATGCATTAATTTCTCCTTTGAACATGAACAAACTATCTCAAGCTACTCTCTCTCATTTTTTCATCAATAGGGGTCACCCCAATCATTAAACAAATTTCCTCATTTCAAATCATATTTTTTTGTGTATTCCATTTTCTCATCTTAACATTCTCATTTCAGCCATACTCATTTTATGAATATATTGCTTCTTATTCAATATTATAGAGCATAGCTGGTCTTATAGTAGTCTTATAAAATTTTCTCTTCACTTAATAGGTAGAATATTCTTCGATCACACAAGACATTTCTGTGCTTCTCTACTTAATCCACCTTGTTCTTATATGCTAATTCTTGATGTAAACTTAATTGTGATAGGGAACTCACTTGTAATGCTTCTACTTGTTTTCACACTAGTTACAATTCCATCAACTTAATATGCTCTAAAGGAACTCCTTTCTTTTCCAAAACCAACCACATAACCTCTCTAGTGACCCTAACATATGATTTCTCTAGGTCATTAAAAACCATATTGCAAGCCTCTGTATGTTTTTCCATTACATTTAATTAAGAATATAGGTTCCATCATGGTAAATCATCCTGACATGAAACAAAATTGATTCTCTGATGTTGTTTCATGTCTTAACAGATGTTCAATCACTCTCTCCAAAAGTTTCATAGTCTGACTCATAAAATTAATTACACTATAATTTATAATTCTTTCATGCTTCTTGTAATATTTCTTCTGATGAAAATTAAGAAATTTGTCATGCATAAAGGATGGTTTCAAGTTTTGATTCAGCTTTGTTTTGAGCTGTTTTGTTGAGTATATAATAACACTTAAGGGCTCCAGCATTTACTGAGTTATTTCCTATTCTTACTTTGATCAATATTTTTTTTTGATAAGTAAGAAAGATATATATTAAAAGCTACCTCATGAAAACACAAGGCAGAACAGAGATTACAGAGAAGGAAACAAACAAAAAGAGAGGAGAAGAAGAAAAAAAGAAAACAAACGGAGACAACAAAAAGCAAATTAATTACAGAGAAGAGAACTAAGGAACATAGGGATAGAATCACTAGAGGTGAGTCCCCAAGCCCTAGACCAATCAAAAAGAGAGCCACTAAAGTAAGCGAGCAGCTGGTCATCAGACTTGTCCCTATCCTCAAAAGTACGCCAATTACGCTCCCTCCAAATACACCACATTAGGCACAACGGAGCTAGATTCCAAACGCCAGAAGAATGCTTTCCAAACCAACTCCACCAACCTAAAAGCATATCTGCAACCGATCTTGGCAAAACCCAAGAAATTCCAAAGGATCTAAAAACCATGCTCCACAACAGATAAGCTTTGTCACAATGGAGAAGCAAATGATTCACCGACTCCCCGTTACAACGGCACAAAATGCACCAATCTACAAAATCGAATCCTCTATACCGCAAAATATCTCCTGTAAGAATCTTCTCCCAAGCCGCAGTCCAAACGAAGAAGGAGACGTGAGTAGGAGCCTTAACCTTCCAAATACCTTTCCAAGGAAAGGTAATAGGCAGGGAGCTTCGGAGCTTATTGTAGAACGAGCGGATGTCAAAAACCCCTTTCTTCGTCAATTTCCAAACCATGCGGTCTCCTTGCTCAGATTGAGGTAAGTTAGAACCCATGATTTGAAGGAAATCATCCACCACACTCGTCTCCCAATCATTTGGATTCCTAAGTAAAAGAACATTTAATATACTTATAGTGATATAAAAACTGCAACTACAATTGCATTTGCTTCTGATTAATATATTCTAAATGAGCACTTGAGACACTATATTGTCTAAAAAGTTTGTGTGGACTGGCCTTCATTTTCCTTTGGTACCTGCTCTATAGTCATATGTCATCTGCTAGTGTTAATTCAGCACTTGGACAAATTCATTTGCTAGTGCTTATTCTTATAATCCAAGAAACCCCCTTTGGTGCTTGTTGAAGAAGGGCTTGGGGAGGGACTATAAAAGCATTCACAGCAGTGGAGGCATATTACTATATTGCTAAAATTTAGCTCCACAAACACAAAAAGTAAGCTCTAGCAGTGGAGCTATGCTTATCTTTTTTAGCTGATTTGCTACAGTGCACATCTATTTATAGATGTGCATTGTTCATGAAAGCTAAAAAAAAAAATAATATTTTAATAAATTTCTCTCACCTCTTTCATTTAAAAAATATTTTCTCTTTCTTTCTTTTTCATTGTTTCTCTTTCTCGCTTCTCTTCTTTCTTCCTTTTTCCTTCTCATTTTTTTTTTCTCTCCCTCATCTACTCTTTGCTTTGCTGACTGTTCTGGGTTCATTTTCATCGCCTAGTCCTTCATCGCTGATCTTTATAACTGATCTTCATCGTCGATCCTTCATTGCCCAGTCCTTCATCGCCGATCTTTATCACCGATCTTCATTGCCGATCCTTCATCGCCTAGTCCTTCATCGCCGATCTTCATTGCCAATCCTTCATCGCTGATCTTCATCGCCTAGTCCTTCATCGCCGATCCTTCATCGCCAATCTTCATCGCCCAGTCCTTCATTGCCGATCTTCATCGCCGTCCCATCTCTGGGTTTCATGATGGTGGTTTGGCTGGATTTCATGGTGGCTGTGGGCAGTTGTTCTTGGTTGGCCGTGGTGGTGGATCGGTTTGTGGAGTTTTTATTGTAGTGGGATATTGTAGTGAGATAGAATATTTTATTGTAGTAGATATATTATTTTATTGAGATTTTTATATTATTTTATTGTGTTGAAAGCTAAAATAGATCCACTGCTGTAGCATGTGTGTAGGTAAAATAGATAAAGTAACTTTTAGTGGAGCTAAATTGTTAAATTTTTAGCTCCACTGCTGTGGATGCTCTAAGCCCTCAGTAGTTAGCGTAGTAAAGGGGAGAAATTTTGACTGACAAAGGCCTATTGTGGAGGTGCACTATACAATACAGCATATTTGAACAAACGATATGAATTATGTTGAATGCATCAACATGGAATATATGTCAACAAGAAACGAATCATCTTATGATCTTCAGCTTGATGCCAAAGGCTATTGGGATGTTTTTGCTTCTTTTGACAAGTATGTGAAAGTGGAATGTCTTAAGAGTGATTGTATAAGATAGAGGGATTGACTATTGAATCTACTTCAATCAATATTCAGTAGAAATTTTAAACAGTTTACAATTTACTCCGAAAGGTCAGAGAAAGAAGCCCGGTTAATATACTAGTAGTGGCATGAGAAACAACAACTACAATGACATTCGCTTTGACCTAAATTCCAGTTAAAGTACTCTAAATGAGCTCTTGAGATACTGTATTGTCTGACAAGATTATGTTGACTCCATTTTCCTTTGGTACCTGGTGTATAATTATATGTCATCTACTACCGTTGATTCATTCCTTGGACAAGTTCATTTGCTATTACATATTCTTGTGATCCGTGAAATTCCTTTAGCTGATTGTTGAAGTGGGGCTCCTGTCTAGGGGATAGAAGTCCGCCCCCCCCCAAACAAAAAAAAAAAAAAAAAAAAAAATTTGGGCACAGGGGGAGGCAAAGGACTCTTCTGCTTTGAGCCTAGCAAAGGAGCAGCGTTGTGGCTCATGAAGATCCTTTTTGACTAATAAATACTTGGAGCAGGGATATAGGTGGCTGGATTTGTTGCCAATGGAGGGACTCGGTGCAGCAAAGGAGAGAAATTGTGGCTGGCAAAGGACTTTTGGCTGATTGGTGATGGAAGGAGCGGACTTGATCTTGCAGAGAGTGTAACAAATGGTTTTTGTTCATTATATTTTTCTCTTCTTGGTGGAAGAATCTTCTACTACTACCCTCATGTGTAAGCATGATCACGAGAAAAAGGACTACTGTGGCTATGAGAACCATATTAGAAGCCTGATCTTGTTTTGCAAGTATAGGGAGTCGAGAAAAGTTTGTGGAAAACGTCTCAGCTTTATAGAGGAAATTTTACCATGGAGGCATTAGAAGAACTTGGCAAGAAGTGAAATTTTACCACAAAGGTAACCTTGCAACTCCAATTTGATAGGACATTTCAAGTGAAATGAATTTTATTTCTTGGATATGACATTATATAGAATGCCAAGTTATTTAAAATAATTTTAAATGATGTGGCATCAGATATGAGTCTAAATCTTCTGTTTCACTTTTCTTGCTTCATTTTATGTTTCACTAATAAAAAATTGACACATGTCAACCATTTTAATTAATTTCTAATTTTAAGGGGTTACCTAAAATAAATAAAATCCACCACCTGACCACCAACACATCCACACTACCACCAACCTTTGCTGGTACACTAGGCAGATATCTCTGAGCCATCAATGCCGCTAGTCACAACCACCGTCGTTGGCCTGCCTTCAACTGACAGACATCTCTTTTTCAGTTCTTGGACGATGTCCACCTCACTATTTCATCCAAATCTGCATCCTTGTCTAACAGACCAAGCCAATATGCTTTGTGTTTTGGATTGAAAGCCAAAAGTCCTCTACTTTCTAGGCTTGCAATCTATTGTCATTCAAAAATATAAGAAGGAAACTGTATAAATTTTGTGTGTCTTGAAGATTGAAAAGGAAGGCTAACGGAACAATGAAGGTAGGGAATAATTACAAACAAAAATCCAACTTCTCATGATTGAGTTTGTTGAACATAAAAGGCGGCTCTTCTATCAAAACAAAATGTATATTATATTTGGGTTTGCTGAAAATAGAGGCGGTGGATGGCCTTCTTTGGCTGGGTTGATGGTGCGGGTGACCTCTTCCTAGTGTCTCCAACAAGGTGGGTGGTGGTGGACCAGTTGTCGTGGATGTGTTGGATTTTAGATTTTTACTTATTTATTTATTTTAGGTAACCCCATAAAATTATAAATTAATTAAAATGATTGATTTTTTATTAGTTGAACATAAAGTAAAGTAAAAAAAATGGACATAAGATTTGGACTCATTAGATATAATTTTAGATTTGTAATATTAAATATGAACATTTAATGCCTTACTTTGCCATCAAAAGTTTCTCTCAGCTGAGAGCTCTTTCTACTCCGGTTTGCTTTTCGACGGTGCCTTACTTTGGCGTTGTTTCCTATTTCCTGCCTTGTCTTGTCCCTTTTGTCCTTTCTTTCTTCACTTCTGCTCATCCTTACACTTGTTCCTCCTCAAGACTCGCATATCTCTTGCTTTTCCCAACTTTCAACCTCTTATCTTTAGTTGCTTTGTTTGTTGAACCCGAGAAGTAGACTTTGTATGGTCCTTTTGTTTATCCTTCCTTTATTTCCTTGGTCTACCTTTTCAACTCCTTTATTACTTGTTTCAACCTTTCCTTACTCCTTTCTTTTGTCCTTTCTTCTCCGTGTCTGTCATTGTTTTCTTTGGGTCCTTGTTTCCTGACTTTCTACACTGACCATGGGGGACCACATCCCTGCAAGGGAGTATGGCTGGACTGAGAGCAGTGGGTTTGATATTAGTGTCGGCCCCTTCACTGAAGCTACTGATGCCTCCTCCCAGACTAGTGACAAAAATGAGACTCCTTTTGCTCGGCATGGACCAGTTCTTGAAGCGGACATGGATAATCTCAACATGCAAAGAGATCTATGGTCCCATTGTGCCATTGGGTTCTTGTTGGACTACAGGAAATTTTCTGTACAACATCTACAACAAGTTATTAACTCTGCATGGCGTATCAGAGGGGTAGTTTTAGTTGTTGGCCGAGATTCTTTTTTCTACCTCATCAATTTTGAACTTTTAGAGGATTTGAACCACTTCTGTTCGGAAGGTCCTTGGGCTGTAGATGGTGCTTTATTAATCTTGGAAAAATGGAGACCAAATCTGGTGCTCAATCGTTTGCAGCTCAACTATGTCTCTCTATGGGTCCAGCTTCACGGTTTGCCCCTTGATTATCAATATCCAGAATTGGCTGAGCGCATGGGTCAGTTAATGGGAATATTTGAGAAGGTGGACTGGGAGGATTGTATTCCCAAGAACATTAGATTTATGAGAGTAAGGGTGAGAATTGATCCATGGATGCCCCTGCCTACTGGATTCATGCTTCAACTGGATGATGGGACTCGGACTTGGGTGCAGTGTAGATATGAAAGAGTGCACAAGCTCTGTACCCGTTGTGGCTTAATTGGACACATGAAGGGCCAATGCAATGAGAGTATGGATGAGATTGAGAGAATGCTCATCCGTCAAAGGAACAGGATTCAGCGAACTCACCAAGTCCAGTTTGGGTTTGATTCCCTAGAACCTCATTTCCACAACGATCTAAGGGCTTACTATCATAGAAGACAGAGGTGGACTACTCAAGTGAGGTATGGCAACTTACATTCCTCTCATCACTCACATGCACAGGCTCCTCACCCTTCTGACCACCCTTTTCCTAATCCTTATTCCCCTGACCAAAATCAGGATGGGAATTTGCAGGTTTTTCCTGATCCTGAATCCCCTACTATTCCTAATCCCCACCTCACTACTACTACTGCCCCTACATAGCCAGAGAATGGACATGCAAACCTTCATTCTGCTATTTTATCCCTTTCCTTAAGTAACCCCTCCACCACTCTGACACCTCTCAACCCCCTTGCTTCTTCCCCTGGTCATACCCTGAATATTGATACTCCACCCAATCCGACCTTAGATCAGTCTTCCCTTGGTGACTTGCCTCAAGCTCTTCACCCTGTTTCTGGTGATACTTTCATCCTTCGTCCACCTTGTGCCTTACCTATGGATTCTTCCTTTCGCTGGACTTGGGTTGAAGGAAATGGACCTTTCATGACTAATGGTACTCTTAGAGAGGATACTCGGTCTGATTTTGCTACAGACAGCGATGAAACAGTGTTGCTATTCAACTTGGATAGACTTAATGAAGATCGTCCTGAATGGGTATGTAGGGATGCATGGAATAGAGGACAAATTCCTGACATACCGAAACCAAGTATTGAGAATTTAGTGCAAAGAGTAGACAGTGATGGGCCTCAGGTTAGAAGTCCCCAAGCTATGGGCTAAGATGGCTCATGGACCCAGTACCTAGCAGAGCCTGAAACACAGGTGGGAACTACTCATAGTCACACAGTCAGTTTGGACATTGGACTCACCAATATTGTGAACACGGAGATTGAAAACCTTGGCCTAGGCCCACCATCCCCTGTTTCTATTGCCTCGGATCCTGGACAATCTTCTATTTTGCACTGTGAAGAATGGCTGGAAGGTAGTCAAGTTCCTCCCAAGAAGAGATTCAGATCAGAATTTGGTCGACTAGGAAGGAATATCAGACAGAAACTTCTTTGTGGCTTCTTCACAAGGGAAGGTACCATTCCTACCTCCTCCGAATCTATTTCCTTTTGTAATATTAGTTTTGATTGCCATTCACTTGATGAGGATGCTCCTAAATATCCAAATGGGTGCTGGGAAGCTGACCCTAATCAGCTTCCCCAGTAGCCATGAGGATTTTGAGCTGGAACTGTAGAGGTTTGGGCAAATCCTCTGCAGTTCTATAGTGCCAGAAAAAAGCCCAAGAGTTTAAACCTGACATCATTTTTCTTATGGAAACTAAATTAGTGGATGGTAAAGGTAGAGATGTGTGGACTAGATGTGGTTTTTCTGATGGTTTGGAAGTTCCTAGAGTGGGATTGAGTGGAGGTCTGATTCTAGCCTGGATGGATAGACCTAGTCTTAAGGTTCAGCTTGTTACCAATCACCTTATTCATATTGATCTACTAGACAATAAGGGCAAACCAGTTTCCATTACCTTTGTTTATGGACATCTTGAATTAGCTCGGAGGGAGGAGGTTTGGCAGCAACTTTCCTCTATTAAAGCTTTTTCCCATGTAAGCTGGTTATGCATTGGGGACTTTAACCAAATTCTTAGCAGGGATGAAAAATTTTCTTTTACCCAAGGGAGAATTAGTGGGGCGTCTCTATTCTAAAAAGTTATTTCTGATCTCCAGTTTTGTGATCTGGCTGCTTCTGGACAGCAGTACACTTGGATGAATAATAGGGAGGATAATGAGTTCATCATGGAAAGACTTGATAGAGCTTTTGCTACTATTGAGTGGATCAACATGTATCCTTGTTACTCCCTTAGGAACCTGCCCATAATCAGATCAGATCATGGGCCAATTATTTTGGACTTTGAATTTCTCACCCCTTTTAGACGTAGACCCTTTAGATTTGAGCATATGTGGACTACTCATCCCTCCTGTGAGAGTATGATCCGTCAAGCCTGGGAGTCTAATTCAGTAGGGTCACGAGCTGCTCAATTGTGGGCAAAATTATTAAGTGTTAGAAAATCTGCTAGGAATTGGAACAAATCTGTGTTTGGGAAGTTAGATTATGAAATTAAACTGAAACAAACTCAGCTACAACAAATCCAAAATTCTATTAGGTCCATTGAGGATGTTAGGAAGGAAAGACTTCTCAGGGGTGTCTTAGAAGAACTTCTTGATAGAGGAGATGATGTGGGCACAAAAAGCTAGAACTCAGTGGATTCTCCAAGGGGACAGGAACACCAAATATTTCCAGACTGTTGTTAGACAAAGAAGAGCTAAAAATAGGATTTTACAAATTAAAGACTTTGCTGGTAATACAATAGAGGATCAGATGGAAATTGAGACCATCTTGGTGGAGCACTTTAGAAATTGCTTTGAAAACAAATCTCAGGCTAACTTCCATAGTGTTGTTCAAGAGCTACAAGCCTTACCTGTCCCTTTTCTTTCTGACCGGCACAGACTCCTTCTTGATAAGCCCATCACTCCTGCTGAGATTGAAAATACTATTTTCCAACTTGGTTCACACAAAGCACCTGGGCCTGATGGTCTCCCAGCTTTCTTTTTTCAAAAATTTTGGAGTATTGTGAAAATGGATGTCATTAATACTGTCCAAGCCTTTTTTCACTCTGGATCTCTTTTTAAACCTCTCAATCATACCTTCATAACCCTCATCCCCAAAGTTCCTTTTCCAGAGAAGGTTTCTCATTTTAGGCCTATTAGCCTTTGTAATGTCATTTACAAGGTCATCTCCAAAATTATGGTTTATAGGCTTAAACTCATCATGGACAGTCTCATTACTCCTTATCAAAATGCCTTCATTAAAGGAAGAAACATTACTGATAACATACTCATTGCCCATGAAATTATTGATGTCTTTAGGAAGAAGAAAGGCAGGAAAGCCAGTTTTGGAACTCTTAAGATTGATATGAGTAAGGCTTATGATAGGGTAGATTGGATGTTCCTTAAGGCTGTTTTAACTGTCATGAAGTTTGAGGATAGATGGATTCAATGGATTATGGAGTGTGTGACATCTGTTAGCTACACTTTGCTTGTTAATGGCAATTCAACATCCTCTTTCAAGCCTTCCCAAGGATTAAGACAGGGAGATCCCCTCTCTCCCTACCTCTTTCTTCTTTGTGCTAATATTCTCTCAATTGCCTTAATACAAGCTGAAAGTCATAAACAATTACAAGGTGTTAAAGTGGGTAGGAATGGGTTGTCCTTTACCCATCTCCTTTTTGCAGATGATTCTCTTCTTTTTTTCAAAAAGGAAGAGAAGTCTGTAACCACTTTAATTGCTATTTTGGACTGGTATTGCTCACTTTCTGGCCAGAAAATCAACTTAGCCAAATTTGACCTGTTTTGTTCCCCAAATATGGATGTTGCTGACCAGGAACTTCTTGCCTCAACTCTTCAAGTTAATCTCGTCCAGAATCCTACTAAATATCTTGGTATGAATTTTGTGTTGAAAGGTAATAGATGTGCTGACTTTCAATTTTTGGTTGATAAACTTCAATCAAAACTTCAAGGGTGGAAAGCCAGACTTTTATCCCAAGCTGGCAGGACCACACTCATTTCTTCTGTGCTTCAATCCCTCCCTCTTTATACTTTTGCTTGCTTTAAGGTACCTGAATTTATTTGCAATAAAATGGATTCTATTATCCGAGCTTTTTGGTGGGGACATGAGACTGGAGAAAAGAAATTGCACTTGTTGAATTGGGAAAGAGTCTGCCAACCTAAAAGATTTGGAGGGCTTGGATTTAAATCCTTTAAAACCATGAATCAAGCTATGCTCAACAAACAGTTCTGGAAAATAAACCAGAAGCCCCAATCTCTGCTAGCTAGGACTTACAAAGCCAAATACTTCCCTAGAGATTCCTTAATGGATTGCTGTCCTAAGCCCCATTACTCCTGGGTATGGAGGAACATCATTAAGCAAAACCATCCAATATTGAGAGAGGGAACTTGGTGGGTGGGTGATAGGTACAACATTCCTCTCCAACATAAAGATTGGTATCATTGCCTTTCTCTCAATCTTCATGACCAGAGGCTTCTAACTGGTACTGTAGGAGACTTAATTGATCACAATTCTGCTTCTTGGAACCATAATTTGGTCAGATCTCTATACCCTCATCCTATGGCTAGTCAAATCTTGCAAACACCCATTTCTAGAACCAAGTCTGTCTCAGATAAGCTGGTTTGGAGGCATTCCTATGATGGAGAGTATAAGGTCCGGATAGCTTATGAGTTGCTTAATTCAGAGCACTTGGCCCCACCCCAACAAGTTCTTAGAAACCAAGAGGTTTGGTATAGGATTTGGAAAGTGAAGACCCCTTTGAAGATAAATACTTTTGTGTGGAGATTGCTTCATGACAGTATTCCCACCTTTTCCAATCTTAAGCAACGAGGAATTTCGATTGATTCCACCTGTCCTTTCTGTAATGATCATGAGGAAACCAGTACTCATCTCTTTCTCCTCTGCCCTTTCTCTAGGGCCTGTTGGCATGGTTCATCCTTGGGAATCCATTCTTCTGACTTCAACAATATTTCCATTCAGCATTGGTTATCTATTGTTATTACTATTCACAATTACAAGGATCCTGGCTCCATGAATTATCTGCAATCCCTCTTCATCACCTTGTGGACTATTTGGAACCATAGGAACCAAGTGGTTCATGAAGGTATATCTCCTAATCCTATGCAAGTAATTCTCACGGTTCAAACTTTGTCTTGCAGGTACGGTAATGCATTCTCTGACCAACAAAACTCAAACTGGTTCTCAAGTAGACCTAAACCACCAACCCAGTCAGCTGCAGGACCCTGGCAATTAATTATCAAAGTTGCTGGTTTCAGAAACAAGAAGAAGAATAGAAGGGCCTATGTATATGAAGCTATAAACACACAGGGAGATTTTATGTTTTTTGGTGTTAATAGTAGTTTGGCAAGAACAGCACCTAGAGTTTTACTTGAAGCTGTGGTGGAAGCTTGTCTCATTGCAGAAAACCATGGTCTTCATCATGTTTTGTTTCTAAGTGACTGCAGAGGTTTAGTCAAAGTCTTCAACTCTGGAAGAGCTTCTGATGGGCAGGACAATGTTAGACTTGCTGACATCAATTTTCTTGTTCTACATGGATTCCTCTGTAAAATGATCTTAGTCCCTCATGTGCTGTGTAAGTCTTTATGTAATATAGCTAGACAGGCAACTATAATGCCTCTTAAACTTTGCTGGTTTAATCCAGCCTTTTTGTAATCTCCCTTATTTGGTATCAAAAAAAAAAAAAAAAAAAAAAAGGCTTTCAACCACAAAAAAAAAAAAAAAAAACATTTAATGCCTTTTGAAATCCAGAAAGTGATGCTAATAAAGGTCCTCAAAATTTCCGAGCTTAGTCGAGGTTGATTTTTGTGTATAGTGAAGCACAGCCTCCTAACACATTTTCTAACAAGAGCAACCAGGCATTTATGAATGGTAATTTGTGGAAATGGATAATAGTTAGTAAACTACGGTATGTATGCAATACGATATGTGTACGAATGGATATAATTTAGCATTTTTATCAAAGTACATTTTAAAAATAGGCAAAAATAATACATAAACAGAGAAATAACGACACATATATAGTATATGTATAATATGTTTTCAATTTAAAATTTTGGCAGCCCCAAAATTCGAAAATATTTGTCCTACGCTTTTTAGAAACAAATACGATGATTCAACAAAATACAATCATATAGAAATATCTTAACAATTTAACTTGAAATAATCCACTTAATAAAGAAAAATATTTCATTAATCAAGAATAAGTAACTAATAGTAAATACTACTACTAGAATAGAATCAATAGATATTGTATAAGCAAATGGATAAAGTTTAGTTATAAAATTGATTGTAGTAGGTTACAACCTTACCTAATAAAATAAACATAATATATTTTGAAAATCTAATCGTTAAATTGTATGTTCTTTACATTCTTAATACACATGTCAAATTTTTTGTCAATCAGATATTATTTACTATATGAGCTATAAGCTTATATTTTAAGCATAATTTTAAACTACCAATACTTGTCATTTAAATAATTTATTGATGAGATAATTATTGATCTTTAATTTCTTAAAAATTTTGTAAGGATAGAAGATATAAGAAGAAGGTGTAATCTAATGGTAGATTTGTTAAAATTCACCTCCAATAAAAAGATATTAAGTAAGATTGAAGATTTAGGCTACAACCAATTTTGTGGCTAACTCTATTCTAAAAAAATAATATTATATAATACTAGAATGGATAAATGAGATTTAAGGGGAAAAAAAAAGTAATAAAGAGTGAACGTAAAAACAGATTTAGCACTTACAAGGAATAATTTGAGGTTGTAAATCGTGAGCACAACCTTAGCCTTCAGGAACAATTGAAATTTGATTTTTATTAAAAAAAGAAAAGAAAAGAAAAGAAAAAAAGAGTAAAGTACTAATTTAGTAGGGTGAAGATGTATTTTGACTTTTCACATTTAGGGTGTTGGTAGTATTTTGGGTTTCATGATGTTTAAGTGATAAGTGTTTCTTTGTTTGAAAGTTTATCTTTTAAGAATTGTTTAAGGATTTTAGTGATAGATGTTCTCGGGTCATACATTAATAAACTATTCTAAGAAATTTTATATGAGAAAATAAAAAAGTAATTATATATATATTTTTAAAATTTTCATAAATTTTTTTCTAAAATAGTTGATTAATGGATATCCTAATGGCACTCTTTAATTGGACCTATTGTTTAATCATTTACTAATAGTAATATAATCTCTTTAGAGTTTTATCACTTTCTAGTTTGTAGGTGCCGTATTTATCTGCCAATTTTTATTCTTATTTGTAACTAACGCAATGAAACTCTCCATTCTAGAATACCACATATTTTACTATAAAATTGAGAGCCAAACGACAAAAATGAGCTTCTTTTTTTTCTTTTTATATTGTTTTGTAAGTACGCATATGTTACACATTTTTACCAACTATGAAATAGATAACTATCGCAATTCGCAAACAAACCAACTTCATCATAATAATTGTCAATAGCTTTGTAACTCATTGGTATTATTTGATTTTATTATTAGGTAAAACTTCAAATATCATTTCTCCATTTGTTGTAAAGGAAAAAAAAAATCATAAGATAGAATCGAAGGATAATGAAAAGAAGAGTGAAATGTTGGAGAAAATCTATCATGTATTTGATACATACATCTACCCTCTCACATCGAATGCATGTAATACCACCTCGGAATACAGACATTGAATATAACTAAGACCTTTGACACTAGAAATGAAACCAGAGCCAAAACATGATGACTTGAATCAAATAGAACATGATGTTGTTGAAGATGACTTCCATAATAGTTAGAAATACTAGATGAGACTTATAACTATTGTTGTTCCTAAGAACAATAATATATATATATATATATTGTGAGAAAGAGCTAAGAACAATAATTGATAAATAAATAATATTCAAATTAACATTTAAATAATAACATATCACATAAATTGGATTTACCATAAAATTAGAGAATAGTGGAGAGATATTACTTCAATGATGGTACAAATTTTTTTTCTTTTTTTTTTTTTTGATAGGAAATGATGGTACAAATTGATCTCATAACATAAGAATAAATTACCGTCAATTCATAAGATTTTAGATAGTGGAGTTAATGCGTAGACCATGTCACTACCCATTACCAAATACCGCACTCGGTAACGGGACCACAAACAAATATTAACGCGTTCTTTTCCCTTAAAGCCGAGCCCTAACCTTGTTCATTCGCAACCCCAATTTGGGGATTCCAATTGGGGCTAATTCATAATTTTAAATAGCTTCAGGACCAATCTCAAACTTCCTAAATTTTCAAAGAAAACCCATTTATCTCTTTCTCTTTCATTCCGTGGCTTTCATGTTAGCTTTGGAACCCGCATATCTTGAAATCCATTTCTCTTTCTCTAGCAGAGCGCTTCCAATGAGCCAAGGTAATACTAATAACACTCTGCCCTCTCTGCTTTGATTCGAAATCCTCCCGGTATATGCATATTTGGGTCTTGTTGTGGAAGATCAGAGTCTTTTTTTTTTTTTTTGATAAAGTTGACCAAAGTCTTGATTGCATGTAATCTGCTCTTTTTTATACAAATTTATTTTGATGGGTGTTGTTTATTTTGATTTTATATAGAACCCATGTTTCAAAGATAGGATTTTTAAGTGTTCAAAATGATAGCTCAAATCTCTTCCCCTGTTTTGCGTTTTGAATAAGCAGATAGATGTAGTTAGCTCTCTCTGTTCTTTATTAAGTATTCAAAGAATGAAAAAAGCATTTGGGAAAGGAAAGGTGATTATAGATGGATATAGGGAAATGTTAACAGATGTGCTAAGGCATTAGTTTAGAAACTATTTTAAGAAAATTTTTATGGAAAAAGAAAAAAGTAATTAATTGTTTTGGCGACTTTTATGATTTTCATAAAAGTGGTGTAAAAATTTTTCTAAAATGGTTGGTTAAAAATTGTCCTAAGGGCATCCATTATCAGGACTCAGTAATAATATATAGTAGTCAATTATTATCAAAAGTGATCCATGCTTTCCAAAAATCAGTCCTATACATTATCTATTTATGATTGTATCAAGAGTGATCTCACCAGTCTATTATGAACTAGCGTATGTGTTGAACTTGAACTCCTTAATCTTTTAGTCACATCAAAAAGGAAGGGATGTTTTGCAATCTGAAGGAAAAAGATCCCACCCATTAATTCTAAGAAGTAAGAATGTACTTTGTATCTATTCCTAGTCATTTCATGTTTCTTCCATGCCTTTTCAATGGCCTAAAAAAGAATTGTATGCGCAGCGATGGTCCTTGGCCATATGCATTTGTGTTAGATTGTACTGATTAATATACTCCTAAACTTGGCCGTAGTACTGAACTTTGCTATCAGCTGTTGATCTATTAAATGGTCATTATTAGCTGACATTTCTACTTACTCTAAAGTTGAGATCCTTTTTGTTTTAGCTCTCTGCTTCTAGTTTTTAATATTGCAGATTGTACTCTTTTATTTATTTAGTGTTTTTGGGTATCCTCCAATGGGCTAAAACATTGAAATTCACTGGAATTAATAAATAAATTACCTTATACAATTTCCAGAGTTGTGACAAGCTCAGAAGCTACAAAACTTCTCAGCCTTCATCAATCCAAAACTGCAATCCCTCTCTCCATTTTCAACTTTCTACTTCTTTTATGCTTTATAATTTTTCCTCAGATAAAAAAAAGAAAGAAAGAATGATATATTGATGCAGGTTGGATGCATAAAAGGATGGTTTGAAGCTTTCATTTAGCTTGGTTTTTGAGCTGCTTTTCTGAGCATATGATTACACTCGAGCTTTGTTGGCTCCAGCAACCACTGAGCTGTTTTCCTGAATCTGTTATTATGCAGTAGAAAAATTTAAACAGATTAAGATATTCTCTAAAAGTTCAGAGAAAGAACATTTAATCTACTAATACTAGTATAAAAGCAGCAAGCCAGCAACTACAATGCCATTTTCTTTGACCTATGTTTCCAATTAAAATCTTCTAATTGAGCTCTTGAGGCACTATATTGTCTACCAAGATTGAGCGGCCTACATTTTTTTGGGGTTACCTGTTCTATAGTCATATGTCATCTACTAGTGCTTATTCATTGCTTGGATAGTTTCATTTGCTATTGCTTATTCTTTTAAGTTTTAGTCTGTGAAGCCCGTTTAGCTGATTGTTGAAGTGGGCTAGGTGAGGGATTATAAGCCCTCAGCAATTGGCATAGCAAAGGAGACAAATTACAATGACAAAGGCCTGATGCAGAGGGTGAATCATACAACACGGCTGTTATTTTAAGTGGACCATATGAATTATGTTGAATGCATCAATATGGACTATATGTCACCAAAGAAAACAATCATTTGATGATTTTCAGCTTGATGTCAAAGGCTGTCAAGATGTTTAATGCTTCTTTTGACAAGTATGTGAAAGTGGAATTTCTTGAGGGTGATTGTTTAAGAGAGAGAGATTAACCATTGAATCTACTTTGACAAATATTCTGTAGAAATTTAAACAGATTAAGATTTACTCCAAAAGGTCAGAAAGAGGAGAATTTGTTAGACTAATAGTGATATAAAAACAGCAACTACAATGGCGTTTACTTTGACATAAGTTTCCAATTGTGCTTCCTTTCCTTTTGTACCTGGTTTATAGTCATATGTCATCTGCTACTGCTTATTCGTCACTAGGACAAATTCATTTGCTGTTGCTTATTGTTGTGATTCTTGAAACCCCTATAGCTGATTGTTGAAGCGGGCTCCTAGCAAGCTAGGGGCTGGAAGTGCCCCCATTGAGCATTGGGGGAGGTGGAGGTCTCTTCTGATGTGAGCCTAGCAATGGAGCAGTGTTGTGGCTCACAAAGGTCCTTTGACTGAAACTTGGAGAAGGGATATAGGTGACCGGATTGGGGGCAGAGGGAGGGACTTGGTGTCTCAAAGGAGAGACACTGTGGCTGGCTAAGGTCTTTTGATGGATAGATGATGGAGTGAATTGACCTTGCAGTGACTCAAACAAATGGTGTTTATTTACTATATTTTGCTCTTCTCTATGGAAGATTCTGCTAGCCTCATGTGCATATGCATGTATGCTCGTGAGAAGTAACACTGCTCTGATTATGAGAAGCATATTTTGAAGCCTCATCTTGTTCTGTAAGTATATATAGAGTTGAGAGCAATTTGATGGAGAATGTCTTTGGCTTTTGGCTTTATAAGGAGTAATTTTTACCGCACAGGCATTAGAAGAATCTGGTAAGAAGCCAATGTTTTACTACAAAGGAAACCATGGTAGACACAAAGGAATCCATTTCCATCCTTGCAACTAAAAATTTGTCCATTTGAACCGCATTAAGGTTTTTTTTTAATATCCAGAAAGTGACACCAATAACGGTCCATACAAATCCCAAGCTTGGAGTGGAGGTTCTGCTTTTTTTTGCTGAATGAGTGGAGGTTCTGCTTATGCCTTGCCATGTTTTGCTCAAATATTTTGTGCAGTGAAGCACAATCTCCTGAGTCCTGACCATTTCTAACAAGAGCAACCAAGTATTTATGAAATTCTTATTGGTGGAAACAGACAACAGTAGCAAACGAACCAACATCATCAAAATATTTAAACGAGTTGGCCAATTTTTCAATTTTACGTTGTAAAGCAATTCAATGTGTTAGAATTAAAATGATCTCCTTATGACTATTTTAAAAAGTGGAGAGAAACTTATAACTTTATGAAAATTATCTACTGGGCGGATTAAAGTGGAAACATAGCCATAACAAACAAAGAAAGACACCTTTCTTCTTCTTCTTCTTTTTTGAGGGGGGAAACACCTTTCTTCAATGTGAAAGTTTTAAGTTCTTTATACTTTATGAACTAAAAAGTGGACTATCGACTATTCTATAAAAGACGGTTGAAAATGTCACTACTTGGGAAACATGGCCATACCATAAAAAAACACCTTTTTTTTGAACAAATGTTAACATTGAAGATTTGTGTACTCTAGTTAAATGGTATCATTTTCTCAAAAAAAAAAAAAAAAAAAAAGGTTTCAAAAGGCTATAAAAAAAATTAACTAAAAAATGGAATATCTTTTTCTTCTTCCCCTTTTTTTTTTTTTTTTTTTTCTTTTATTTATTTATTTATTTTTTGAGAATATCAAATATTCTATTTAAGACTCAGTTGAAAAATGTCCGCTATTTGGCTAACATGAGCATACCATACAAGAAAGGAATAAAATTCCTTTGTCTTGTTGTTAGTGTTCCACTTTATATAGTTTATATCATACAGACTGCAATATGCCATATATCTTATTTTTATTTTTATTATCCATTTTAAACTATAGTTATATTATGAGAAAAAAATTAATGAATAAAGTATATCGTGACTGGTAGAACATAAAATAGAACAGAAAATTGTCTTTTTATATCAATATTAAACATTGAAGTTTTAGTATACAAGTGGTTAAATAGTAGTATACTTTTTATTATTATTATTCAAAGTGGTTAAATGGTATCAAAAGCCAAAAAAATGATCTATTAAATGAATAGCAACTATTCTAGAAGCGTCCTTTAACCAAAGAGAAGAAAAGAAAAGAGAGAAAGAAAGTAAAAAGAGGAAGTATTTTATAAGATTGAATGGAAAAATGTCCACTATTTGGAAACACATGGACGTACCACTCAAAGAATGGAATAAAAATCTTATGTCATGCAATTGTTTTTTCACTTTATAAGTTATACCTGTGTAAGAATATTATGTTTCCACTTCATACAAGAGTGTGATGATGTGTGGAGCGAAAACACCATATATCTTCTCATTTATACCCTACAAACTTTATTTTGTCACATATTTGATATATATATTCGACATGTGTTAACTGTTAAGCTGCAATCATTGGAATATAAAGACACCATATTTCCACTTCATACAGGAGTGTGATGTTGTATGGAGTGGAAACACCATATATATTCCCATCTATACTACCCTACCAATTTTAATTTGTCACATATTTGATATATATATATATATATACTTGACATATGTTAAGTTGCAATTAATGGAACACAAAATGCATTTCTTACCTAGATCAACATTATTGAGTTTTCTATACTTGTGGTTAAGTGGTATTAGACAGAAAAAATAAATAAATAAAATAAAATATCGAGTCTGTTGAAATATGCCCACTATTTGTACTTTTCTATGCAGTATGCACGGAAATGACAAACGACCTAATAATCACCAACATAGCATTTTGTACTAGTCGATAGAGAATAAATCTAGGGGTGGAAAAGTTCTGCCTTGTTTTGAAGGATAAGGCCAAACCCTCAGCTATATTTATTTTTGTATTTTGTTAGTGAAAAGAGACTCATTAAATTTACTTGCATCACAAGGAAAGAGATGCTTTGCCAATTGCCATCAAATTGAAAAAGATCCCACCAATATAATTGAATGCCAAGTCATGATCCTCGCCCTTCTGCATTATTTTAGGTTATATCATACTGAAGAGAAATTAAACGGAAATCCCTAATAGATAGATAGATAGAACAAAGATTTAATAGAAGGTTGACCAAAAGAAGAGAGGAATGCTGAGAGAAAAGTTCTTTTGAGTTTGGTGATTAAAATTGCGTAGAGTTCTTTTGAGTTTGGCAAATCATTACCCAATTGCCTTAGTAGAAAAGACAACCATAATGAAAATGTGTATTTGCTTTCATAAGATTGAGATGTGCTTTCCAAGATCCAACACACCACTCTTATCGAAGTTTGCTATGTATTTCAATATGCTTACAATACTCTCATTTTTTCTTCTGTTTTTTTATTTTTTTTTGTTTTTAGTTTTTTGTATTTTTTTTGTTTTTTTTATTATTTTTTTTATTGTTTCTACTTTTGTGTTTCACTAATGGTTATTTTCCTCAATTACAGATTATCGAAATACAATTTCGATCACGTACGTTAAAATACATTCATGATCATGTTCTCTCTTTTTATCATTTTGGTTTGTTTAGAGTTTAACATTTAGTTGTTATAATATATATATATATATATATATATATAGAGAGAGAGAGAGAGAGAGAGAGAGAGAGAGAGAGAGAAAGAGAGAGAGAGAGAGAGAATATTTGAATATGTTTTTCAATGTGCATACCAACTATTTTGTTAATTGCTTAAAACAAAGCATAGTCTTCTAGATTGTAGTAAAGTTCTTGGAATTATTTGTATCCATATTTGAATATTAAAATCACATCGCTATATGAACATATGATCACAACAGTTGTTACAACACAAAAAATGTTTAGCAAATATTTATAAATTAATAGGACAAAATTTAGCTATAAAATTGGTTATAGCCTAAAACTACAACCTTACTTAATATCTTTTTATTGGAGGTGAATTTTGAAAAATCCACAATTGAATTACATTTTCTTCTTAAATCTTCCATGCTTGCAAAATTTCTATAAAATTAAAGATCAATAACTATATCATCATTAAATTGTTTAAATTGTAAGTTTTTGTACTTTAAAATTATGCATAAAATGTAAGCTTATAAATCATATAGTAGATAATGTCCAATTAACGCAAAATTTGATATGTACATTAAGAACATAAAAAACATGCAATCAACTATTAGATTTTCAAAATATATAGTAATATGAATGATATTGAAGGTTGTAGGCTTAGGTTACAACCAATTTTATAATTAAATTTTGTCCAAATTAATATTACTTAATATTTGTTAGGCGTCAATTCTAAATATAGTGGCTCTAGGTTTGAATGTGATCTAATAGTGTTTTATAGCGCAACAATTATTAACAAAAAGTAATGTTAAGTTGACTAATTTTTAAGCAAAAAAAAAAAGAAAAAGAAAAAAGATGTGTTTGAAATGAGTTTGGATTCATTAAATATATGTGTAAAAACTTTAAGATTAAATTGCTAACATTTAATAGAATTTGGAGCGAGTTTGAGTTATATATATATATATATATAAATATATATATATATATATATATATTTTAATAAATTCAAATTTAGAATACGTACTCTCAAACAAATTTAGTGTTTCTCATTTTTGAGTAACTGCACAAAAGTGGACTAAATTAGACTGAATTGATTGAAGTGGACTAAGGTGAACTAAATAAGATTGAAATGGATTGAATGAGAATGAATAGGACTGAATAGTCCGAATGGATTGAGGTTGACTGAAATGAGTTTGGAGCAATTTGATGGAGAATATCTTAGGCTTTTAGCATTATAAAGAGGAAATTTTACAACAGGCATTAGAAGAATCTGGTGATTAAGAAACTAAAGTTTTACTACAGAAGTATCCATTTCCATCCTTGCAACTAAAAATTTGTCCATTTGAACCGCATTATTATTATTATTATTTTTTAATATCCAGAAAGCGATAGCAATAAAGGTCCATACAAATCCCAAGCTGGGACAGGAGGTTCTGCTTAGGCCATTCCATGTTTTGTCTAATATTTTGTGCAGTAAAGCACAATCTCCCGAGTCCTGAGCATTTTCTAACAAGAGCAACCAAGCATTTACGAAAGAAAGTTACGTTCACAACATTTTTACTATATTTTTACAATAAATCATAGGTGGTTAGTTGTTATTGGTTTAAATTTGAAACTAACACTAAGATTACTTTTTTGCCTTAACAATAACAACTAGTAACAACATACTGCTTATGATTTGTTGTGAAAATATTGTAAAAATGTTGTGAACATATCCTTTCTCTTTATGAAATGCTAATCGGTGGAAACAGACAACAGTAGCAAACGAACAAACATCATCAAAATATTTAAACGAGTATGTTACTTATAACAAAGTAATTCAAATATTCAATGCGTTAGAACTATTTTAAAAGAGGAGAGAAACTTATTACTGCATGAAAATAATATATTGGTTAGATCCCATTCTTTTTCTAAAAGCAAAATAGACGGGTAAAAGTAGAAACATGGCCAAACAATGAAAGACAGCTTTCTTACGAATAAGTTTTATGCTCTAAAAGAACTGAAAATTGGAATATTGACTAAGAGGTCGAAACATACCCATACTATACAAAGGAAGACAACTTTCTTATCCATGTCCACATTAAAGTTTGTATACTCTGGTTATTAAATGGTATCAAAAGGCAAAAAGACGACCTAACAAATGGAATAGCAACTATATTATATTTATGAGACTGTTGAAAGTGTCCAATATTTGACTAACATGTGCATGCATGCAAAGAAAGGAATAAAAGTCCTTTGTGTTGTGGTAGTGTTCCACTCTATAGTTTAAATTCTACCGGCTGCAATATGTCACATATCTTTTTTTATTTTATTATTATTATTCTTGTAAAGTTTAAACTTTGGTTATTTTATAAGAAAAATTTAATGGTCATAATAAACTATGATTGGTAGAACATAAAGTAGAATAGAAAAATGTCTTTCTCACTAATGTAAACATTAAAAACAAAAAATGGTATACTTATGGTTAAATGGTATCTTTCTCTTTTCTTTTCTTTTTTCTCAAAGTGTTTAAATGGTATCAAAAGACCAAAAAAAAAAAAAAAAAAAAAATTTGAACTATGAAATAGAATATCAACTACTCTATTAAGATTCCTTTAACCCAAAAATAATAATAGTAATAAGAGAGAGGGAAAAAGAAGAAGAAGTATTTATAAGTGTTAATGGAAAAATGTCCACTATTTGGGAAACATGGGAATACCACACATTGAAAGGAGTAAAATCCTATGTCATACAATTGTTATTTCGCTTTATAGTTTATATCCGTAAAAGTATATTATCATAGTATATGTTTCGGCTTCATACAACATCACACTCACATGCAGTGTGTGAGTTACACTCAGTTATGAGACCCACACACTAAGTGTTATGATGCATGGAGCGGAACACCATATACCTTACCAACTGTAGTTTCTCACATATTTGCTATATATTTTTTTAGAACTTTGGTTATTTTATAAAGAAAGAAAAAGAGACAAGTATGGTACATGTTATTTTTTTTTTTCCATATACTAAATTTTTGTTATTATTATTATTATTATTTTTTTAAGAAGACGTGGTAAGCTACCATAGTCCATAAGTGGAACACAAAGACCCCTTTGAAATATGCCCACCATTTGTACTTTTCTATGCACGGAAATGTTAAACGACATAATAATCACCAACATAGCATCTAGGAATTTGGACTGTTCAATTGAGAATAAATCTAGAAGGAAAAAGTTGTGCCTCATTATGAAGGATATGGCCAAACCATCAGCTATATTTATATTTGCATTTTGTTTAGGGTAAAGAGACCCCTTAAATTTACTTGCATCACAAGGAAAGAGATGCCTTGCCATCAAAATGAAAAAATATTTCACCAATATAATTGAATGCCAAGTTATGATCCTCTTCGGCCTTTTGCAATTTAGGTTATGGTAAAACTTAGGTATAGTACTTAGGTATTGTTTTTTAGACTCTTTTTTTAAGATTCTACCATGTAGATTTTTCCTCATAGGATGGAAGTGTATTTTTTAATTAAATAGTCATATGACTGAATCTTAAGGAGAGAATTTAAAGAACAGCACCTAAAGTATTGTACCTAAATTTTGTCATTTAGGTTATATTGTGATGGAAGAGAGACTCAGTGGAGAGTCCCTGATAGATAGAACAAAGAAAGAATCTAAAGCTGGACAAAAGAAATGTGGAATGTTGAGTAGAAAAGTTATTCTGAGGTGATTGCGTTCTTCCACACTCTACCAATATAGGATATGAGCCTAAATTTTGTAAATCATTACCCAATTCACTTTGTCCAATCGTCTTCCACCATAAAGTTAGTGTCATTATATGTAGAGAGAGTGTTTGAAACTCAGTGTCCTTCATTTTTAACCACATGTTACAGTGGCTTAGTGGTAAAAATCTATTGTGAGTTGTGACCCATCACTTTTATGATTTTGAAAGCTATAAATTTGAACAGTGAAATACTCCATTAATGTCCAGGTAATTTCACGCTATAATGCAATGCGAAAGTTTTAGAGGGTGGAACAGTGACCACATCTCTAACCCACTTTTTTTGGGTTTTCAAAAAAAAAAAAAAAAAATACCGTAAATAATATGTTAAGCTCATTCAAGGCCTGGCATTAATTAGCCTACGGAATCATATCCTTACCTGTGGTACTTTGATCAAAAAAATAATTCCAACCGAAACATCTTCACGTGGAGAGTGATATGTATGGAGTATGGACAATGTGAATTGTAGATGAAAATACAAATTAATACAGTATTTGTTGATTATAATAAGTAGAAAAGAACTTATGCAAACGGTAACATTGATAAGTCACGAGTATATCATCATTTAATTGGAATACAATTCAAGTACCAATTGAAAGTTACCAGCCAAGAACTAGTATACTCTATACTGCAGCATGTCCATCACGACAAAAGCTAATCAAACTCAATGAGAGTCAAGCCAAGATACAAATTAACAATTCGATAAAAGGGATAACTCAACAAGATTAATGTATTTCAACAACCAAAAAAAAAAAAACGAGATTAATGTATTAAAAAAATCTCCTTAAAAAAAAAAAAAAAAATTCTCCCACAACCTTCAAATCCAAAATTAAAGATAATGGTTTTTGTTTTTTCATTTTTTTGAAATGGAAAATGGAAAAAGGGTCAACTTGACCCAACTTGTCATCATTTTTAATTTTTACGGGCAGGCTATACTCTATAGATTGGCATGTTTTCTCACAAGTCACAAGTTTGAAATTTCTCTATCCATACCAATTTTGAAAGGTTTATATAAAATCAACATATTATTATGAATAAGAAGAAACAACTAATCTAATCCTCCAAGTCTATAAATTATGATGAAATTCTTTAAAAAAAAATATATTTGCGTAATCCCATATATATATTATAAAGAAGCTACTTGCACCGAATTACATCTCGGCCAGTCCTCAGAGTGAACCAAGGGAAGAACAGAGGAGAGAAGGGTGTATCCAACGCAAAATTACAAATAGAAGCCCAACCAGCAATAGTACCAGGACATTTTCAACTAGCTCCTTCAATTATTTTGGGATAGAGGGATAAACTATATGGAGTTGAGGCACAAACTTTTGTTGCTTGGAAAATTATTAATTGCTCTTGGAGTATAGTAGTGTGGTGTTTTATCCTCTCATATTCATAATAGACCTCATAATGAATTTAATCAATAAGATCTACCATAAATATAAAAATAAAGAACATCACATCACCATACTCTAAGAGCACTTAATAGTTACTCTTGCACAACAAAGCCTAAGGAGTTACACTCCGACTTGTGAAGGTCTTTCCTCTTTTGATTCTTGGATGAGGAATATGGGTCTTTGGATTGGGCACAGATGGAGGGGTATAAGCCCTCAGCGCCCGTTGGCATGGCAAAGGAGAGACGCTCTGACAGGTGAAGGCCTTTGGTCTGATTGTTGATGGAGGGACTACACCTTGCAGTGACCCTAAAGCATGGTTTTTGTTCATTACTTTGTGTTCTTCTACATGGGAGATTCTGCTATCCGCATGTGCATGCATGCTTATGTAGAACAGGACTATAAAGATTACACGAAGCATATTTAGAACTTAGAAAGGGATGGTTAAGAACTTAAGAACAATGAGATGATGAATGTGTGGAGAATGATGGTTGTTTTTATAACAAGAATCGTGGTACGAGCCAACGAACTGAAAGTAAACGGGGAAAGGGGAAAAAAAAAAAATTGGTGTTGAAAGGGATTAGAATATTAGGGTGCATTTGGTTGGAGATTTTTAGTATCGTAGTTTAAAATGATGTGAAAATTGTCGTTTAAAAAGTATTGTGAAAACACGTGTTTACGGTATTCATAAAGCAAAAATGTGTTTGGTACAATGTTTTAAATAATATGTTTCAGTGTGTAAAAAACATAATTGTATATTTGGTATCTATGTGTTTTTTTTTTTTTTTTTTTTTTTTTTTTTTTAAGTTGACAAGTGGCTCCTCTAATTGGAACTGAAATAGGAAGTTTTATGTGTTGTCTAATCAAGTGGACCCCATATTTTTAAAAATATTTACAAAAGTGTTGTTAAGTATCATTGTTTGAAATCTGAAAACTAGTAAAAGAAGTTTTTTAAATTTAGTGTTTAAACACTTTAAAATAAATAACGTAATTCAAATACTCTTAAAAAAACATCATTACCAAACGCGTTGTGTTTTTTTTAGAACCACAATTTTTCAGAGTTTAAATACTGAAAACTGTTGTTTGGAATTACATACCAAACCAGCCCTAAATGATTCAAACTATTTTGAATGCAAAAATTGTAGTACCATATGACAGTCACAACTTTCGAAATATTTATCCATATGAATGACTGTATATAATGAAGAAAAAATAGTATATTTACGTGAAAGTGAAAATGAATATAAAAGGCAACTAATCACAGTTTTCCAAGTGAGATAGATAGAAGCAAAATATGAGTTTGCTACTATAATTATTCTTCTAACCAACTTACTCACTTATTTAATAGAGTAGTTCCAAGATCAAAAATTATTTTACAACTTTTTACCACAAATCTGATATGGCAGATTGTAAGTGGTTAACTATCACTTACACATAGACCCACTATTTTTATTTACCAATCATACTCTACTGTGTCACAATTGTGATAAAAAAAATTGTAAAAAATTATGTGATCTTAGACTTTTCCTATTTAATAAGCCCTCATAAACAAAAAGGAAAAAGTTCGGAGGATCACACGTAAATTACACCTCATGCAATCCACGTATCAACCAATATGAAACTAGTGTGAAAACTACTGTAGTGCCTTTGGCCTTATGTACCGAAAACCAAAGAGAAAAAGATTCCAGAGTAGCAGATCTATATATTACACCTCGTCCAATCCACTTTCAACCAATATGAGCTGCTGTGTGCTTTGGTGGCCAGATATATATATATATATATATATATATATATATAAAGGTCTTGCCCCACTTGACTTGAAAAAAAAAGACAAAAAATACAAAGAAGCATTCTCACAACAACCACATTGATCCACTGATATATGAAAAAAAAAAAAAAAAAAAAAAAAAAAAAAAAAAAAAAAATCCAAAATCTATCCTACTTTAATCAATAAGCCTAGCACCTAAGAAAAAAGCACTAGCTCTCATCACTGTCACACATGATTTCCCAATATTTTTCCCTTTCAAATCGGCCACAACAACTCAATCAATGGGCCCGTCTTAATATTATCCACAATATAATAATAATAATAATAATAATAATAATAAGTAATCAAAGGAGCACAATAAAATGTTATAACAATTATTGTTGTTTATAATTTTTTATTTATTTATTATAAATATCTATTGATTTTCTTTAGACTTTTTTTTTATATTTTCTTTTAAGTTTGCTCACTCTGAATTGAAATTCTAATTCCGCCACTATTAATATATATATATATATATATATATTAGAAATTTAGAATTAAGGGGAATAAAATATGAGGTGTGGCCAACCATAATTTTGAACGTGTTGTTCACTTATATTGGTGGAACCAAAAATTTATGTTAGTGAGATCAAATTAAAATGTGGGGATTATTTTGTTTTGTTAAGATGCAAATTACACCATTGACCGTTTAAATTTAATGAATTATCATTTTTGTTCTATAAATTTTATTTTTGTTATTTTATTTTTTAAGGTATATGTTTGTTATCAACATTAGTCCTTCCATCTATAAAATCCCTTAGCGATTAAAAATTATTTTTCAATACTAAAAATAAATATATTTTCATTTTATTTTGACAAAATTACAATTTATATTTTTTAAATTTGGTGAATTGTCATTAAAAAAATATTTTTACTATAAGAATAAAAATTTATTAATTTTTAGTGTTAAAAAATATTTTTTAACAGTTAACATAATTCATAGACAAGAAGAGTAACTTTGATAAGAAACATAAAAATTAAGGAATTAGTGACAGAATGAAACTTAAGGGACCAGAATAATAATTCATCCAACTTAAAAGGTATAACTTGAATTTTAATTTAAATTTTTTTTTTTTTACATATTATGTATTAGGTATAATTAGATACTGAGTAGGTATAGAAGGAAGCTTAAAAAGGGAAAATATCTCAACTTAAACTATAGCCTACATTATTTTAGAGAATAAAAACTATCAAGTATCAGAAATTTTTTTCATCAAAAAAAAAAAAGTATCAGAAATTTTTCTTCGCAATTTCCCATTTAATATTGATTTATAAATTATATATAAAAACTTCTTGTTGAAATTTTTAAAATGCTCTTTTGGATTTGAAGTGTCAATAGAAGAATCCAATATTGTGTATATATATATATATATATATATATATATATCAACACCTTTTCTTTTTAAAGAATGTATCGGTAGTTTTAACTTGGACATATCTAATTTTAAAAAATTAAATTATAATAAGAATTAATAGTTTAATACTAAACCATCATAGTTTTTTTTTTTTTTTAATATTAGTAAGATTTAATAGATTGGAATTAAAAAATCCTAAATATGGCTGAGAGTTTTTCCTTTAATAAACAGAAAGACAACAATTAAAAAATTTTAATGATATGGAGATTCAAAAAATTATGCGCTACGGAAATTTCAAATAGACAAATACTAAAAATTCTCTTTACCTTGCCTATATATATTTTATGAAAAATATTAATTATGAAAGGAATATATAATTTATAATATATACTAAACAAAAGTGGTTTAACTTTTGATTGAACTCATAATATACATGCCAAATAAACTTTTAAGGTCTCACAAGTTTACTAATTATTAAAGGAATATATAATTCATAATATATAATAAAGCAAAGTGGTTTAACTTTTGATGAACTCATAATATACATGCCAAATAAACTTTTAAGGTCTCACAAGTTTACTAATTATTAAAGGAATATATAATTCATAATATATAATAAAGCAAAGTGGTTTAACTTTTGATGAACTCATAATATACATGCCAAATAAACTTTTAATGTCTCACAAGTTTACTCGTTATTATATATATATATATATATATATGGAGAGAGAGAGATTCATATATAAATATAAACATAATAAATACCTAATACTAGAATATATATATATATATATATATATTATCTAATGAATGTCAATTAATAATTATTATAATTATATAATTTTATATATAGGCAAAAAAAATTAGAGTAGAGGAAAAATAAAATCTTCAAATTGTACATGCCCTTTTATGTGTGTGTGAAATTGTTGTTGACGCAAATACAAGAAAAGTGGAAATAATACAAAAGAAACTAAATAATATATATATATATATATATATATATTTTTTTTTAATTGGAAAAAATTATACAACATAATTGGACTGAGACACAACACTTGCTCTTTTTAAGGAGATTCAAGCCCTCAATTTGCAAAATATAAAACTAGTGCAGACCTTCTCTAATTTGCCTTCTCTAAGATACAAGTGAATAAAACTAGTGTTTTGTGGCTTGAACAATCTCTACACAAAATGTTGAAACTCAAAGCTCCACTAGAAAAAATACACTTCTCTGTCAAAAACCTCGGTATTTTATAGTGTAGAAATGCTATTATATATATATATATATATATACATATATATATAACTCATCCTATCCATATATATATCAACCACGAAGATGACAATATATACGATGTTAATGTAACAATGACTCAGGTGCTTTGGTCCGATGCATATAACAGCTTGTTCACTTATGTAATATGGCTTGTAGAAAATAAACAGCAAAAAAGTTAAAACTATTTAAAGGAGAAAATATATATCTGACAACCTCGTCCAGTCCACTATCAACCAAAGATGACTATATTTTGACCGCTATATAAGTAGTAGTCTAGTAGTCTAGTATAGTGTCAAGTGTGAAATTGACTCATGCTGTTTTGGCTCGAAGCTTGCTTAAATATAAAATGGAAGGGGAGGAATAGAATTTAGATGGGTTTGATGCAAGGTGAAAATGACTGAATTAGGAAGGCATGAATGAACGAAATCCAAACAGAAGGCATAAATGAATGATAATAATATATAATGTCTTCATCCAGTCCACCATCAACTAAAAAGTAAAAATTACTTCAGCAGTGCTTTACTCCAACTTAACCGATATGCAGGAATGGAATTAGGAATTTGTTCTAGGGGACTGACCTCTAGATGATTATATGAAACTGATTATGTAGTCATGTTTGCGTTTTCTATTTGCTTAAAATGGTGAATGAAAATTTTCATATTTTGTGACAAATACTAAAAGTCTAAAACTACACAGAAACTCTTAATTCAATTTCTATTTATAATTGTTTAACATCGAATGTTTTGAGTAGATGCTATATTTTATATAAAATCGAATTAGTCATATATTAATTATTAACTAATTGAAAGATTTATAAGTTTTATATAAAAAGTTAAATTTAAATTGAGCATTTGTATAAAATTTGTAATATATTTTTAGCTTTATTCACTTATGATGAGATAACTTTGGCTTTATCCAATCTTTTACCATCTTAAACATTTTTGAATTTTATTTTCGAGAAAATAACTTTATTTACTACTCACAATATTAACAAATTTTTGCAATACACTAGATTTCTACTATATATAACAATTATTTGACCCACAAACCAAGAATAATCATTTGTAAGAAATTATTATTTCAATCCATCTCTCAAAAACTCAATTTTCTTTTCAATTTGACATCTCATGTGAATGGGATATATATATATATATATATATATATTGGAGAATGTGAATGGGATATATATGGTCATCTCATAAGCGGAATAGAGCTCTTCTTCATTTTATATATGTAGCTATATATGTCATGAACTGATGCAAAACTCTCTCTCTCTCTCTCTCTCTCCATATATATATATATATATATATATTCTTTAGCTGTGATTGTTAATGGTTTGGTTTATTTGGATTCAGTCTTTAATTCAGGACCGCTTGATGTTGCACCCTTAAGTCGCTTTGGTTTAATGTCCTCATTCCCAGACTTACACTGTTTGGTTGTTGAATCCTTCTTCATGACAAGGATGATCAAGTGATTGCCAATAGATTTTATAGGTCAACCTCAAATTTTGTTGTGGAGGAGTCAGGAGTTGAACTCATTGTGTAAAAACTAGCGAATTGGTTTTGGTTCATCAACTTGCTAATAGGACTACTAATTAGAGTTGTTTGCTAATCTACTAGTGAGAATATATGACTGCGTTAATGTATGGCTGGAGAGTTTTCTGATTTCATTGTCACGTAAGTGTCTATGGATGTAGCTACTATTCTCTAATATAGTTTCTAGTTTCTACTCTTTCTTATTTTAAAAAAAAACTAATTTGTTAAAGAATTATGTATATTTTATCTTAGTTTCCTACTTTTCTATATTATAAACATTTGTTACATCACTCACTCTCTCTCAAGTGGCTCTCTGCTTACGCTAAAATATTAAAATAAATAAATAAAAATTTTGACTTTTATATAAAAAGCTTTGCACTTTGCCTTAACCAATTAAGAAGCAAATTAGTTTGTTTATGTCAACTAAATAGCAAAAAAAGGTTGTGAATTAAATCAGAGAGAATGTCCACGACTATAAGAAGCAAATGCCAATTGGTCGTGAAAACAACGACCCCGTGGTAGAAACCACATTATTATAGTAATCCAAAAAGGCACAAACCAACATAACACTAATATATGAAGGAGTTGAAAACCAAAGTAGGGCTTTTTTTTTATATATAAAAAAATTATTTAAAATTTGATATATATACAATTTGAGAGGAATGTCTATGTTAAAAATATTAGAAAATGTCATTGAGCTATTAGCTCTAGGCCAAAGCTAGATTTCTGGTCATCTAAAAGGAAAGAGACAATAACTTTGATAAGATAATGATGGAGAGGAAGACTCTCGAATGGTTAAATTGCAAGCATTATTAAAGGTAGTGCAAATTAAATTAACTTTCGCTAAAGTTTTATGAAATGACACTTCTTTTGAATATTTTATGAATTGACACTCTTTATTAAAGTTTTCATAACGACAATAATTAGTGATTTTGTTAGTAATTGTCAGAGATTTTCCCAATCAGTCAAGATCCGTTAAATCTTAAGTAGATATCAAAAATAAATAAATAAATAAATAAAGTAGATAGAGAAGAGTAGTTTTACTCCAATTCTCTGAATGCCAATTTGTAAATTCATTTTTGTATTTTGTGTGAGGTGACAATATGTACTTTCATTAAATAACAGAGAGTGGGATGTTATGCATAGGGCATATATATATAATTTATAAAATTATGTATACCATTGAAGTATTGAACCTATCTCATATATATATATATATATATATATATATATACACACACATGTAACTAATTGCTTCCCATTTCACTGGAAAATAATATTTCCCTTTTAGACATACCATTTTAGCGTAAATCTAAAGTTCAGAACCTATCGATGATGATTAAAAAAAAAAAAAAAAAAAAACTACTACATAGTATAATCCATTTCAATATTTCACGTTAATAGTTTAGACTTAGAATATAGGTTAAATTAGTAAACTATTTCTTTAAACTAATGAGAAAGATAAGGTCAAACAATTTTATAGGAATTATAACTAGGCTAGGTCTCATGACTTTAAAAAAATAAAAAATAAAAATAAAAATAAAAAAGGAGTCTCCTAATTAATTAGGAAATTTTAGTGTCAATTACGGGCTGCTTATGTGGCCTCGTTGGTGGATTCTTGATACGAGAATCTTTATTGGGATTTGTGTTTTAAGGTATTGCTGGGTTGATAGCCAGTAAAAATGTTGTTTTATAGTAGTACATTACGACACCTCTTTTGAATATTTTATGAATGGTATTACTCCTGTAAATGTGTAATAGGTTGTGGGACTTTGGCCACCTTCTTTACTTGCAGTACACATATACTTATACTACACACATATTTATATTACATACTTTGCCTCTTATATAAAGGCACTCCTGCATATTTTGTTACATGTGAAATACAATACTATTCATTTAGTATTTTTAACCTAGTATCAGAGTCACTACTCTGACCTTTTCTTAGCAGTCTTATCTCTATCGGTGTTACTCCATTCTCAACATCATTTCCGTCGTCACAGTAGTCGCCGCAACCCCTCACCGTTGAACCTCCAATGTCTCTCAGCTGTCGTCCTTGGGTTCCAAACCTATAGTCGCCACCATTGAGGAATCCCACACTGCAAAGATCACTACTCCTTTCATCATATACTTATACTACACACATATTTATATTACACATTCTGCCTCTTATATAAAGGCACTCTTGCATATTTTGTTACATGTGAAATACAATACTATTCATTTAGTATTTTTAACCTGGTATCAGAGTCACTACTCTGACCTTTTCTTAGTAGTCTTATCTCTATCGGTGTTACTCCATTCTCAACATCATTTTCGTCGTCATAATAGCCATCGCAACTCCTCGCTATTGAACCTCCAATGTCTCTCAGCTGTCGTCCTTGGGTTACAGACCTGTAGTCGCCACCATTGAGGAATCCCACACTGCAAAGATCACTACTCTTTTCATCATCACCGCGAATATTGCTCTAATTAATTTTTTTGCAGGTACCACTATGACTGTCTTGTGCAGATCTGCTCATTCGTGGAAGCTTTGCAGCCATCGAAGACCTCACGAGCCTTCACGCGCCGCCCAAGCTCTTTGTGTCGAAGCTCATGCACCCTACCTGCCGTCAATAGCTCCGGTTTGACATCACCCATAACGTCATCAGCGCTACGTCGGCCTTAGCGTACGTCAACATCCAGTCATCTGCTGACATCAACTACCACGTCAACTGCTTACACCATCCTGCTAACATCATCTCAGCTGACCATTAACCCGCGTTGACTTTGACCGTTGATCGAAAGTTGACTTTTTCTCTAGAGTTGGCTTTTGCAATCCAGGTTCTCTTTACCCAGCTTTTCACGTAGATTTCATTTTTGCAATTTCTTTTTACATATTGTGTCTCTAAATGGATAAAAATGATATTTTTCTTCCTCGCCCCATCAATGCTGTTAGGACATATGTGATTTGATGTTAGGAACATATGTCAAATTAGAATTGGTTAATCCTTTAACAAAACGCACTTTACTTGTAATTGGATAGATCTAGGATGTGTTTAATACTTTAAGGAATAAGATTTCAAGTCCAAGTGTTAAAACCATGCAAATCTGTCCAAGAATCAAGTAAAGAAGTGCTGAATTTTAAAGGTTGACAACTAGTATCTATCGATGTTTAAAAGTTGTTTCAACCCGATGCTCAACAACTATCTCGATAGATACCCTATTTGTCTAGGTTTAATAAAATCATTTTTTCAGATCTGATTTCACTCCAATCTATGTGTGCATGTTTAGGCTTTCTTTTCTCATAACCCTAAACATATATAAGGATTGTTTTAAGGGCTGTCAAAGGTTGCACAAGTGTGAAGCAAAATTGTGTTCATGCAAATTGTGACTGGAGACAGAATTTGCCCTAGTTCATCTTTCTCTTGAAGAAGCTGTTGTGTTTGTACACCGTAGGGTTTTGTAACCAAGGAGTTTCGTGATCTTCATCGTGTGATGAATTGAAGAACTTTGCAGCCAACATCTTTCTCTAGTTAGTGATTAAGTTGTATACTGGGATCTGCACATCTATTGGTTAGTCACGTACTGAGAGCTGTGCATTAAAAGGAGAGATTGTCACTACAGATTAAGTCTAATTGGGTATTGGGTTAAGGGTTCAACTGTAAGTTGGTATAAGATACTGGAATTCCTTTACTTATAACCACTTGTTGTGATAATAGTGAATTCTCGGGAGTGGTGATTTGTTTGTGCTACCACACATATTGCATGTTATTGAATTAATTAATTCACTTAACTAATTAATTTGTTAATTCATCACAATGGGTCAATACATTCTTGGCCTATCAAATGCTATATTGGAGGGGAATAAGAATTACTTATATTGGTCTCAAGCTATGCACAGTTTTCTTAAGTGTCGCATTCTCTGGCAATATTATTCTGGTATAATCACTATTCCTGTCAAGGGGGCAACTGAAGAAGATGTTTCCTTCATCAGTCGCATGGTTGAATGGGATAGTCACAACCACATGATCCTCACTTGGATTCGGAATATTTCCATTTCCTCCATCTCCAATCTGTTAGGTAGCTTTGATGATGCAAAATTAGCATGGGATATGTTGGCCAAAAGATACTCCACCTCTCATGGATCCATGAAATATCAGTTAATGGTTGAGTTGCATCAGCTCAGGTAAGAACCAAGGCAATCTATCAATGACTACTATGATTAGCTTCACTTCATTTGGGACCAAATTGACCTTTCTGATCCAACTTGGACATGCTTGAAGGATGCTCAGCAATATGCTACTATTCAAGATGAATTTCGTCTCTATGAATTCTTGATGTCACTTCACAATGACTATGAGCCCATCCGAGGTCAGCTTCTTAATCGTAGTCATCCTCTCTCTCTTAATACTACTGTAAATGAGTTGGTTAGAGAAGAAGCTCGTCTTGCAACCTTTTAAGCCCAGAATAAGCTTTATGTTCTGGCTACTGCTCCTTCTGCTCCCCTTACACAGCAACCTCCGTCTCATCACAAGCAGTCCAACAAAAATTTCTGCAACTATTGCAAGCGTCCTAGCCACACTATTGAGAATTGTTACCATCGAAATAAATCTACTGTTGTTGTTACTAATACTGAGTCTACTCCACCAATGTCCTCCATCTCAGCTGAGTCCCAGTCTTTTGGATCCAATATCAACCTCTCTTCCACTAAACTATAGGACATTATAACTCAGAGGCTATTCATGTGGTTGGTAATGAATCTCTTTCCACTACTCTCTCAATCTTACCCAGTAAGTCTCACTCTTGGATTTTTTATTCTACCTGTTTCAATCACAATGTCTTGTTTATGAATAGAGTTACAAGATTTCACAGTATTATCACCAAAATTTCTTGATTTTCTCCGATCCCCTTTTTTAGGCCATCTTCTCATGCTATATACTACAATCTTGGTATCATCTCTACCATACACGTGTAGGTTAGATTCTGGAAACTCCTTTTTGTCCCATCCAACACCTCCTAGAGCTATCAACTAGTAACTGTAAGGCTGTTTGACCATTGTTCAGGTATCACCTCCACATTAATGCGGCCAGAGAGTTAGTTGAGAGGCATTTAATGTGGAGGTAGCAGCTTTTAAAGATATTTGTTGCCCCCATTTTCTTACCCTTTGTCCAACGTCCAACTCCTAGTTATGATGTAACTTTGAAGAAAGCTTAAGGTGATATAGCACTTTTACTGACCTCAGGCCCTCGTTCCCGAGATGGCCTTTCTCCTTGGACATTCGTTGTACTGTCTTTACATTTCTCTTTATATCATTCCCCTTATAACCTTATTTGGCCATCCTCGGATTAGCTAATGTCCTCGGATTGGGCCATAGGCCCAATTCGTACAGCCTTAATAGTACCTCTTAACTAATTGGCTCCCACAATAGCCCCTCAAAATCTTGCTTTTTGACTCCTCGGGAGGAAAGGATGATTTTGATTTCCTTAGCCCATCCTGTTTATGGTTCTATTATGTATTCCTGACCTTTTAAATGCTTTTTTACCTGCTCAAGGCACACTTCTGACGCTTCGGCGTCTAGAGCGTGCCATCATTAAATTTTGGGGGCACCCTTGTCCCCCATGTTCAACAGTAGGATGTAAATCAGACGGTGGAGAATTTTTCTCGTTTTACGAGTGGGAACTTTCCTGCTTGTAATTTCTACGCTGCTGTAAATAGCTTTTCAAATCAATTCCTTTTCCTACTTTCAACAATCACACAGTCCTAGAGCTCATACACTGAACTTGTCTCTTTCTCTCATCTCCTTGTCCATCTACAAATACTAGGAATTTGTCCGAGGACCCCTTTTTTAAACCTGTAAGTTTTCTTAAACCCTCTTGGCTTTCGTTTTAAACTTGTTAATTTTTCTTCAAAACCTCTTAGAAAAAATTGGTAAGTTCAAACGTTTGGTTGAGTCCGAGAAGGGTATGGAGAATTTCAGGGCTAAGTATAGGATCCCACCAACAGTAGGCATAAGGTACGCTACTCAGGGGGAGTGGGTAGATGCTAGAAAAAGGGGAAAGGTGGTCATTCCCATGATCGCCTTTATAGAGGGAAGGATGACCATTCCTATGGGTACCATCACTAGGAATTACTTTATGTTCTTTAGACAATCTCCCACGCAGTGCGCCCCAAATATGTTTAGGGTTTTGGGGAGCATAGAGGCTTTAAACGAGAGAATGAACCTAAATTTGACCCATCACGATGTGAATTGGGTATACAGCTTGCACCACCTGAAGGGACAAGGGTATTACCTCAAATTGAGGCATCTCGAAGTAAGGTTAATCCAATGTCTCTCCACTTCAAACGAAAACTTAAAGGATGATTTCTTAATCTTTTATGGGGAATGGCACGATGGCCTACCCTGTCTGACTAAGGAGGGAGAACTAGGTGGGGGTATAGCCATAGATTTACGAGTCTCTGTTTGCATTTCTTTTGTTTCCCATCATCTCCGTCTCTAACGAAACTTTATTCTACTTCAATGATTTTGCAGATAAAAGTTCTACTAAACCCAAGCTCAGTCTAGTCAACAAAGAGAGTTTGGAAAGGATTTTGCAGGCCGAGGTATATGTAAACGAAGCTGACGGTTAACTGCGAGCAGCCCACCTAATTCTTGGGTGCACATCCATTTCACTCGCATTTCAAGCCCCCAAGTACGTAATAAAAGCTCGTGATCCTCGGCTCCACCATATCAGCATCGCTTACCAAGGGCTTGTTGTTCCAGAGGGTATTCCACTTCCTGAAGGCACTCCCCATACTCTACCACTTTTTGTTGCCACCCCTTTAGTAGGAGCATCATCCTCCCAACTCATTCTTGAAGAAGAAGAAGAAGAAGAAAAATAAGAGGAAAAAGAAAATTCAGAGGGGATCGTTGACGTGTCAGACTCCTTAGACAAATTTAAAGCGTTCAACTAGCCCTTATCCCCCGAGAGCACATCAGACGGAATGGGTATGCAGAGGAAGTCCCAGAGGAGTTTGATGGAGTTAATAGAAGATCAACCTGGGAGAGGCGCATCGGGGAAGTCCACCCTGCCCAAACTTCCTCCTCCTCTTCCCAAATCTTTGTTACCTCCTCTTCAGCCATCTCTGCCTTCTAGGCCTAAACCTTCTAATCCGAAAAGGAAAAGGGAGCAAAAAGGTAAAGATGTAGTGGAGACCGAGAGACCTCATCCTACTTGTGAAGACAAGGCTCAATGAGCTGCGAAGCAGCAAAAGGTTAGCCACGCGTCACAACAAGGCGTAGAGAGGACAGATAACCAACCTTCGGAGTCTCAGGCCTGGCTCCTAGCACCAATGCTCGACGGTAAGCCTTTGAGGGATGATGCATCACTCAGGGACTTCAACGGGGGCATTGGGTGCCATGTCGCCTTGGCCTTGGAGGAGGATTTGTTACTTCCAAAAGATATGACCGAGCTGCGGAATATTAGGAAGAACGAGGTCTTCCTCAACTATAAGAGATATTTAGGCATGGTATGATGCTAACTTTTTTTTTTTTACTTATAATTATTGGATATATGTATATATTTTACTTGTTATGTTACTGACTCTTTTCTTTTAGGCTGTCTAAGCCACTTTCAGACTTGAGGAGATAACCAATTTATGCTACCAGCAACTGGAAGACGAAAGAAAAAGGCGGGTAGTAGCTGTGCAAACACTCACCATTGCTGATCAAAGCAATGTTGAATTGAAGAAAAAGTTGGCTGATGAGGAGCATGCCCACAGGAGTGCTAACTCAGCCCTGGAAAGCACGCAAAGGCAAGTTGAGGACTAGAGGAAGCGCCTACGCGAGGCCACTGATCAGTTGACTGCTTCCAGGGAACAGATGGCAGCTCTTAAGAAACAACTGGAAGAAACCCAAAAGCTCAAAGATCAGGCCGAGAAAGCAAAGGCTGAGGTGGAGAAAGCAAAAGTAGAGGCTGAGAAGGCGAGGAAGAGGCTGAACAGCATGGCTATGACATCGGCGTAGCCGAGACCGAGGATACCCTCCGGGCAGAGGTCCCTGCCGTATGTCGTGCCTACTGTGCTCAGACTTGGGAGGGAGCTCTCAATCGAGCTGGGGTTGAGGCTTCTTCTAAGCTGAGAAGGCCAGAAAACATCTATTTTCCCCCAGCTATACGAGCTTCGAACCTTCCTCCCAACCAAGGGGAGGCAGCCTCTATTATTGCTGCCACCACTGAGGAAGCCTAGACTTAAGATCCTCTTCCTCCCAATCAGCAGAAGCAGTCCAAAGTGCCAGAAGTTCTTAAAGATACCTCTTCGGACAAGGCTGCAGAGGTTCCTCAGGATGGGATAGCTTCTCAAAGTTTCGAGCAGGCTTTAGCTTTAACCACCATACTTGCTGAAGAAGTCCCTAAGGAGAAAGAGAAAGTTGTTCCTCCTGAGGTAACTGATAAAGCCTCCTAGGGCAAGCTCCAAATAAAGTTAAAACCATAACTCTTTATTTTTACATAGGGTAGTTGCTGTTAATGTAATGAAATTCTCTTTTTCCTTTTCAAGACAAGTTTTAATGAAATGTAGATTTTACCTTTCCAAATTTACATGTGTTATTATTATTTTATCTTTTATTTATGCAATTTTCACTTTGTCTGTTCTTTGTTCATACATAACCATATGTCATAGAAGAATGAAGTTTACTGATATGAGGGAAAACACAGTTTTATATATTTTAACTGAGAATTCGAGTAAATCGTGACTGTTGAATCCATAGCTCTATCAAGACATGCTCTTAATTTATCAATTCTAATAAGTTTCCAATTTTGAGAAAATATCAAAATGTTTAAATAATAGGCAAGTCCAGGATACCTCAAAATGCTTCAAGTGATGCTTATGGATTTTACTTTGGCTTACAAATTTGATCATAATCCAGTGCAAGGGGTATTAATTTCCACTAAATTTGTGGTCCGAGGAACCTAACATAACTTAGTTTCTGTTTAATACTATAATAGATGTCATAGGGTATTAATTTCCACTGAGTTTGTGGTTCGAGGAACCTGACATAACTTAGTTTCTGTTTAATACTTCAATAAATGTCATAGGGTATTAATTTCCACTGAGTTTGTGGTCCGAGGAACCTGACATAACTTAGTTTTTGTTTAATACTTCAATAGATGTCATAAGGTATTAATTTCCACTAAGTTTGTGGTTCGAGGAACCTGACATAACTTAGTTTCTATTTAATACTTCAATAGATGTCATAGGGTATTAATTTTCTCTAAGTTTGTGGTCTGAGGAACCTGACATAACTTAGTTTCTGTTTAATACTTCAATAGGTGGGGAAACACATGATATATGATTAGAATAAATTAAAGAGAAACTAAATCGGACTATTTTTATTAATAATAATACCTCTTTAGATTGTTTACCTTTCAAGGATGGAGTACAGTTTTTTCATCTAGATCCTTCAAATAGTATGTACCTATCCCTGCCACCGAAGTTATCCAATACGGTCCTTCCCAATTAGGCCCCAATTTTCCCCAGGCTGGATTCTTGGTGGTTCCCAAAAACTTTTCTCAATACCAGATCTCCTACGGCCAACGGCCTCAGCTTTACATTGGTATCATGACCCTACTTGGGCTTATGCTGGTAGTAAGCCAGTTAGACCATTGCCTTCTCCCTTCGCTCTTCGATTAAGTCCAGACTTTTTTCCAACAACCCATCATTACCATCCGGGGTAAATGCATTTGTTCTCAATGTCGGGAAACCTGTTTCCAGAGGTATTATAGCCTCGGCTCCATATGTCATTGAAAAAGGGGTCTCCCCTGTTGACCGTTGAGGCGTCGTTCGATATGTCCACAGGACATGTGGTAACTTCTCCACCCATTTTCCCTTTGCCTCATCTAACCTCTTTTTAAGTCCGTTCACTATAACCTTGTTGACAGCTTCAGCTTGCCCATTTCCTTGCGGATAGGCTGGAGTGGAATATCTATTCTTTATCCCCAGGTTAGAACAGTATTACCTGAAGGCTTTGCTATTAAACTGAAGGCCATTATCCGAGATGAGGGTATGGGGAACCCCGAATCGAGTAACAATATTCTTCCAGATAAATCTTTTGACATCTACATCCCTGATATTAGCTAAAGCTTCAGTTTCGACCCACTTGGTAAAATAATCTGTACCGACCAGCAGATACTTTTAGTTTCCTAGTGTCTTAGGGAAAGGACCTACGATATCCAAGCCTCATTGAGCAAAAGGCCAAAGGCTGGATTAAGGATTAAGGACTCCTTCAAGCTGGTGAATGTTTGGCACGAATCTCTGACACTGATCACATTTTCTAACATACTCTTGTGCTTCTTTCTGCATGCCTGGCCACTAGTATCCTTGAGTAATGGCCCGGTGAGATAGGGATCTTCCCCCCATATGACTTCCGCAGATTCCTTCATGTAGTTCCTCTAGGAGTGACTTTGATGTCTCAAGGTGTACACAAAACATATATGGCCCAGAAAAAAAAACGTTTATACAAATTTTTGTCCTCAGACAACCAAAACCGATGAGTTTTCCTTCGTATTTTCTCAGCTTCTGCTTTTTCCTCAGGCAATATATCCCTTTCGAGGAATAGTAGAATAAGGTCCATCTAGCTCGGCCCTAAATTGATTTAATGGATCCGAAGCAAATCTTTCCTCGTTAGGGTAGGGGTGCATAAATCCTCGACCATTATCACTCAGGGCAAATTCTGTGCCGAGGAAGTGGCAAGGGTAGCCAAGGAATCTGTGTGGATATTTCCACTTCTAGGGATATGCGATAAGTCAAAGAATTCAAATTTCGTTTGTATACGCCTAACTTGACCCAAATATTCTTGCATTCTTGTATCTCGGGCTTCCAGTTCCCCTTTTACCTGGCCTACGACCAGTCTTGAATCTGAGAACATTTCCATTGCCCTTCCACCCATTTTTTGGACCATCACCATTCCCATCAACAGAGCTTCATATTCCGCTTTGTTGTTTGTAGCCGAGAATCCCAACCTCAAGGACTTTTCAATGGTTATCTTTTCAGGGAATACCAGAACTAGTCCCACTCCTGCTCCTCACTGGTTTGCTACTCCATCCACATACACTTTCCAGGATGAGGGGTCTTGTGTGGAGATTAGACCAACCGATTTTTCATCCATGTCCTGTTGTTTCACCTCTGCTTCTTCTGGAAGTTCAGCAAACTTGGCCACTAGATCGGCGAGGACCTGGCCTTTCACAGAGCTACGATGCATATATTTGATGTCGAAAGCCCCTAGAATCGTGCCCCATTTAGCAATCCTCCTGGTATAATCCACGCTCCGAAGTACGGATTTGAGTGGTAATTGAGTTAGAACAACCACAGTGTGCGCCTGGAAATAATGAGAGAGTTTTCGTGTAGCATGCATTACTGCCAAGATGGCCTTTTCCAGTGATAAATACCGCACCTCGGCTTCATGAAGTGACTTACTTACGTAATAGACTAGCCTTTGGATGCCACTGTCTACTCGTATCAAAACAAAACTTACCGCATGAAAGGCTATGGCCAGGTAGGCAAATAGAACCTCGTCCACCTCAGGATTGGACATGATGGGCGGCCAAGATAGGTACTCTTTCAGCTGTTGAAATGCTACAACACACTCCTCGATCCATTCAAATCCTTTTCATTTATGCAGTAAAAGGAAAAAGGGTCTGCACCTATCAGCTGACCTGGAGATAAATCGATTCAAAACAGCAGTCATCCCTGTCAGTTTCTGGACCTCCTTGGGGTTCCGAGGGGCTTGCAAGCCGTTAATGGCCTTTATCTGATCTGAGTTCACCTCAATTCCCCTGTGAGTCACCATGTAGCCCAAGAACCTTCTGGAGCCTACACCAAATAAACACTTTGAAGCATTCAGACGTAGCTTGTGCTTTCTCAGAATTCCAAAAATGTTCGCAAGATCTCCTTCATGCTCAGACACCACTTTGCTCTTTACAACCATATCATTGATATAGACTTCAATGTTCCTGCCCAATTGTGGTTCGAACATTGTAGTCATCATCCATTGATAAGTAGACCCCGCATTTTTCAAATCAAAGGGCATTACTTTGTAGTGATAGTTTCTAATGGGAGTGACAAAAGCTGTCTTTTCCTGATCGCCCAATGCTAACGGTATTTGGTGATATCCTTGAAAGACATCCAAAAAACTCATCTGAGGATGACCTACCATTGCATCCACCAACTGATTTATCCGAGGCATAGGGAAAGGGTCCTTGGGACAAGCCTTATTGAGGTCTGTGAAATCCACACACACATGCCATTTCCCAATCTTCTTTTTCACCACCACCATGTTAGCTAACCATTGAGGATAGAAAACTTCCTTGATAGCCACTGCCTGCTTGAGCTTGACTACTTCATTTCTGACAACCTCGGCGTGCTCTTTTGACAGACGTCTAGGTGGTTGTCTCTTCAGGGTGATGGAAGGGTTAACATTTAGATGATGACAGATGAAACTTGGGTCTATACCCAAGGCTTCATACGCGTTTCACGCGAACACATCAACATTTTATCTGAGGAATTCAACCAATTGCTCCCTCTCCTGCAAAGGCAATTTAGCTCCAACCTGAAAGAACTTCTTTAGATCATCTCCAATGATTACCCTCTCTAGATCTTCACATTTCTCCTCGTCGGCTGGTCCATTGAAAAGCAACGCCGAGGTTTCTGATTGCTATAAACCATTATTAGCAGTGGCCGAGGTCTCCGCCTCAGACCGATGTTGGATAGCCACTACCAGGCATTGTCTGGCTGCAGTTTGATTTCCTACTATCTCCAAAACTTGGTCTCTAGATAGGTACTTCATCTTCTGGTGAAGAGTAGAGGAGACGACCCCTAGGGTATGAAGCCAGGGTCTACCCATAATGGCCATGTAAGGAGAGAAAACATCTACGACGATGAAGTCCACCTCCACCACATCCGTGCCGATCTGCACAATTAATCTGATCTAACCTTTTGGGACGACCATTATACCCTCAAAACTCATCAGAGGAGAACTGTAGGCTGTTAAGTTTTTAGGTTTCAAATTTAGCCCCTTATACAAGTCAGGGTACATTATGTCAGCAATGCTGCCTTGGTCAATCATAACCCTTTTTACATCGTACCCAACAATTCTTAGCGTAACCACTCGAGTATCATCATGGAGTTGTATGGTTCTAACTCTGTCCTCATCTAAAAAACCTAACACTAATGGGATGCCTATCTTGGCTCTCTTAGGCATTGAACTAGATTCCTCGGCTGGATAACGGGATACCGACATCACCCTGAAAGGACAAGATTCGGTCCTTCCTGGGCAGTAAAATAACATTTATTATGCCAAGGGGGAGTCTTGAAGAAGCATCTCCCTAAGCTCGGAGCCCGTTTGGCTTCCCCGACCACTGGAATAATGCAAGAGTTGTTTCAACTTCCTTTCTCAGACTAACTGATCTAGATGGTCCCACAAGTTTCTGCAATCTTCGGTAGTGTGTCCATGATCCTGATGATAGTGGCAATAAAGGTTCTAGTTGCGTCTCATAGGATCTCCTACCATCTTGTTTGGCCATTTGAAGAACGACTCATTCTTAATCTTCTCCAGTATTTGTTGCACTAGCTCTCGAAACACAGCGTTAACCACCTGGGTGTTGGCAGACCCTGATTGCCCAACAAAGTCTTTTCGAGGTCAGTTATTATTGTACTGGTCCGACCTGAAATCCCTCATCTCTTGAGGGATCAACTTAGCCTTTTCTTTCCCCTGCAGTTGGTCTTCTTCTACTCTTCGATACTTGTTAATCCGATCCATCAGTTGGCGTACACTGGTAATAGGTTTACCAGTTAGAGATTTCCTCAAATCATGCTCAGCTGGAAGACTAGCCTTAAAAGTACTAATGGCCACATCATCGTAATCTCCTTCTATTTCGTTAAACATCTCCCAATATCTATCTGAATAAGCCTTCAGAGTCTCACCCTCTCGCATGGACATAGATAATAAGGATCTCAAAGGCCAAGGAACCCTGCTACAAGTAATAAAGCGAGCACCAAAAGCCCGGGTGAGTTTCTTAAAGGAGTCAATAGAGTTCGCCTTTAAATCGTTGAACCACCTCATCGTCACTGGGCCCAAGCTAGATGGAAAGACCTTACACATCAATGCCTCATCTTTGGAGTGAATGGCCATTCTTTGACTAAAATGGCTGACATGTTCTACCGGATTTGTTCGACCATTGTAAATGGTGCATATAGATTGATGAAATCGCCGAGGAAGACTCCCATCTTCTATGTTTTGTGTGAAGGGTGATTTAGAAACTTGACTCGGCGCCTTGTTCATGGCATCGTTTCCCAAGCCTTTGCAAGGTGGGATTTTGTATCTATGTCTATGGTGGTGCTCCTCGTCGTAAGAAAAGGTCTCGCTGGGCGGAGTTCTGGATCTCCACCTATAACTAGCACCATTTGTCTCTTCAGAGGACGGTTCGGAGCTCGGCGATGAACGTCTTCGATGAGCATGACGCAACTCCCTCTTCAACTCATCAATTTCACGTTGCATGTCTCTGTCATTCTTTGCATGGAAAACATGGCTCTTCCCTCGAGATTGACTTTTACAGGTATGAGTTGTGTGCACACTTCCCTCACGGCCTCCTCTTCGTTCAAAGCTCCTACACGGATTGCTATGTTGAGAACCCCTTGATTCTGCTTGATGTAGATTAACATCTACTTTGTGTGGTCCTGCTGCTACCTAGTGTGGACCTGCTTCCTCCATCATGAACGTTGTAGCCGAATCTCCTTTAGAATAGATCAAGCTCTCCCCACAGACGGCGCCAATTATAAGGACTGAATTTGGATTGAACCCAATATAGAATTGAGTTTTAGCCCAATAAGCCCAAACAATGAATTTGTAGAGTATGGACGAAAGAACTAGATCTACTCTAGAAGAAAAACAATAAAATTTGCTAACTTAAGACTATTAAACACAAGTAAGATAAGAAAGTCTGTCCTCGGAGTGGCCTGAGGAGCTTATATTACAATGTCTTGTTTATGAACAGAGTTATAAGATTTCACAGTATTATCACCAAAATTTCTTGGTTTTTCTCCAATCCCCTTTTTTAGGCCATCTTCTTATGCTATATACTACAATCTTGGTATCATCTCTACCATACACGTGTAGGTTAGATTATGGGAACTCCTTCTTGTCCCATCCAACACCTCTCAGAACTATCAACTAGTAGCTGTAAGGCTGCTTGATCACTGTTCAGGTATCACCTCCACATTAATACGGCCAGAGAGTTAGTTGGGAGACATTTAATGTGGAAGTAGCAACTTTTGAAGATATTTGTTGCCCCCTTTTCTTACCCTTTGTCCAACGTCCAACTCCTAGTTATGATGTAACTTTGAAGAAAGTTTAAGGTGATATGGCACTCTTACAGACCTCGGACCCTCGTTCCTGAGATGGCTTTTCTCCTCGGACATTCGTTGGACTCATCTCGTATTGTCTTTACTTTTCTCTTTATATCATTCCCCTTATAACCTTATTTGGCCATCCTCAGATTAGTTAATGTCCTCGGATTGGATCATAGGCCCAATTCGTACAGCCTTAATAGTAACTCCTGACTAATTAGCCCACACATTAAGGACTAATTTAAAACTCATCTTGTTTTGGAAATTGGAACCTGTTTATCTCCCACTACCTTTACCAATCCAGAAGACCAAAAATTAAAAAAAATTAAAAAAAAAAAAAAATCCGTGTATCTCTCTTTCTCTCGCTGAGAACTTTCAAATTCGAATGAGCCAAGGTAATTACACTCTCCCCTCTTTGCTTTTATTCGAGATCTTCTTCAATTTTCTGGGTACACATTTATTTCATTGGAATGTTGTTTCATTTTGCGATATGCATATTTGGGTGTTGTGGAGGAATAAGATCAAAGTTTTGATTTGATTTCATGTCAAAATGTTCTTTTTTATTCAAATTGATTTTGATGGGCCTTGTTTATTTTTTATTTTATGTATAACCCATGTTTCAAAATTGAATATTTAAGTGTTCTACATGATATCTCAAGTCCTTTCCCCCTGTTGTTGTTTGAGGTTTTGAGGAACCATTTGGGAAAGGAAAATATATTATAATGATATATAGGTAGCATTGTAGATGGATGATATAATATATGGTAGTCAATTAGAATGAAAAGTAATCCATGCTTTCCATAAATCATTATACTGTACATGATCCATTTATAATAGTGTCAAGAGTGATCTCACCAGTTCATTATGAAGTAGAGTTTGTGTTGAACTTGAACTGTTAAAGCTTACACTTATATCAAAATGTAAGAGTTTCCTTGCAATCTAAAGGAAAAAGATTCCGCCTTCAAAATTTAAGAATATACTTTACATCTTTCCTTAGTCATTTCATTTCTTTTGCATGTGTTTTCAATGGCCTAAAAAAGAACTGTTTGTCTGTATGCCCAGCCATGATCCTTGACCTTGTGCATTTAGACTAGATAGTACTGTATAATTACACCAAAACTTGGCTTGGCAATGAAGTTTTCCTTCAAACTTTGCTTATGAGCTGTTGAGCCATATATTAAATGGTTGACATTAGCTGACATTTCTAGTTCTTCCCTATAGTTGAAATCCTTTTCATTTTAGCTCTTCACTTCTAGTGTGTGTGTGTGTTTTTAATATATAGCAAATTTTAATTACTCTTTTCTATTTGTCTCGTCCAATCTTCCAAAGGGAAATACTTTGAAATTCACTTAAATTAGTAAATAAACTACCATAAACAATCTTCAGAGCCATGAGAAACTTGGAACCTGTGAAGTATATGTCAATCCAAAACCACAGTCCCTCTCGATGTCCATTTCAACTTTCTAGTTCTTTTATACAACAATAACAACCACCGAGCCTTAGTCCCAAATTGTTGGGTCAGTTATGGATCCTCAACAAATTAGTCAAGGTCGGCTACATGTATTTTTTTACGCCATTCCATTCTATTCAAAGTCATACTCTTTATTACTTATTTTATTGACATGTCTTTCTTTACTACTTCTACTAATGTTATTTTTGGTCTTCCTTTATCTTTTTTTGTTCCCTCAACTTAAATAAACTCTCTCTCTCACAAATGCATTAATTTCTCCTTTGAACATGAACAAACTATCTCAAGCAACTCTCTCTCATCTTTTCATCAATAGGGGTCACCCCAATCATTAAACAAATTTCCTCATTTCAAATCATATTTTTTCGTGTATTCCATTTTTTCATCTTAACATTCTCATTTCAGCCATACTCATTTTATGAATATATTGCTTCTTATTCAATATTATAGAGCATAGCTGGTCTTATAGTAGTCTTATAAAATTTTCTCTTCACTTAATAGGTAGAATATTCTACGATCACACAAGACATTTCTGTGCTTCTCTACTTCATCCACCTTGTTCTTATATGCTAATTCTTGATGTAAACTTAATTGTGATAGGGAACTCACTTGTAATGCTTCTACTTGTTTTCACACTAGTTACAATTCCATCAACTTAATATGCTCTAAAGGAACTCCTTTCTTTTCCAAAACCAACCACATAACCTCTCTAGTGACCCTAACATATGATTTCTCTAGGTCATTAAAAACCATATTGCAAGCCTCTTTATGTTTTTCCATTACATTTAATTAAGAATAATATTCACATCCAGTGCAACGTGCAATACCTCAATTCTCAGCCATAGATTTAATCTAATGGCTTAAGCCTTTGACACCTCACCAAATAACAAAAAGACTATTTTGCCCTTAAAAAATTTCACCCGCCCGCTGTTTCAGTTTCAGCCCTAACTTTTCATAAACTCAAAATTTTTTTTCTCTCTCTCTCCCCTGCGCAGCTGCGTCTCCTTCAGCCCATTCTTTGCCTCTCCTTCAATCCATTGTCACAGCAGCCCGATACCAGTCCACGCAAGGCCAAGCCTCTCTCTTTGCCATCACTGTTGCTTCGATGATCGAAACCCATGGTTACCATTTTGTTTTAGTTTTGATTAGTTTGATATTGGGTTTTCTTGATGCGTGTAAATTCTGGTGATTTTGCTTGGGTTGGGTTTTTTTGGGTATGGCAGAATGTACTGCGATTACATGAAAAGTGACATGCTTGTAGGTTGCTGTATGTATGGGTCTCTTGGCTTTGCCATTTAAACATTTTGATATTAGATTTATGAATTTTATTTTTCTTCCCTTGATTTTTTTTACCAAAGATCATCATTTTCTTTCATTTATAGGCACTAAAGATTATGACTTTCTTAGTTTCTTTCATTGAAACATTACTATGCTTCTTAGCTTAATAATAATTTCTGAAATTGGAATTTGTTACTATTGAGAAATATATTTGTTGCTGTATGTATGCTTTTTATTTTTATTTTTTATCAATGACTGAGACTTTGAATTATTATTGAAATTCCCATGTGTAAGTTTAGAAATTCCAATTTCACATTGATACTAGAACTCCAAGCAAATCGTATTCAAAGTTGAATTTTAATCTACAACTCTATAGTCTAGGACAGAACTAGAACATGATGCAGAGATGCACAACTACTGATATTCTCATTTATTACTGTTTCAAATGTTTTCTATTGCTCCACTGGTTTGTGTTAGTAAATCTTATGGATTGAGACTTCCTCGTGAATTTGCACTTCTCATGAAGCAGCTTCTATATTTGGACTGGTCCACCCGGTTGTTGGCTCCAAACTTGAATATGCTTCAAGACCAGAGGATCTCCATTGTTTCAAACTGAAGAAGCAAATATGGGGACAGTTTCAAATGAACCTTGTTTATATAGATATACTTTCTCCTAGGTGAAAGGCTTTATTTTTGTTTCTCTTTTATATATATATGAAAATAAACACTCCACAGTTAGAATTAAACATCCAAGAGGAATATAGACAAAGCAAGAGAGATATGTACTCATTTTATTCAAAGTGCTATACATGATTTAGTAGCAATTGAACTTTTGATATTTCTGCTGTATGAGCATTTGGTTACCCTTGGTGTTGTTGTTGCACGCTGGATCTGATGATTGTACTAACTTTCATTGTATCCTTGGCTTTAGTTTAAATCAACTAGTCTCATTTTTTTTGATAGTTAGGTCAACTAGTCTCATGTTATTGCATTATTCCAAATTTTCTGGCTAGTGCTCCATGGGGGCTCCATAGCTGTAGCTTGCTCTAGCATTTGGAATTTCATTCTATATTAGATCACCAATTGTGTCTTTTAGTATGACCCCCTTTGACAATCATAACAACACTCCATGTGCAACAGAAACATATTGCTTTAGTTACATTGCTAGAATGATAAGTATATCACTCTCTCTCAATATGATGGCTGGTATACTGGTCTGCCAGTAGCTCTATATGAGTGACCAATAAGCTTGACCTTTTAAGTTTTGGAACTTGTTTAGAGTTCCAGGAATGTGTTATACATATATATATATATATATATATATATATATTAAATAGGTGTCCCTTTGTGCTATATTCTCATTTTTTTAAGGCCAAGGCTGCCTCTATATATATGTTATGTACGTAATACATATGCTGCCACCACTTCATTAAAATGGTCTGCCTATTTAAATTTGTTGTGTTTCCCCTGTCCAGTAAGTGAGCCAAAATTTGTCATCTCAATAGAGTTCAAAAAATACTCATGCACGGGCTGGTGTTGGACCAACTAAAACCAATACAGTTAATACAATTGTTGCATACGATTTTCTTAGCTGAATAATGGTCTGACAGAATGCTATATTTAAATTTGGACTTTGAATATGATTTTCTTTCATTTTCTGTCATTGTCTTAGTTTTGTTACTATTGTGTTTATTTTATTTTAAAGTTGATTTGGAAATGCATGGAAAATGTTTGTCAAAAAATCTATTTGAAACTTTGAAGTTAAGCTAAGCTATTTTATATGCATGTTGTGCAGTCTTGAGGGAGGTCATCAGATTGTGAAATGCACCGGGATGCTCCCCTAATAGGTTGATTCTTTTCACTTCCTGCTGACAAGAGAAGGATCTGGGCTCTAGCTAAGGTGAAGAACAGAGTTAAAAGGTTGATTCTTTTCACTTCCTGCACCAAGAAGACTATCAATTTCAATTGGCCAATTCCATTTCCAATTTTGGCTATGGGGAATCCAAGAATCAACTGACGGCTTTGTCAACAATAATGAGGACATCTTGTATTTATCACCATAAATCTTGTGTAGAGGGGGAAAAAAGTATGAAATGGACTTGTTCCATGGAAACAAAACACATGGTGTTGTGTTTTAGCCTTCTGTTGTTGCTACGGAATTGAATAGCTGAGCATGTTGTTGCATTCAAGTTGTAGCTGATTTCGTGTTGACGAATATATGTAATGTATACAATTTTGTTTCTGTTATAAGCTTTCTTAATGCATTTTGAATTTTTATCTAGACTAAATGGAATTGATTTTTATGTATGAATTTGCTTGAAGCAAATACTCATATTGACGATGACTCAAAAACACAAATTATATCAAAGTGTTTACATGACTTTTATTCTTTTTTTTATAAGGTTTACATGACGCATTCCTTTGAAAACAAGGAATACATATCAAGAGTCTTCAAAGGATGCTTCGCCTATTTTACAATCAACATTTAATTCAAGAGAGTAGACAAGAAATGAATTTGATCTAAAAATGAACAAAGTTTTATTAGAATGTACACTTTGACCACAAGGCCATATAACAATAGTTTTGTTGAAATATACACTTTGTTAACAAGAAACAACTCTTCCCATCATCATAAATTCATAATACATAATTCCCACAAATTGTATGCTTCAAGATCAAATTCTTCGACAACCTTAGATAGCATGACCTACTCATTAAGTTCTACTTGGTGTGCCTCTTGCTTCTTGACTGTACATTACAAATATAATTATAAGTTTATAACTAAGCCACACATCACATGCATAGGAACATAGCAGGAACATCATGCCGGACATCACAACGATGATTTACACCAGAATGCTCTTTCTTTGCAATAAGGTCTAATTCATCAATGGTGTCCATAGTACCCCTTTCCCATTTTCGTGTATATGGTCTGATCTTTTCATGCTGGATTACCTCATCTCCCTCTTCATCACCATAATTAACGAAATCATTTTCGTCTCTTGAGGTGTAAAGGAAGATTGAAGAGGAAGCAGAGTGTGTTCTAACATCCCCTTTCATAACACAAATATCAGAACGAATATTGCTCCTATCACAGCATATTGTTCCTGCATATACATAATAACAAAAAGAAAAATCACTAATTAAAACCCATACATGTATTACAGAACAGTAACAACAAAATTAGTATCTTTCTAAACTTTAATAACAGTTCATGATTATATTGTTGGATCAAACTCAATCCAAAAGAAAAAACATCAGCCCCTGCTCTGTTGCAAAGGGCTAAAGAGGTGGGGTATGCCGGGGGGTCCCAAATCCCAAATTAAATTCACCAAACCTTAAACAGTTAAACACACAGCCAACATACAGCCATTTAAGATTAAAATTAATTGTTCTCACCTACCAAAAGGAGATATTATGGGGGTTTTATAATCACATGGTCAACTCCTTTCCAGTACATCAATACTGTTGGATAAACTTAATTCCAGATTGGGAAATTATAAAAATAAAAAATAAAAAAACAGAAAGATAGTAGTACTAACCATTAGAGACTGAAGAACACGGGAGTATTTGCACCCATATCAGCAAAGGGAGTCTCCAAATGAATCTACAAAAGCCACAAATACACGTCAAGACTCAAATAAAACAGAGAAAACAGAGAAAAACAAGAACAAACCAAAGGAAAATAAGGGAACCCATGAGAGAGAAAAGCTTACAGAGTAGAGAGAAAGTGGAAACAGAGTTGAAGAAGAGGTGAGGAGCTAGTATAAAGGAACAAGAGAGAAGAGAGATGATGAGGAGAGATAGAAGCTTAGGGATTTCCGATGTAGGAAGCGGTGATTTGAGGGATTTCCGATGAGAAAAAGGCTAGTATCGTCTGAACCGGAGATCCGGACTAGTGGCTATGCCGTGAAGAGAGAGCTTCATCAACTTCTCTACACCCGATTCTCTCCAAACCCCAACCTTGCTCTCTGATCTGGGTCTAAAAAGCGCTCTACGAGGCGTGGGGGTTTGGCTTCAAATGGTGAGTTCATTCTTCGATTTTGCTGATGGGTCTGAGTTTAGTATGCTGGCAGCGGTGACGACGAGGTTGAGGGAAGCGTGGAGGTGTTGAGAGAGTGGTAGAGGCGAGAGAGACACCGGTTGAAGTGGGAGAGAAAGAGAGAGCACACGGATTGCCAGCATGGATTGGTGAGGTGTCAAAGGCTTAAGCCATTAGATTAAATCTATGGTTGAGAATTGAGGTATTGCACGTCTATGGTTGAGAATTGAGGTATCACCCCGTGCAATACCCTAGCTATTGCACTGGATGTGAATCCTTAAGAATATAGGTTCCATCATGTTAAATCATCCTGACATGAAACAAAATTGATTCTCTGATGTTGTTTCATGTCTTAACAGATGTTCAGTCACTCTCTCCAAAAGTTTCATAGTCTGACTTATAAAATTAATTACACAAAATTTATAATTCTTTCATGCTTCTTGTAATTTTTCTTCTGATGAAAATTAAGAAATTTGTCATGCATAAAGGATGGTTTCAAGTTTTGATTCGGCTTTGTTTTGAGCTGTTTTGTTGAGTATATAATAACACTAAAGGGCTCCAGCATTTACTGAGTTATTTCCTATTCTTACTTTGATCAATATTCTGTAGAAAATTAAAAAAAAAATATTAAGATTTACTCCTAAAGTTCAGAGAAAGAACATTTAATATACTTATAGTGATATAAAAACTGCAACTACAATTGCATTTGCTTCTGATTAATATATTCTAAATGAGCACTTGAGACACTATATTGTCTAAAAAGTTTGTGTGGACTGGCCTTCATTTTCCTTTGGTACCTGCTTTATAGTCATATGTCATCTGCTAGTGTTAATTCAGCACTTGGACAAATTCATTTGCCAGTGCTTATTCTTATAATCCAAGAAACCCCCTTTGGTGCTTGTTGAAGAAGGGCTTGGGGAGGGACTATAAGCCCTCAGTAGTCAGCGTAGTAAAGGGGAGAAATTTTGACCGACAAAGGCCTATTGTGGAGGTGCACTATACAATACAGCATATTTGAACGAACAATATGAATTATGTTGAATGCATCAACATGGAATATATGTCAACAAGAAACGAATCATCTTATGATCTTCAGCTTGATGCCAAAGGCTGTTGGGATGTTTTTGCTTCTTTTGACAAGTATGTGAAAGTGGAACGTCTTAAGAGTGATTGTATAAGATAGAGGGATTGACTATTGAATCTACTTCAATCAATATTCAGTAGAAATTTTAAACAGTTTACAATTTACTCCGAAAGGTCAGAGAAAGAAGCCCGGTTAATATACTAGTAGTGGCTTGAGAAACAGCAACTACAATGACATTCGCTTTGACCTAAATTCCAGTTAAAATACTCTAAATGAGCTCTTGAGATACTGTATTGTCTGACAAGATTATGTTGACTCCATTTTCCTTTGGTACCTGGTGTATAATTATATGTCATCTACTACCGTTGATTCATTCCTTGGACAAATTCATTTGCTATTACATATTCTTGTGATCCGTGAAATTCCTTTAGCTGATTGTTGAAGTGGGGCTCCTGTCTGGGGGATAGAAGTCCCCCCCACCCCAACCCAAAACAAAAAAAAAAAAAAAAAAATTGGGCACAGAGGGAGGCAAAGGACTCTTCTGCTTTGAGCCTAGCAAAGGAGCAGCGTTGTGGCTCATGAAGATCCTTTTTGACTAATACTTGGAGCAGGGATGTAGGTGGCTGGATTTGTTGCCAATGGAGGGACTCGGTGCAGCAAAGGAGAGAAATTGTGGCTGGCAAAGGTCTTTTGGCTGATTGGTGATGGAAGGAGCGGACTTGATCTTGCAGAGAGTGTAACAAATGGTTTTTGTTCATTATATTTTTCTCTTCTTGGTGGAAGAATCTTCCACTACTACCCTCATGTGTAAGCATGATCACGAGAAAAAGGACTACTGTGGCTATGAGAACCATATTAGAAGCCTGATCTTGTTTTGCAAGTATAGGGAGTCGAGAAAAGTTTGTGGAAAACGTCTCAGCTTTATAGAGGAAATTTTACCATGGAGGCATTAGAAGAACTTGGCAAGAAGTGAAATTTTACCACAAAGGTAACCTTGCAACTCCAATTTGATAGGACATTTCAAGTGAAATGAATTTTATTTCTTGGATATGACATTATATAGAATGCCAAGTTATTTAAAATAATTTTAAATGATGTGGCATCAGATATGAGTCTAAATTTTCTGTCTCACTTTTCTTGCTTCACTTTATGTTTCACTAATAAAAAATTGACACATGTCAACCATTTTAATTAATTTCTAATTTTAAGGGGTTACCTAAAATAAATAAAATCCACCACCTGACCACCAACACATCCACACTACCACCAACCTTTGCTGGTACACTAGGCAGATATCTCTGACGCCATCAATGCCGCTAGTCACAACCACCGTCGTTGGCCTGCCTTCAACTGACAGACATCTCTTTTTCAGTTCTTGGACGATGTCCACCTCACTATTTCATCCAAATCTGCATCCTTGTCTAACAGACCAAGCCAATATGCTTTGTGTTTTGGATTGAAAGCCAAAAGTAATCTACTTTCTAGGCTTGCAATCTATTGTCATTCAAAAATATAAGAAGGAAACTGTATAAATTTTCTGTGTCTTGAAGATTGAAAAGGAAGGCTAACGGAACAGTGAAGGTAGGGAATAATTACAAACAAAAATCAAACTTCTCATGATTGGGTTTGTTGAACATAAAAGGCGGCTCTTCTGTCAAAACAAAATGTATATTACATTTGGGTTTGCTGAAAATAGAGGCGGTGGATGGCCTTCTCTGGCTGGGTTGATGGTCGGGTGACCTCTTCCTAGTGTCTCCAACAAGGTGGGTGGTGGTGGACCAGTTGTCGTGGATGTGTTGGATTTTAGATTTTTACTTATTTATTTATTTTAGGTAACCCCATAAAATTATAAATTAATTAAAATGATTGATTTTTTATTAGTGGAACATAAAGTAAAGTAAAAAAAAATGGACATAAGATTTGGACTCGTTAGATATAATTTTAGATTTGTAATATTAAATATGAACATTTAATGCCTTTCGAAATCCAGAAAGTGATGCTAATAAAGGTCCTCAAAATTTCCGAGCTTAGTCGAGGTTGATTTTTGTGTGTAGTGCAGCACAGCCTCCTAACACATTTTCTAACAAGAGCAACCAGGCATTTATGAATGGTAATTTGTGGAAATGGATAATAGTTAGTAAACTACGGTATGTATACAATACGATATGTGTACGAATGGATATAATTTAGCATTTTTATCAAAAGTACATTTTAAAAATAGGCAAAAATAATACATAAACAGAGAAATAACGACACACATATAGTATATGTATAATATGTTTTCAATTTAAAATTTTGGCAGCCCCAAAATTCGAAAATATTTGCCCTACGCTTTTTAGAAACAAATACAATGATTCAACAAAATACGATCATATAGAAATTTCTTAACAATTTAACTTGAAATAATCCACTTAATAAAGAAAAATATTTCATTAATCAAGAATAAGTAACTAATAGTAAATACTACTACTAGAATAGAATCAATAGATATTGTATAAGCAAATGGATAAAGTTTAGTTACAAAATTGATTGTAGTAGGTTACAACCTTACCTAATAAAATAAACATAATATATTTTGAAAATCTAACCGTTAAATTGTATGTTCTTTACATTCTTAATACACATGTCAAATTTTGTGTCAATCAGATATTATTTACTATATGATCTATAAGTTTATATTTTAAGCATAATTTTAAACTACCAATACTTGTCATTTAAATAATTTATTGATGAGATAATTATTGATCTTTAATTTCTTAAAAATTTTGTAAGGATAGAAGATATAAGAAGAAGGTGTAATTTAATGGTAGATTTGTTAAAATTCACTTCCAATAAAAAGATATTAAGTAAGATTGTAGATTTAGGCTACAACCAATTTTGTGGCTAACTCTGTTCTAAACAAATAATATTATATAATACTAGAATGGATAAATGAGATTTAAGGGGGGAAAAAAAGTAATAAAGAGTGAACGTAAAAACAGATTTAGCACTTACAAGGAATAATTTGAGGTTGTAAATCGTGAGCACAACCTTAGCCTTCAGGAACAATTGAAATTTGATTTTTATTAAAAAAAGAAAAGAAAAGAAAAGAAAAGAAAAAAGAGTAAAGTACTAATTTAGTAGGGTGAAGATGTATTTCGACTTTTCACATTTAGGGTGTTGGTAGTTGTAAGGACACGATTCGTAACGACCCATAACAGTGTTGGGTTCGTACGTAAAAAGGCCCAAACAATATTATTTATAGAGCGTGGGTTTGAAAGGTTAGGCCTTGATCACCAAACGGTGGGTTTTTCGTGGTGTTTATACATGATTAAGTCGTTTTCGCCCTAGGAGTCTTTCTCCTGGAGGCGGGCTGGGAGGCTCTGGTTTTTGGCCATTTTTCCCAGCCCCCTTCTGGATTGCCCACTTTTCCTTTTATACTAGCATGTGTTCCTTATCCTTTGTCCACGTGTACGATTGATTTTTCCAGGACTGATACTTGTCCCATCAGCCCATATCCAGAGTGGTTAGGGGTGGTTGTAAAAGCTGGAGAGTATGGCTCTATCAGGTGTAGAGTATTGAATGGCAATAAGGGCAGCTTTCCCTGGTCGCTACACTTTCCAGCGTATCCTTCTCTATTGACCTAGATATTTTTAGATTTTTTCCAAGCTGCTCCTATACCGTTTTTGCCCTTCCTTTCAGTGAGACCTCGGACATGCCGAGGACAAAATCGTCATCAGCTGTGTCCCAAGACTATTTTGTACTCGTATTATCGAGCCTGGGCTATAACCTTCCTTGGCTCGGGCTTTGGGCCCCAATGAATAAATGGGCCAGGGCCTCAAATCATTGGGCCCCACAGTAGTATTTTGGGTTTCATGATGTTTAAGTGATAAGTGTTTCTTTGTTTGAAAGTTTATCTTTTAAGAATTGTTTAAGGATTTTAGTGATAGATGTTCTTGGGTCATACATTAATAAACTATTCTAAGAAATTTTATATGAGAAAATAAAAAAGTAATTATATATATTTTTTTAAAATTTCATAAATTTTTTTCTAAAATAGTTGATTAATGGATATCCTAATGGTACTCTTTAATTGGACCTATTGTTTAATCATTTACTAATAGTAATATAATCTCTTTAGAGTTTTATCACTTTCTAGTTTGTAGGTGCCGTATTTATCTGCCAATTTTAATTCTTATTTGTAACTAACGCAATGAAACTCTCCATTCTAGAATACCACATATTTTACTATAAAATTGAGAGCCAAACGACAAAAATGAGCTTCTTTTTTTTCTTTTTATATTGTTTTGTAAGTACGCATATGTTACACATTTTTACCAACTATGAAATAGATAACTATCGCAATTCGCAAACAAACCAACTTCATCATAATAATTATCAATAGCTTTGTAACTCATTGGTATTATTTGATTTTATTATTAGGTAAAACTTCAAATATCATTTCTCCATTTGTTGTAAAGGAAAAAAAAATCATAAGATATTAATTCAATTTGTTAAAATGAAATTAACAATAAATATTAAAATAATAAACAAGTTGACTAATAATTCAATGTTACTTATAAAAAAAATTTCAATGTACTAGAATATAGAATCAAAATATAGAATATAGAATCAAAGGATAATGAAAAGAAGAGTGAAATGTTGGAGAAAATCTATCATGTATTTGACATATGCATCTACCCTCTTACATCGAATACATGTAATACCACTTCGGAATACAGACATTGAGTATAATTGAGACCTTTGACACCAGAAATGAAACCAGAGCCAAAACATGATGACTTGAATCGAATGGAACATGATGTTATTGAAGATGACTTCCATAATAGTTAGAAATGCTAGATGAGACTTATAACTATTGTTGTTCCCAAAAACAATAACTGATAAATAAATAATATCCAAATTAACATTTAAATGATAACATATCACATAAATTGGATTTACCATAAATTAGAGAATAGTGGAGAGATATTATCTCAATAATAGTACAAATTGATCTCATAACATAAGAATAAATTACCATCAAATTATAAGATTTTAGATAATGGAGTTAATGCGTAAACCATGTCACTATTCATTACCAAATACCGCACTCGTTAACGGGACCACAAACAAATATTAACGCGTTAATTCATAATTTTAAATAGCTTCAGGACCAATCTCAAACTTCCTAAATTTTCCAAGAAAACCCATTTATCTCTTTCTTTTTCATTCCGTGGCTTTCATGTTAGCTTTGGAACCCGCATATCTTGAAATCCGTTTCTCTTTCTCTCGCAGAGCGCTTCCAATGAGCCAAGGTAATACTAATAACACTCTGCCCTCTCTGCTTTGATTCGAAATCCTCCCGGTATATGCATATTTGATTCTTGTTGTGGAAGTTGATCAGAGTCTTTTTTTTTTTTTTTTTGATAAAGTTGACCAAAGTCTTGATTGCATGTAATCTGCTCTTTTTTATACAAATTTATTTTGATGGGTGTTGTTTATTTTGATTTTATATAGAACCCATGTTTCAAAGATAGGATTTTTAAGTGTTCAAAATGATAGCTCAAGTCTCTTCCCCTGTTTTGCGTTTTGAATAAGCAGATAGATGTAGTTAGCTCTCTCTGTTCTTTATTAAGTATTCAAAAAAAAAAAAAAAAGCATTTGGGAAAGGAAAGGTGACTATAGATGGATATAGGGAAATGTTAAAGTTTAGAAACTATTTTAAGAAATTTTTTATGGAAAAAGAAAAAAGTAATTAATTGTTTTGGTAACTTTTAATATTTTCATAAAAGTGGTGGTAAAATTTTCCTAAAATGGTTTGTTAAAAATTGTCCTAAGGGCATTCATTATCAGGACTCAGTAATAATATATAGTAGTCAATTATTATCAAAAGTGATCCATGCTTTCCAAAAATCAGTCCTATACATTATCTATTTATGATTGTATCAAGAGTGATCTCACCAGTCTATTATGAACTAGAGTATGTGTTGAACTTGAACTCCTTAATCTTTTAGTCACGTCAAAAATGAAGAGATGTTTTGCAATCTGAAGGAAAAAGATCCCACCCATTAATTCTAAGAATGTACTTTGTATCTATTCCTAGTCATTTCAAGTTTCTTCCATGCCTTTTCAATGGCCTAAAAAAGAATTTTATGCGCAGCGATGGTCCTTGGCCATATGCATTTGTGTTAGATTGTAGCGATTAATTTACTCCTAAACTTGGCCGTAGTACTGAACTTTGCTATCAGCTGTTGATCTATTAAATGGTCATTATTAGCTGACATTTCTACTTACTCTAAAATTGAGATCCTTTTTGTTTTAGCTCTCTGCTTCTAGTTTTTAATATTGCAGATTGTACTCTTTTATTTATTTAGTCTTTTTGGGTATCCTCCAATGGGCTAAAACATTGAAATTCACTGGAATTAATAAATAAATTACCTTATACAATTTCCAGAGTTGTGACAAGCTCAGAAACTACAAAACTTCTCAGCCTTCATCAATCCAAAACTGCAATCCCTCTCTCCATTTTCAACTTTCTTCTTCTTTTATGCTTTATAATTTTTCCTCAGATAAAAAAAAGAAAGAAAGAATGATATATTGATGCAGGTTGGATGCATAAAAGGATGGTTTGAAGCTTTCATTTAGCTTGGTTTTTGAGCTGCTTTTCTGAGCATATGATTACGCTTGAGCTTTGTTGGCTCAGCAACCACTGAGCTGTTTTCCTGAATCAGTTATTATGCTGTAGAAAAATTTAAACAGATTAAGATATTCTCTAAAAGTTCAGAGAAAGAACATTTAATCTACTAATACTAGTATAAAAGCAGCAAGCCAGCAACTACAATGCCATTTTCTTTGACCTATGTTTCCAATTAAAATCTTCTAATTGAGCTCTTGAGGCACTATATTGTCTAACAAGATTGAGCGGTCTACGTTTTTTTGGGGTTACCTGTTTTATAGTCATATGTCATCTACTAGTGCTTATTCATTGCTTGGATAGTTTCATTTGCTATTGCTTATTCTTTTAAGTTTTAGTCCGTGAAGCCCGTTTAGCTGATTGTTGAAGTGGGCTAGGTGAGGGATTATAAGTCCTCAGCAGTTGGCATAGCAAAGGAGACAAATTGCAATGACAAAGGCCTAATGCAGAGGGTGAATCATACAACGTGGCTGTTATTTTAAGTGGACCAAATGAATTATGTTGAATGCATCAATATGGACTATATGTCACCAAAGAAAACAATCATTTGATGATTTTCAGCTTGATGTCAAAGGTTGTCAAGATGTTTAATGCTTCTTTTGACAAGTATGTGAAAGTGGAATTTCTTGAGGGTGATTGTTTAAGAGAGAGAGATTGACCATTGAATCTACTTTGACCAATATTCTGTAGAAATTTAAACAGATTAAGATTTACTCCAAAAGGTCTGAAAGAGGAGAATTTGTTATACTAATAGTGATATGAAAACAGCAACTACAATGGTTTTTACTTTGACATAAGTTTCCGATTGTGCTTCCTTTCCTTTTGTACCTGGTTTATAGTCATATGTCATCTGCTACTGCTTATTCATTACTAGGACAAATTCATTTGCTGTTGCTTATTGTTGTGATTCTTGAAACCCCTTTAGCTGATTGTTGAAGCAGGGCTCCTAGCAAGCTAGGGGCTGGAAGTGCCCCCATTGAGCATTGGGGGAGGTGGAGGTCTCTTCTGATGTGAGCCTAGCAATGGAGCAGTGTTGTGGCTCACAAAGGTCCTTTGACTGAAACTTGGAGAAGGGATATAAGTGACCGGATTGGGGGCAGAGGGAGGGACTTGGTATCTCAAAGGAGAGACACTGTGGCTGGCTAAGTCTTTTGTCGGATAGATGATGGAGTGACTTGACTTTGCAATGACTCAAACAAATGGTTTTTATTAACTATATTTTGCTCTTCTCTATGGAACATTCTGCTAGCCCCATGTGCATATGCATGTATGCTTGTGAGATGAAACACTGCTCTGATTATGAGAAGCAAATTTTGAAGCCTCATCTTGTTCTGTAAGTATATATAGAGATTTGAGAGCAATTTGATGGAGAATGTCTTAGGCTTGTGGCTTTATAAAGAGTGATTTTTACCGCACAGGCATTAGAAGAATCTCGTAAGAAGCCAATGTTTTACTACAAAGGAAACCACGGTAGACACAAAGGAATCCATTTCCATCCTTGCAGCTAAAAATTTGTCCATTTGAACCGCATTAAGGTTTTTTTTTTAATATCCGGACAGTGACACCAATAACGGTCCATACAAATCCCAAGCTGGGAGTGGAGGTTCTGCTTGTGCCTTGCCATGTTTTGCTCAAATATTTTGTGCAGTGAAGCACAATCTCCTGAGTCCTGACCATTTCTAAGAAGAGCAACCAAGTATTTATGAAATTCTTATTGGTGGAAACAGACAACAGTAGCAAACGAACCAACATCATCAAAATATTTAAACGAGTTGGCCAATTTTTCAATTTTACGTTGTAAAGCAATTCAATGTGTTAGAATTAAAATGGTCTCCTTATGACTATTTTAAAAAGTGGAGAGAAACTTATAACTTTATGAAAATTATCTACTGGTTAATGAAAATAATATACTGGTTAGTTCTCATTTTATTTTCAGAAAGCAGAAAGGGCGGATTAAAATGGAAACATAGCCATAACAAACAAAGAAAGACACCTTTCTTCTTCTTCTTCTTTTTTGAGGGGGGACACACCTTTCTTCAATGTGAAAGTTTTAAGTTCTTTATACTTTATGAACTAAAAAGTGGACTATCGACTATTCTATAAAAGACGGTTGAAAATGTCACTACTTGGGAAACATGGCCATACCATAAAAAAAAAACCTTTTTTTTTTTAACAAATGTTAACATTGAAGTTTTGTGTACTCTAGTTAAATGGTATCATTTTCTCAAAAAAAAAAAAAAAAGGTTAAATGGTATCAAAAGGCTATAAAAAAAAATTAACTAAAAAATGGAATATCTTTTTCTTCTTCTCCTTTTTATTTTTATTTTTATTTTTTGAGAATATCAAATATTCTATTTAAGACTCAGTTGAAAAAATGTCCACTATTTGTCTAACATGAGCATACCATACAAGAAAGGAATAAAATTCCTTTGTCTTGTTGGTAGTGTTCCACTTTATATAGTTTACATCATACAGACTGCCATATGCCATATATCTTGAATAAAGTATGTCGTGATTGGTAGAACATAAAATAGAACAGAAAATTGTCTTTTTTATCAATTTATACAAGTGGTTAAATAGTAGTATGGATTTTTTTTTTAATTTTTTAATTCAAAGTGGTTAAATGGTATCAAAAGCCAAAAAATTGAACTATTAAATGAATAGCAACTATTCTAGAAGCGTCCTTTAACCAAAGAGAAGAAAAGAAAAGAGAGAAAGAAAATAAAAAGAGGAAGTATTTTATAAGATTGAATGGAAAAATGTCCATTATTTGGAAACACATGGACGTACCACTCAAAGAAAGGAATAAAAATCTTATGTCATACAATTGTTTTTTCACTTTATAAGTTATACCTGTGTAAGAATATTATGTTTCCACTTCATACAAGAGTGTGATGTTGTCTGGAGTGGAAACACCATATATCTTCTCACTTATACCCTACAAACTTTATTTTGTCACATATTTGACATATATATATATATATATATATTCGACATGTGTTAAGCTGCAATCATTGGAATATAAAGACGCCATATTTCCACTTCATACAGCAGTGTGATGTTGTATGAAGTGGAAACACCATATATATTCCCATCTATACTACCCTACCAGTTTTAATTTGTCACATATATATATACACTTGACATGTGTTAAGTTACAATTAATGGAACACAAAATGCATTTCTTACCTATGTCAACATTATTGAGTTTTCTATACTTGTTGGTTAAGTGGTATTAGACCCAAAAAAAAAAAAAAAAAAAAAAAATCGAGTCTGTTGAAATATGCCCACTATTTGTACTTTTCTATGTATGCAGTATGCATGGAAATGACAAACGACCTAATAATCACCAACATAGCATTTTGTACTAGTCGATAGAGAATAAATCTAGGCCAGGGGTGGAAAATTTCTGCCTTGTTTTGAAGGATAAGGCCAAACCCTTAGCTATATTTATTTTTGTATTTTGTTAGTGAAAAGAGACTCGTTAAATTTACTTGCATCACAAGGAAAGAGATGCTTTGCCAATTGCCATCAAATTGAAAAAGATCCCACCAATATAATTGAATGCCAAGTCATGATCCTCGGCCTTCTGCATTATTTTAGGTTATATTGTACTGAAGAGAAATTAAACGAAAATCCCTAATAAATAGATAGATAGAACAAAGATATAATTAGAAGGTTGACCAAAAGAAGAGAGGAATGTTGAGTAGAAAAGTTCTTTCGAGTTGGTGATTAAAATTGCGTATAGTTCTTTTGAGTTTGGCAAATCATTACCCAATTGCCTTAGTAGAAAAGACAACCATAATGAAAATGTGTATTTGCTTTCATAAGATTGAGATGTGCTTTCCAAGACCCAACACACCACTCTTATCGAAGTTTGCTATGTATTTCAATATGCTTACAATACTCTCAATTTTTCTTCTATTTTGTCATTTTTTATTGTTTCTACTTTTGTGTTTCACTAATGGTTATTTTCCTCAATTACAGATTACCAAAATACAATTTCGATCACGTTAAAATACATTCATGATCATGTTCTCTCTTTTTATCATTTTGGTTTGTTTAGAGTTTAATATTTAGTTGTTATAATATATATATATATATATATATATTGAGAGAGAGAGAGAGAGAATATTTGAATATGTTTTTCAATGTGCATACCAACTATTTGGTTAATTGCTTAAAACAAAGCATAGGTTTTATAGATTGTAGTAAAGTTCTTGAAATTATTTGTATCCATATTTGAATATTAAAATCACATCACTATATGAACATATGATCACAATAATTGTTACAATACAAAAAATGTTTAACAAATATTTATAAATTAATAGGATAAAGTTTAGCTACAAAGTTGGTTATAGTCTAAAATTACAACCTTACTTAATATCTTTTTATTGGAGGTGAATTTTGAAAAATCCACCGTTGGATTACATTTTCTTCTTAAATCCTTCATGCTTGTAAAATTTCTGTAAGGTTGAATTTAATCAATCATCTTGTTGGCTTTATTCCATGCCAAATTTGTTTGTAATTCAGCATTTAGAAACCCTATTTAGGTGGGATTCATGTAAGGGTAGTGTAAGAAAGTGTGAAAAAAAGCTCAAGAGTGTGCACTCAGCAGGGCCTTGCTACTGGATCTCGCGATTGATTCACAGTTGGCAAGTCGCCAAAGCTGGTACACGTGTGAAGCATGCAGAGGAGCTGAAGAGTCACGCCAGTTGAAGCACTATAGGACAAAACTTCCAGTCTGGCCATGCAGTTAGCTCGCGACTTAGACTCGCGACTTAGTCAAGTCGCTAGATCACTTTGTTTGGGAAAAACTGACCTTTCGCATTCCAAACACACACTAGTATAAATACCCCTTATACCCATGTATTGTAGAGAGCTTCCAGAGAGAATTTTGAGAGAGAATTTTGAGAGAGAAACCCTAGAGAAAAACAAGATTGACTCATCCACAATCTTCATCCTTTGATTCTCCAAATTCTTCTACTCTCACCCTCTCTATTGTTACATCCTTGAGGGGTACATTTAGCCAAAACTTTTTCTCACAATACCCATATCTGTAAAGAGGCTATTTGGTGCTTGGGAAGCAGTTAGGAAGGGACCGATTGATATTGGTTAATGCTATGGGCTATAGTGGGATCCGGTAAGCTAAAAAAGACAAAGGTTTGGCATAACCACGTTGGAGCAAAAAGTTTGGAGGGCTTAGGTACACTAAGTAGATTAGGCTTGGAGGGTCTTCTGCTATTCATGTATCTCAACTTCATTCTCTAGTGGATTATTGACCGCTTGGAAGGCAGCAGAGAGATTTTACGCTAAGGACTTCGGTTTCCTCTTCGATAACACATCGCTGTGTTGTCTTTGTGTTTACATCTCTCTTCCCTTAATCTTTATCATTTAATTTCTACTGTGGTTGTGATTTTATTTGGTTTAGATTAATTAATCAATTCTGTTTTAGCTTATTTTTATATTTCGCATATACATTGTTTGTTAATAAGCTTGAATGGGTAATTTGTAATTTGGGAGTCTAAACGTTCAAGGTGTTTTACACACTATTTGAACATTCAATTTTTATAATATTAAAGATCAATAAATACGTCATTATTAAATTGTTTAAATTGCAAGTTTTTATAGTTTAAAATTATGCATAAAATGTAAGCTTATAGATCATATAGTAAATAATATCCAAATGACACAAAATTTGATATGTATATTAAGAATATAAAGAACATGCAATTCAACAGTTAGATTTTCAAAATATGTAGTAATGTGAATGATATTGAAGGTTGTAGTCTTATGTTACAACCAATTTTATAACTAAATTTTGTCTAAATTAATATTACTTAATATATGTTAGGCCTCAAGTCTAAATATAGTGGCTCTAGGTTTGAATGTGATCTAATAGTGTTTTATAGCGCAACAATTATTAACAAAAAGTAATGTTAAGTTGACAAATTTTTAAGCAAAAAAAGAAAAGAAAAAGAGATGGGTTTGAAATGAGTTTGGATTCATTAAATATATGTGGAACAACTTTAAGATTAAATTGCTAACATTTAAGTGAATTTGGAGCGAGTTTGAGTAAGTGCCATTCCATGTTTTGTCTAATATTTTGTGCAGTAAAACAAAATCTCCTGAGTCCTGAGCATTTTCTAACAAAAGCAACCAAGCATTTATGAAATGCTAATTGGTGGAAACTGACAACAGTAGCAAACGAACAAACATCATCAAAATATTTAAACGAGTTGGCTAATAATTCAATGTTACTTATAACAAAGTAATTCAAATATTCAATGCGTTAGAACTATTTTAAAAAGTAGAGAGAAACTTATTACTTCATGAAAATAATATATTGGTTAGATCCCATTCTTTTTCTAAAAGCAAAATAGGCGGGTAAAAGTAGAAACATGGCCAAACAATGAAAGACACCTTTCTTACGAATAAGTTTTATGCTCTAAAAGAACTGAAAATTGGAATATCGACCATTCTATAAGGTAGAAACATACCCATACCATACAAAGAAAGACACCTTTCTTATCCATGTCAACATTCAAGTTTGTATACTCTGGTTATTAAATGGTATCAAAAGGCAAAAAGACGACCTAACAAATGGAATAGCAACTATATTATATTTATGAGACTGTTGAAAATGTCCAATATTTGACTAACATGGTCATGCATACAAAGGAAGGAATAAAAGTCCTTTGTGGTGTGGGTAGTGTTCCACTCTATAGTTTAAATTCTACCGGCTGCAATATGTCAAATATCTTTTATTATTGTAAATTTTGGTTATTTTATAAGAAAAAATTAATGGTCATAATAAACTGTGATTCGTAGATCATAAAGTAGAATAGAAAAATGTCTTTCTCACTAATGTGAACATTAAAAACAAAAAATGGTATACTTATGGTTAAATGGTATCTCTCTCTTTTCTTTTCTTTTTTCTCAAAGTATTTTAACGGTATCAAAAGACAAAAAATTGAACTATAAAATAGAATATCAACTACACTATTAAAATTCCTTTAACCCAAAAATAATAATAGTAATAAGAGATAGGGTAAAAAAAAGAGTATTTTATAAGTGTTAATGGAAAAATGTCCACTATTTGGGAAACATGGGAATACCACAATGAAAGTAATAAAATCCTATGTCATACAATTGTTATTTCACTTTATAGTTTATATGCGTAAAAGTATTTTATCGTATTATGTTTCGGTTTTATACAACATCACACTCACATGCACTGTGTGGGCCACACTCAGCTATGAGACCCATATACTAAGGGTCCGTCTGGTTGGGAGGATGAAAAAGTGAGATGATAAAAAATAAATGGATGATGGAAATGTGGGAGGATAGAAAAGTTTTTAATTTTCCTCATTTGTGTTTGGTTGAGAGGGTAGAAAAATGGAGGGATGGAAAACTTTTTGGTTAGGTTGAAAATAAGGTTTGTATAAATTTACTATTATGTCTCTCTTAAATAAAACAAAAAGTAATACATTATACTTTAAAAAAAAAAAATGTGTATAGATGAAAGTGGACATTTCAAAAAATAACATAAGAAATCATCCAAAAGTGTTTCCTTAAAAAAAAAATTAAAATTAAAATTAAAAAAAAAAGAAGGAAAAGAAAAAGAACCCACCACGTCCTGACAAAACCAAAGAAAGAAAAAAGAAAAAAGAAAAAAACAAAAACAAAAAGCCAGCATTACCAAAGAAAGGAAAAGTCAAAAAAGGAAAAGAAAAAAAAAGCCAGAAACGTTAAAAGAGGTAAGGGTAGTTTTGTCCAAATATTTTTTCCACTTTTCACTCCAATTTTCTCTTCAATTTGGAGAGCTTGTATTTTGAAAGGAGAGGAGAGAAAACTTGTGGACCCCACCAAAATCTCTCATCTTTTCCACCCTCAACCAAACAACCAAAAATATCATTTTCTTTCCACTTTTCTCTTCTTCATTTTCCATCCTCCCTAAAATCACCCCAACCAAACACACCCTAAGTGTGATGATGCATGGAGCAGAACATCATATACCTTCTAGATTATACCTTACCAATTATATTTTTTTAAAACTTTGGTTATTTTATAAAGAAAGAAAAAGAGACAAGTATGGCATATGTTATTTATTTAATTTTTTTTTTTCATATATTAAATTTTGGTTATTATATGTTTGCCACATGTTAATTTTTTTTCCGCATATTAAATTTTTGTTATTGTTGTTGTTGTTTTTTTTTTTTTGAATTTTTTTGAAGACGTGGTAAGCTACAATAAGTGGAACACAAAGACCCCTTTGAAATATGCCCACCATTTGTACTTTTCAATGCACGGAAATGTTAAAAGATATAATAATCACCAACATAGCATCTAGGAATTTGGACTGTTCAATTGAGAATAAATCTAGAAGGAAAAAGTTGTGCCTCACTATGAAAGATATGGCCAAACCCTCAGCTATATTTATATTTGTATTTTGTTTAGGGAAAAGAGATCCCTTAAATTTACTTGCATCACAAGGAAAGAGATGACTTGCCATCAAAATGAAAAAATATTTCACCAATATAATTGAATGCCAAGTTATGATGCTCTTTGACCTTCTGCATTTTAGGTTATGTTAGGACATATATGGAACATGTTATGAAGAAGTGTTGTTCATTAAAATTCGACAAATAGCTTGACAACTGCATCTATCGAGATTTAATATTTGATGCTCGATAGATAGCTCGACAGCTGTATCTATCGAGAATTACGAAATTCAGATTTCCAGATCTGTTTTTCATGCATATTCAAGCTATTTGTGTAGGGTTTCTTTTCTCACAACTCTAGATAGATATAAGGACTATTTTAAGGGCCATCAAAGGTGATGTAACTTGATTAAAAATGATTATTCACTCAAATTGTGACTGGAGACAATTTGCCCTAGTTCATTTTTCTCTTGAAGAAGCTGCTGCGTTTGTATGTCGATGATTTTGTAACCAAGGAGTTTCTTGATCTTTATCGTATGGATGAACTGAAAAACTTTGTAGCTAACATCTTTCTCAAGTTGATGTGTTAGTTACATACTAGGATCAGTGCATTGATTGGTTAGTCACGTACTTAGAGCCATGCATTGAAAAGAGAGATTATCACTACATTATAACTCTAATTGGGTATTGGGGTAAGGGTTCAACTGTAGGTTGGTATAAAGTACTGAGATTCCTTTACTTGTAACCGCTTGTTTTGATAATAGTGGATTCTCGGGAGTGGTGACCTTAAATTTACTTGATAGGGTTTTGCCTCGGTGGCTTTCCCCATTTGTAAACAAATCACCCGTGTCAAATTTATTTTCCGCTGCATTTAGTTATTTGGTGATTTGTTTGTGCTACCACACGTATTGTATATTAAATTGACTTAATTAATTCACTTTGTTAATTAATTGGTTAATTTACCTAAGGGGTCAATATATTCTTGGCCTATCAAGTGGTATCAGAGTAGATACACTCTAATTAGGGTTAATCTTTGCTGTGTGATCCATTGACCCCTGTTTGTCATGGATAGAGGACAATCTTTAATTATCCCTCATTTATTTGATGGCACTAACTATGCATACTGAGAAGTATGCATGAGAGCTTTCTTGCAGTCCTTAGATGAGAAAGTGTGGCAAGCTGTGGAGATAGGCTAGACCAAGCCAAAGGAAGCACTAGCTGATTGGGATGTTGCTAAGATCAAAGCGGCAAACTTCAACATCAAGGCATTGAATGCTTTATTCAGTGCAGTCACCAATGAGGAGTTCAAAAAGATATCCTTTACTGAAACCACAAAGGAAGCATGGACTATCCTCCAAACAACCTATGAAGGGACTAAGGTTGTCAAGGATTCGAAACTTCCAAGGCTTACCACAAGCTTTGAAGAAATTAAGATTAAAGAGGATAAGTCATTTGATGAGTTCTACGTCAAGCTCAAAGACATAATGAACTCTGCATTTAATCTTGGGGAAACCATTCCTGAACTCAAGATTGTGAGAAAGGTGCTCAGATCTCTTCTGGAGAGATTCCATGCCAAGATCACTGCTATTGAGGAATTGTTAGGACATATGTGAATCATGTTAGGAACATATGTCAATGTAGAATTGATTAATCCTTTGACAAAACGAACTTTACTTGTAATTGGGTAGATCTAGGATGTGTTTAATACTTTAAAGAACAAGGTTTCAAGTCCAAGTGTTAAAACCATGCAAATCTGTCCAAGAATCAAGTGAAGAAGTGTTGGATTTTAAAGCTCAACAACTAGCATGATAGATAGAATCTATCGAGGTTTAAAAGGTTGTGTAAGGCTGATGCTCGACAGCTACTTGATAGATAAACTATCTATTATGATTTACGAAAATTAGATTTTCAGTTTTGATTTCACTCCAATTTGTGTATATTTGTTTAGGCTTTCTTTTCTCACAACCCTAAACATGTATAAGGATTATTTTAAGAACCGTCACAGCTGATGTAACTTAATGCAAAAGTTTTTCACAAGCATATTGTGACTGGAGACATATGCCCTAGTTCATCTTTCTCTTCAAGAAGTTGCTGCGTTTGTACGTCATAGGGTTTTGTAACCAAGGAGCTTTGTGATCTTCATCGTGTTGATGAACTGAAGAACTTTGCAACCAACATCCTTCTCAAGTTGGTGGCTAGTCATGTACTTGGATCCATGCATTGATTGGTTAGTCATGTACTGAGAGCCGTGCATTGAAAGGAGAGATTGTCACTACAGAATAAGTCTAATTGGGTATTGAGGTAAGGGTTCAATTGTAGGTTGGTAAGGTGTACGTTTTTAAACCCCTTAAAACACAAGTTGATTAACCTAGTTATTAAGCCAAGTTATTACTTAGATAAATTATTCAAGTCTAGGTTAACACAAGTAAATCATATCAAGTAAATAATGTAGAAAATAAAGAATACAACGATATGATAACCCAGGAAAATCAAACTGGTAAAAAACCTGGGAAGGATTTAACCTATCTATCCTCAAGATAAAATAGATCCACTATGAAAGAATTGAAATTTTACAATAGCGACTTAGATCACTAACATCCTATTGCTACCTCGAGTAGAAAACTTACTATCACGACCATGTGACAGCTCCGAGTCCACGGACTACTTCTTTCTTAGATTCACAGTAACCACAAGCACTCCCACTTGTGTTTTCTTTAAGCTCTTTATGCAGGAATTGAAGCGATTACCAAGCTCTCGACATTAATCTTGAGTTTGATAATCCTAAGTATGTATGAAGGCAAACACCTCTAGATCTCACAAGAGATTCATACACATAGCATGTCAACAACCTTTAAAACGTGGTTAGGGTTTTTCTTTTTATACTAGAAGCAAAACATAAAACCCTACACGTCATATGGGCTTGGGCTTGAGTTGGAAAATTCTACAAAAAAAAAATTTGCATGAGCTTAAATCAATTGAGTCTAATTTTCGATCGATTGAATTTTGCAGATTTACACATTAAATCCTACAGTACACTTGATTCCAACTTTACACATAAACACACTTTAAGCAACCTATATCTAGACTGAATGTTTTGATCATGGTTTGCCAACATATACATAATAAAGTTCTAATACATTAGTTCCTAATTCCTTAGAACCTAACAAACTCCCCTTTTGGAAATCCGTGACAAAACACATACCAAAACAAAAATGCTCAAAGTTACAAACAACCCATTGCAATAAAATGCTCAATAAACAATTCAACCTGACTACTATCTATCGGTTGCTAGTATAGATAGCAACACGACTAAATCAACCTGTATATTCCTGAAACACTCAACAAACACATAAATGCATGTGTGGAAAATATAAGTAAAACAAAATAACTTCTTGATTTCACAAAAACATAAAATAAAAGACATATATCATGAATAACCTCATAATATAAACAATAGCACATGTCTCCCCCTAACATATACAACCCATAAGAAACTAAATACATCAAAAGAGAAAATAAATACACCACAAGCCAAAAACATATACAAAAAGCTCCTAGATACAATCTAAAACTCCAAAAACATCAAAACTCCCCCTATCTCCATCAGTATGTACTCCCCCTTTTTGTGACGAATTGCCAAAGGGCAATCAAGACTCATCATCAAAAGGAGGTGGTGGAGAACATTTAGAACTCACCAAATCAGCACACAAAGCCTGAAGCTCCGTGAGCACATCCACCAAAATTTGTCCCTGAGCCGCCTGAACGATCATGACAGTCTCTAGCATACTCCTCAAAGAAGCATCTTTAAGAAGAAGTCGGTGGAGGATCAACAGCAGCTGTGGGATCGACATACTCCTCAGCTGTAGGGTCGCCAGAAGTAGGAGGTTGAGATGCAGCATCTGTAGAAGACTCGACTTGAGGGTGTTTAGAGCTAGCTTTCAAATGAGCAATTCTCTGCCTAAGAAAGGTGGCACCTATGAGAGCTATAATATGGACAGGCTTGGATGTAAGAAAATCTTCTAAACCTAGATGTAACAAAATCCTATGAATAAAAATAGGAAAGAAAAGACCTCATGATTTAGAACTACTCCTATGAACCTCAACCAAAGAACGAATGAAGAGGGTAGGAAAACTCATAGGAGCATCAGTCACAAGGGCATACAAAAATGCACATCGCTCAATAGAAATGGTGTGCAAGTGAGAGATAGGCCAAAGAGAATGACAAGCAATACGGAAAAATTGATAGTTGAGCTTTGTAAACTCATGAGTAGTGATACGAGGATCAGAACCCCATCGAATGGAAGTACTGGTAATGTGAGACATGATTTCATCAAAGGGAGAGTTCTCATCACAAGGATAGACAGGCTGTTATACCAAAGGTACACCAAAAGCAGAAGCCACTACCTGAGGAGTAATGACATACTCTTCTCCCCTTATCCAACTCTTCACAAACTGAATGTTAGATAAAATGGAGTGGATAGAGAGGTTCGAGTAAAACTCTCTAATCAAAACAGTTGGAGGGGGATGAGAAATGTCCAAAAGAGGTAACCAACCCTGACTTTCAAAGTTCCTACGTATCTTAGGATCTAACCCATCAAGGATCACTTTACACTCAGCCCACACCGATCTAAAGATATAAAGTTTCTCATAATTCTCTTCGTGTTTCACAGTTCTAAACCTATCACTCTCAAATGCAGAAGAAGAGGAAGATGAGGTTTTCCTATTGGCTCTAGTTTTCTTAACCATAATGCTAAAAGGTTAAAAGAAAAACAAAAACAGAGACTAAGGAAAGAAAACCAATGACAGACTGCATCAGAAAGAGTTAGAGCACAAAAATATAGAAAAGAACAATCTATATGATGCATGAATAGAATGAACAGATGATGCATGCACTAATGCATTGAGAACAGTTCAATTACACTTTAGAAACCAACAATTGACTTGAACATAGAGTTTTAGTACAAAAACCCCAAATTTGAAAATACCCAATTTCAAAAATCCAACCAAATTGACCAATTAATCATTATACTAGTTAGATAACAATATATAATGACATAATTAATCAATTACACAAGGGAATTTTATCAAATTAAGCCCAATTGAACAAAATCCCCAAATTCATGTGGTTTTAAGTCCTAGAATTTCAAAATTTTCCCAAACCACAAATTTAATCAAATTAAAGCATGGGAATCATGTTTACAACATCTAAGAACAAAAACCCAGTGATTAAATTTGAAAGAAACCAATTGAAACATCAAAAACCCCAAATTCCTATAGGTCTGAAAATTACACCTAAAATGCATGAAATATGTGAATAAAATGAAAAAGAAGGGGTAAAAAGGACATACCGGCACTTGAAGACAAAAACCTTTGAGAAAAATTAGGAAGAAAATAAAAAAAAATTGGTTTGAGGAGGATCGGTCGAAGAGCGAAAGCAAAAAGGTTTTTGAAAAGTTGAATAACATGAAGAACACGTGAGAGAAAAATCTTTAAAAAAAAAACCTTCAGACTGAATTTCGATCGGTTGAAAATTAAGTTCGATCGATCGAAAATCAATTTCGATTGATCCAGCACCAATTAAGCATCGATCGAGCCAGGCAGATTGTAACCAAAATATTTATCACATTTTTGATCAGTCGAGCAACAAGTTCAATCCATCGAAAATATGGAAAAAATAATTTTTTTAAAAATAGAGCATTTTAATGTAGAAACTCCTCAAAGCACATTGTTTTATGAATGAAATGCATGAGTATGAGATGAAAGGTTTTTCAAAAACCCTTAAATTCAACCTAGATCTTCCGAAAACAAGATTTTCAATCAATTTTTCCTCAAAGCTCAAATATTAAAACATATTTTGCATCAAAATCAAGGAAATTTTAAGCTTGGATGGCCACAATAAGTTTACACATAATATAATGTACTAAGTTTAACAAAGAATAACTTGTGTAGTGTGTGCAACTAGTAAAAGCATGAGATACATGTGAGGGGATAGGTAGATAGTAATTAATCACAATTTCTACAAAATTCATCACATAAGTTTGAAAGTGACTATCACCTAAAGAGTTACATCATATAACTCTTACATCTCTTAGAAAACAAGCTTGCAATCATGTAAGTTTCTTGATTTGCCACATAATATACACACCAATTTTATTTAATTTTGAATTTATTATAGTCCAATAATGTACACACCAATTTTATTATTTAAACCGAGGCTACACCATATGCTCTTTTTGTGTATGTGTTACACTTTCTCAAGTACAAAGTCATATGATATGCACTAAGATGTTCATAATTGACTAGTAAACAATAGTGAGATGATTATTTATGCCTTTCTCTTAGGATTTTTTAGTTCTTACAATTAAAAGCATGTGACTTCAAGATCATGTGATCAAAAATTATAAACAACTCCCACACAACATGCATTACAAAGCTAAAACTACCAAGGTGCAATAAAATAAGCTCACTCAAGCTAAATAAGGTACATACAAATGTTATGTAAAGATAATATGGCCAACCTTGATTTCAAATCCAAGAAAAAATAATGCAAAACACATTTTTCTTTCCTTTTCCTCTTTTTTTTTTGTTTTTTTTTTTTAAATAACAAAAACAACTTAGCATGAAATGCATGAATGTTATGCAATGCAAATCCTAAAAACAAAGAAAACAAAAACAACAAAGAAAAAAGGTCACAAAGAATAGAGAGATGAAGCTCAAGGACCATGTCAGAAAGACTCAATTAAATTAAGCCTTTTGCATCCAAAACTTTTTAGATGCAACTCTTGCATTGGAGTTATTATTCATACTAGAATGATGAGCAACTCTAGGATTGGAATAAAGTTTTAAAGCTTTTACCAATTCACCAATAGGTACCATGGGATCTTGTGCTTAAGGCACATGTACTTTTGGTTTATTTGCTCGCTTAGCAGTTTACAATTTGAAACAGTTTGGACGAATGTGCCTAGACTTTCCATAAAAATGACAAACCCACACAGGTCTATCGTGCAACTTGTCCTTAGGAGGGTTAGAAGTCTTAGGAGGTGTAACTTCTGTTGGTTTGACAATCTCACTCACGGGAGGCTTAGAAGAAAAAACAAAGTTTATGGAATGATTCGTAGGCACACAGATGCTATCTTCAAAACCTAGACCAGTTTTGTCCAAAGGAGAATTCTGAATACTCAACATGTGTTCAAGTTTAGAACTAGCTCACCTATTTGTTTGTTCTCTAGCAACAAATAGTTCAAGTTCCAAATTCTTAACTTTATCAAGCAACAACATGTTTTTAGTCTTCACCTTATCAAGCAATTCATTAATATCAAACAATTTCAAGAGCAAATTTTTCTTATCAAGTTCAAGAGAAGCAATTTTTTGTAAACCTAAATCAACATTCATAGCATCCTTTGCAACAACCTTGCAAAGCTTATTATAAGCTTATTGCAAATCAACATTCTCAGAGAGTTCCTCATCAGAAATGTTCTCATCAACCACAACACTTTCACCAACTACAGCAGTAGTTGTGAAAGTAATGAAGTTTTTATCCTCATCACTACCAGACTCATGATCAGAAACTTTATCATCACTAAGGGTTACAACCATAGCTTTACCCTTTGATCTCAAGAATGTAGGACATTCTGATTTCACATGACCATACCCTTGACAACCAAAATATTGTTTTTACCTGTTGCCCTTCTGTTGTTGTTCCTAAGAAAATTTCTAAAGTTCTTGGTAAGAAATGCAATCTTTGTAGCATAAAGTTCATCATCAAATCCATTCTCATCAACATCATCAACTGACTTAAGAGCCATTAATTTGGATTTGCTTGTCTTGGGTAGGTCTAACTCATAGGACTGGAGAGATCTTACAAGTTCATCAACAGGGATGGAGTCCACATCCTTGCTATTAATAACATTAATGGTTTTGCTATTAAAAATGGCTGCTTCTTTCTGAGAAGTTTGCCACTCACTTTCAGGAGTAGTTGGCTTCTCCCATCCGTATTCAACAGAATTCCAAACTCTTTCATCAATAGATTTCAGGAACGCTTTCATTCTTACTTTCCAGTAGGTATAGATGTTCCCATCAAAGTGAGGTGGGATCATAAGAGAGTGATCATGTTCCATGACAACAGGGGTCAAGGATCAACTCTTAGATCAAAAGATCTAAATGCTAGAGCTAACTTGCTCTGATACCACTTGTATATTTTTAGACCCCTCAAAACACAAGTTGATTAACCTAATTATTTAGCCAAGTAATTACTTAGATAAATTATTCAAGTCTAGGTTAACACAAGTAAATCATATCAAGTAAATAATGCAGAAAATAAAGAATACAACAATATGATAACCTAGGAAAACCAAACCGGTAAAAAACTTAGGGAGGATTTAACCTAACTATTCTCAAGGTAAAACAGATTAACTATGAAAGAATTGAAATTTTACAATAGCGGCTTAGACCACTAATATCCTATTACTACCTCGAGTAGAAAACTTACTACCACGACCACGTGACAGCTTCGAGTCTACAGACTACTTCTTTCTTGTATTCACAGCAACCACAAGCACTCCCACTTGTGTTTTCTTTAAACTCTTTATGCAGCAATTGAAGCGATCACCAAGCTTTCGACATCAATTTCAAGTTTGATAACCCTAAGTATGTATGAAGGCAAACACTTCTAGATCTCACAAGAGATTCATACACATAGCATGTCAACAACCTTTAAAACGTGGCTAGAGTTTTTCTTTTTATACTAGAAGCAAAACATAAAACCCTACACGTCATATGGGCTTGGGCTTGAGTTGGAAAATTCTACAGAAAAACAATCTACATGAGTTTCTATCGATCGAGTCTAATATTTGATTGATCGAGCTTTACAAATTTATACATTAAATCCTGTAGTACACTCGAATGAAGTTCTAATACATTAGTTCCTAATTCCTTAGAACCTAACATAAGGTATTGTGATTCTTTTACTTGTAACCGCTTATTGTGATAATAGTGGATTCTCGGGAGTGGTGACCTTAAAATCACTCGGTTGGATTTTTGCCTTAGAGGTTTTCCCCATTCGTAAACAAATCACTGTGTCAACTTTATTTTCCGCTGCATATTAACTTAGTTGGTGATTTGTTTGTGCTACCATGCATATTGCATGTTAATCAGATTAATTAATTAATTCACTTGGCTAATTAATTAGTTAATTCATCACAAAGGGTTAATACATTTTTGGCCTATCAAGTGATATTAGAGCAGACATACTCTGATTAGAGTTAATCTTTGTTGTGTGATCCATTGACCCTTGTTGTCATGGATAGAGGACAATCGTTGATTATACTTCTTTTATTTGATGACACTAACTATGCATACTAGTAAGTATGCATGAGAGCTTTCTTGTAGTCATTAGATAAAAAAGTGTGGCAAGCTGTGGAGATAGGCTGGACCAAGCCAAAGGAAGCGCCGGCTTATTAGGATGATGCTAAGATCAAAGCAGCTAACTTCAATAGCAGAGTATTGAATGCCTTATTCAGTGCAGTGACGAATGAGGAGTTCAAGAAGATATCTTCCATTGAAACTGTAAAGGAAGCATAGACCATCCTCCAGAAAACCTATGAAGGAACCAAGGCCGTCAAGGATTCAAAACTTCAGAGGCTTACCACAAGCTTTGAAGAGATTAAGATGAAGGAGGATGAGTCATTCGATGAGTTCTATACCAAGCTTAAGGACATAGTGAACTTAGCCTTTAATCTTGGTGAAACCATTCCCAAACCCAAGATTGTTAGAAAGGTGCTTGGATCTCTACCTAAGAGATTTCATGCGAAGATCACTGCAATTGAGGAATCAAAAGACATTGAAAAAATTCCTTTGAAAAAGTTGGTTAGCAACCTGCAGACCTATGAGTTGGGTTTGACAAGGATTTGGAAATCAAGCAAGAGTAAGAGTATGGCACTAAAGGCCAAAAGCAGTGATACTGATAAGTCTTCTGATGATGAAAATTCTAAGATGAAATCCTGTATCACAAGGCAGTTCAAAAAGAATGCCAATATAAGAGAATTTGATAAAGACTGCAAGCAGTTCAATTTGTCTCAATTCAAGAACCAAGACAGAGGAAAAAAGGATGCTAAGGAAGTCAGCCAATACACTGTTCCCTTCGGACCTAAGTGTTTCGGATGTAATGGCTTTGGACACATGAAACAAGAGTGCCCAACGTATCTCAAGACCATTGGGAAAAGCAACGCCCTTGTTGCTACCTTGAGTGACACCGACCTTGAGGATGATTTGGATAATGAGGATGATGGAATCCTGAATACCTTCACTACCACTGTGAATCCTATTGAGGGGATTGATAAAGAAGTGGATGAAGAAGAGGACTTTGGGAAGTCTAAGTTTGAGAAGATGGATGAACAGGATGACATCCATATAACCTATTCAAAATTGTACAAGATCTCGGAAAAGCATGAGAAATTGTATAGGTTGGCCACCAAAAAGCTCAGTGATATAGAGCTTGAACGAGAAGGAATCTCCACAAAGTTTAATGAAGCTAATCAAAATATTGGAGCATTGCGATTTGAAAACAATTTCTTTGCTGAGAAGACCAAGAAGCTTAAGACAGAGCTATTCTAAGTCAGAGCTCAATTGGAGAGGACTTCAAGTACAAAGCTTGACGAGATGCTTAGCTTCCAAAAATCTGCTTCTGATCGAACCAGTTTAGGGCATGATTTTTCTTCTCCTAATATTGCTTCTACTAGTACTACTGTTTTTTATCTCACCTGCTAATAATGTTGAATCTGAGAACAATGATGTGAAAACTATTTGTTTTTAAACCCCTTAAAACACAACCAAATTAACCTAGTTAATTAGCCAAGTGATTACTTAGTCAAATTATCAAATCTAGGTTAACACACATATATCATATTATTGTAAAGTGCGGAAAATAAAGAACACAACAATATGATAACTTAGAAAAACCAAACTGGTAAAAACCTGGGAAGGATTTAACCTAGCTATCCTTAAGGTAAAAAGCAAATCCATTATGAAAGAATTGAAGTTTGTACAATATAACTTAGACCACTAACATTCTATTACTACCTCAAGTAGAAAACTTACTACCACGACCCCATGATAGCTCCAAGTCCACGGACTACTTCTTTCCTTGGCCTTTGCAACAACACAAGCTCACCTGCTTGTGACTTTGAGACTCCACTCAAAGGTTTTGGATCTTCTTAAATGTTGATCTTGTATGCAACAACTTCTACAACACCAGATCTTGAGATTCTTCAAGGAATAACACCGGTAGAAGACATGAGAGAGCTTTTGGGTACAAAACTCTAGATCTACAAAAGAGGCACAAGATGCACTCTAATCTCTCAAAAAAACTTTGACCCTCTCTAGGGTTAGCTTATAATGTATTTTAAATACTGGAAAAACCAACTCGCGATTTGGGCTTCAAACTGTCAAGTTATGGGCTTTTTACGTTTGCTGTTTTTTACTGATATGCGATTTTTGATTGATCGAGTACCAATCAAACCAAATAGCTTGTAACTTATTTTTTCATCTTGAACTTGAGTTTTTTTGTCTTGGACCTCAATGTAGACCATTTTAAACTAATGAGACTTAGTTTTTGTCATGTTTTGTCATGATTTGCCAACATTACAAAATCAAAACCTAACAAAAACTGTTTTAGCTAGTGAGAACATAAATAAGGGTAAATCTATCTTAGGAGCATCCCCTAAATTTTATAAGAAAGAAATTAAAAACCCTAGGGTTAGCTTATAATGTACTTTAAATACTGGAAAAAACAACTCGCGATTTGGGCTTCAAACTGTCAAGTTATGGGCTTTTTACGTTTGCTGTTTTTTACTGATATGCGATTTTTGATTGATCGAGTACCAATCAAACCAAATAGCTTGTAACTTATTTTTTCATCTTGAACTTGAGTTTTTTGTCTTGGACCTCAATGTAGACCATTTTAAACCAATGAGACTTAGTTTTTGTCATGTTTTGTCATGATTTGCCAACATTACAAACTCAAAACCTAACAAAAACTGTTTTAGCTAGTGAGAACATAAATAAGGGTAAATCTATCTTAGGAGTATGCCCTAAATTTGATAAGAAAGAAATTAAAAACCCTAGGGTTAAGAAGGGATATACTTAAAAGTCTAAATAGAAGAAGCAACATCTCTGTCATCACTATAGAACAACTGGACATACTCACCCTAATTGTTATAAGTAGTTAGCCACTCAACAGAGTAACAGTATGATCTCATTTGGAAACTAGAATCTGTTTTCATCCTCTTTTACTCCTCTTGGAGATCTACTTAAAGCCCTTATGTTCCTTTCGAACTTGAACGGTTTCAATTCTTCCCCCTCACCGTTGGATCAAGGGTCTGTCAAACGAAAAGGTTCTTCCAAGGTATGGAAGGAAAAACCTCTAAGTGATTTAGTCTTTTTTTCTCTCTCTCTTCCTTTCGTGTTTTTAAGTATGCATTACTTATGTGTTTTGCTTTCTTGTTTTGAGTCAGTCTAGTTTAATACTTTGCTTTGTTTAACATGTTTTTGTTTGTTTATTTTTAGTTTAGTTTTATTTTGTTTTTCATAAAAAAAAATTGAAAAAAAAATCAGAAAAATACAAAAACAGTGCATGTTTTGTGTACATTAGTACTTGTGTACCTAGGATGGCCATTGAAACGAATTTTTCTAAACCTTGTGTCTTTTGTAACTTAGATGAGTATCTCTATGTACAACTAAGCAAGTGAGCTTTGTGACTCATGTTTGTGATGAGTAAGATTAAGTAATCACTTGTACTTAACACTCGTATCACTCTTTTTGACGGGAAAGACTAGAAAACCCTAAGAGAAAGGCATAAATAACCATTGCACCACTATTGCTTTCCAATCAAGAAATGACATCTATATGCCTTGGCATGGCAAAAGTGAAATGTCAAAAGCTTAACATCATTGGGTATTTCTTTTCTCTCTCTTATAAGCCCATGCATGGTTTGCTTAAAAAAAATATGCAAAGAAAAATAAAAGCAAAAAGAATCAAAATGCTTTATATATGATTGCAAGTGTGTCTTCTAGGAGATGTGGGAGTTATAGGATGTACTTCAAAAGTGATAGTCCCCATTAAGAAGTTATGATTGTGTGTAAGTTAAAGTGATTTTCTTAAATCTTAAATCATTATAACATGCAGACACTTATGCAATCTTGTGATATTTTTCATACACAACATGTAATATTCTTTGCTACTCTTGATACATGTGTAGGTATAATGTGATTTGGCTATCATAAGGAATACATGTGTTAATGTATGCTCACTAAACTGTCTTGACTTGTTTTTGAAATATAAAATTGGTTAGACTTGTTTAGTGTGTGTGTTTTGGATCTATATGCTTGACATTTTTCTTATTGAGAGATGATTTTGAGAGTTTAAAATGTTGTTTAGATCTTTGGTTAAGTAGCATGCCTAATTGCATTCATATTTGTGGTTTTCTCTTCTTGAAAAATTGTTTTTAAGCAATCTCGACAGTTGCTAGACACCTTTCGACAGCTAAGCTATCTATCAAGCCTCTTGAGCTTCCTTTCTCGATAGTTGTTATCGCAATTTCGATCCATTGAGGTTTTTGAGAATTAGTCTAAATAGCTGCTTGACAGCTTCTCGATCCATCAAGGAAGTTTCTATATGCTCGATAGATTCTTGATCCATCGAGGTCACTTTGCTGTGGACACCTCTCAATAGCGTCGCGATAGCTCTATTTGTCAAAATTTAAATCTCGAAACCTCTCGATCCATCACGAATCGTGGATTTCTATATAAAGTTTCAGCGTGATTTCTCACTCATTTTTCTCAATCTCCCTCGACTCTTTCTGACTCCTCACCTTCCTAAACACCCTTCTCTCACTCTAAACCTCTTCCCCACTCAATCTTCGGCCTCAAGATCATTTTCTTCCTTTGGTATGGATTCTATTTCTCACATTTAATCATGCATTTCATCTCTTTTGACCTAACTTTTGGGGTTTTTGAAAGATTTTGAGATTTTTCAAAATTAATGAGGTTTTTGCAAAATTTTTGGGAAGGGTTTTGTTCAAATGATCTTAAAAGGTTCATGCATTGCATCATATTTGCATTTTAACAATGTTTCATGTATTACAGATGTGTGTTTATTAGGTTGAAAGCATGTGTGCTGGTATCATTGGATTGGGCTAAGCCCATGATGTTTTTACTTTTGCATGTCACATGTTCATGCATTTTTCATGCATACGTACTAATTTTTTTCTTCTTATTGATATTAACTGTGTTTGGTACTTTTCTACGTGTTTCTCTCTCTCTCTCTCTCTCTCTCTCTCTCTCTCTCTCTCTCTCAGTTAGTTGCTCTATGGCACCTAAATGTGAGTCCACTCTGTCCTGGAACCCTCTTCGTTCCAGAGCATTTTCTTCTTCTCCCTCTGCTGATTCTACACCATCTCATGTTCGGTTCTGTGATGAGAAGGCCCGTACGGACTTCTCGAAGAACTTTTCACGACGCGGCATTCATTCGGAACACCAAGTCATCCTATCGAACTTTTCCGATACTGACCTTCCCACTATCATCTACAGTAGGGGTTGGGAGTCACTGTGTGGCATCTTGGTCACTTGTCCCTCCGTGATCATACAGGAGTTTTACTCCATCATGCACAAATTCGATTCTTCTATACCTCACTTCATCACTTGCATTCGAGGTATACGCATCGTACTCACTTCAGATCTTATATCTGAGGTTCTACATGTATTGAGGGTAGCGCATCTTCACTACCCCAGCTATGATCGTCTTAGGACTATGTCTAAAGATGAACTCTCGTCTCTCTTTTGTGAGACACCTTCATCTTGGGGTGACCTTCAAAACACCCTTTACTTGGGCTTTGCAAAAGGTTCGAGGTTCCGTAACATGGTGATGAAATTTGTTCTCCATCCCTTGTCTCACTATAACTCCATTACTGAGCCTCGTTCTCGATTTTTGTTATCCCTACTTGAGGGACTTACTATTGACTTTCTTTCTCACTTCATACTCTCCCTTATAGATGTCTATAAGGATTTGCCGATTCGTGATAAGCTCATTTTCCCTTCGGCTATCATGAGGATTCTCTGTTATGCATCTATCTCCTATCTTGAGTCTCCTCAATTTTCAGTGATGTGTGCCATAGACGCTACCACTGTTTGACGGAGCAAGGCCCAGCTTCAATTGAAGCGGCCATATACCAAGACGGCAACTCTCCGGCATCTTCTGCTCCATTGACATTTGCTCTACATGCTTCTTATTAATTGTATGCAATCTTTTTTATTTTTGTTTCACACTAAGATGCCATGATGAGTTTTGTTTAAAATGTTTCAAAAATACATGTTGATAAAGTCATTCTTGCCATGAACTCTCTTCTTGCAAATTTTTTCAAAAGTTTTTGTTAGAATAGATTTTATTGTATTCAACAAGTGAATATGAGTTGAGTGATTTATGACTTCTTTCATATGTTCATTTGTTTGTTATGGTTTTGTCACAGATTGCCAAAGGGGGAGATTGTTAGGACATATCTGAATCATGTTAGGAACATATGTCAATGTAGAATTGGCTAATCCTTTAACAAAACACACTTTAATTGTAATTGGGTAGATCTAGGATGTGCTTAATACTTCAAGGAACAAGGTTTCAAGTCCAAGTGTTAAAGCCATGCAAATTTGTCCAAGAATCAAGTGAAGAAGTGCTAGATTTTAAAACTTGATAGCTAGCTTGACAGATAGAATCTATTGAGGTTTAACAGGTTGTGTAAGCCCAATGCTCGACAGCTGCTTGATAAATAAGCTATCTATCGAGATTTATGAAAATTAGATTTTCAGTTATGTTTTCACTCCAATCCGTGTATATTTGTTTAGGATTTCTTTTCTCACAACCCTAAACATATGTAAGGATTATTTTAATGGCCGTCATAGTTGATGCAACTTAATGCAAAAGTTTTTCACAATCATATTGTGACCGGAGATATATGTCCTAGTTCATCTTTCTCTTCAAGAAGCTGCTGCATTTGTACGCCATAGGGTTTTGTAACCAAGGAGTTTCGTGATCTTCATCGTGTTAATGAAATGAAGAACTTTACAGCCAATATCCTTCTCAAGTTGGTGGTTAGTCACGTACTTGGATTCATGCATCAATTGGTTAGTCACGTACTGGGAACCATGCATTGAAAGGAAAGATTGTCACTACAGAACAAGTCTAATTGGGTATGGGGTAAGGGTTCAAATATATGTTGGTATAAGGTACTGGGATTCCTTTACTTGTAACTGCTTGTTGTAATAATAGTGGATTCTTAGGAGTGGTGACCTTAAAATCACCTGATGGGGTTTCTACCTTGGAAGTTTTCCCCATTCATAAACAAATCACCATGTCAACTTTATTTTCTACTACATATTAACTTGCTTGCTGATTTTTTTGTGCTACCACACGTATTGCATGTTAATCGGATTAATTAATTAACTTGGCTAATTAATTGGTTAATTCATCATAAGGGGTCAATACATTTTTGGCCTACCAAGAATCAAAGGACATTGATCAAATTCCTTTGACAGAGCTGGTTGGCAACTTGCAAACCTATGAATTGGGTTTGTCTAGGATCGGAAAATCAAGCAAGAGCAAGAGCATGGCACTGAAGTCCAAAAGCAGTGACACCAATGAGTCTTTGGATAATGAAGATTCCAAAATGAAATCCTACATCACTAGGCGATTCAAAAAGTTCATGAAGAATGCTAATGCGAAAGATTTGTCAAGGACCAAAAGCAATCCAATTCTTAACAGTTTAAGAGCCAAGATAAAGGGAAGAAGGATGCTAAAGATAGCGATCAGTACACTATTCCCTCCGGACCAAAATGCTTCGGGTGTCAAGACTTTGGACATATGAAACAAGAATGTCCAACTTATCTCAAGACCATTGGGAAAAGCAAAGCCCTTGCTGCTACCTTGAGTGACACCGAGCCTGAGGATGATTCAGATAATGATGAAAAGGGAATCTTGAATGCTTTCACTGCCACGGTAAATCCTACTGAGGGGACTGTTGTAGAGATAGATAAAGAAAAGGACTTGGTGGAGTCTAAGTTTGATAAAATGGATGAATAGGATGACATCCATACTTCCTATGCAAAGTTGTACAAGGTCTCTGAAAAGCATGAGAAATTGTATAGGCTATCCACCATGAAGCTGAGTGACGTGGAACTGGACTGAGAAGAGCTCTCCACAAAGGTTGATGAAGCTAATCAGACCATTGGAGTTTTGCGGTTTGAAAACAATTTCTTGGTTGAGAAGACCAAGAAGTTTGAAGTGGAGTTTTTCCAAGTCAGAGCTCAATTGGAAAGGACTTCCAGTGCAAAACTTGATGAGATGCTTAGCTTTCAGAAATCTACTTCTGATCGAACTGGTTTAGGGTATGATTTCTCTTCTCCTAATATTGCTTCTTCTAGTACTATTGTGTTTGTTTCACCTGCTAATAATGTTGATTCTGAGAATAATGATATTAAATATGTTTTCGCTCGTGAGAACATAGACAAGAGTAAATCTATCTTAGAAGCACCCCCTAAGCTTAAAAAGGTAATGACTAAACACCCTAGGGCTAAGAAGAGTAACAATGAAAAGTTTAAACAAAAGAAGCAGCATCTCTATCATCACTATGGAGCTATTGGACATACTCGACCTAATTGCTACAAGTGGTTGGCCACTCAACAAAGCAACAGTATGATCTCATCTAGAAACTAGAATAAGTTTTCATTCTTTTTTGCTTCTCTTGGAGATCTTCTAAAGGCCCTCATGTTCCTTTCGAACTTGAATGGTTTTAATTCTTCCCCCTCACCGTCGAATCAAGGGTTTGCTAAACAGAAAGGTTCTTCTAAGGTGTGAAAGGAAAAATGCTCTAAGTGATCTCATCACTTTTTCTCTCTCCCTCTATTTTTGTTTATGCATTACTTGCGTGTTTTGCTTTCTTGTTTTTAAGTCAGTCTAGTTTTATGCTATGCTTTGTTTAACATGTTTTTGTTTGTTTGTTTTCAGTTTTGCTTTATTTTGTTTTTCATAAAAAAAAAAAAAAGTTGAAAAATCAGAAAAATACAAAAACAGTGTGTGTTTTGTGTGCATTGGTACTTATGTACCTTAGATGGCCATTGAAACAAAATTTTCTAACCTTTGTATCTTTTGTAGCTTAGATGAGCATCTCTATGCACAACTAAGCAAGTGAGCTTTGTGGCTCGTGTTTGTGATGAGTAAGATTAAGTAATCTCTTGTACTTAACACTTATATCACTCTTTTTGACAGAAAGGACTAAACAATTCTAAGAAAAAGGCATAAATGACCACCTCACCACTAAATCCCGCCAATCATGTATAAAATCTGTATGCTTCGGCATAGCAAAATTGTGATATTAAAACTTAACATACTTGGGTATTTCTTCTCTCTTTTATATGCCCATGCATGATATGCTCAAAAGAAAAAAATATGCAAAGAAAATTCAAAAGCAAAAAGAATCAAAATGCTTTTAAATATAGTTGCAAGCATGTTTCTAGGAGATGTGGGAGTTATAGGATGTACCTTGAAGGTGATAGTCCCCATCAAGCAATTATATTTGGGGGTGAGTTAAATTGATTTTCTTGTATCTCAAATCATCATAACATGTTTAAACTTATGCAATATTGCAATGTTTTCACACACAACACACAAAATTCTTTGCTACTTTTGATACATGTGCAAGTATAATGTGATTTGGCCATCAGAAGGAATACATGTGTTAATGTATGCTCACTATTCTGTCTTGACTTGTTTTTGAAATATAAAATTGGTTAGACTTGTTTAGTGTGTTTGTGTGTGTTTGGATCCTAAATGCTTTGCATTTTTCTTGTTGAAAGATGTTTTTAAGAGCTTAAAATGTTGATTGGATTTTTAGTTGAGTAGCTTGCTTGATTGCATTCATTTCTGTGCTTTTCTCCTCATTGAAAAACTGTTTTTATCAAGCTCAACAACTTCTTGACAGATCTTGACAGATAGCTATCTATCGAGACTCTTGGACTGTGTTTTCTCAACAGATCTTAACGCATCTTCAATCCATCGAAACTTTTTGGAATTTGTCTCAATAGCTTCTCAATAGATTCTCAATCCATCGAGAAAGTTTCTGTCTGCTTGATAAATTTTTGATAGCTCCTTAATCCATTGAGGTTTTTTGCCATCGTCAGATTCTTGACAGATCTCGATCCATCGAGACGTGTTTTCTATAAATAGGTCCAACGTAAAATCAGATTCACTTTTGTTCGATCTCTCTTGATAGAAACCTTCTTTTTTTCTCTCCCAAACACTTTTCCCTTAACCTATTCATCTTCCCCACTTGGATTTTAGCTTGATCCTTGCTTTTTCCCTCTGGTATGATCTCGTGTTCTCTCTTTCTTCATGCAATTCATACATTTTAACCTAAGTTTTGGATTTTGAAAATTTTTTAGGGTTTTTGAAAATTGATGTGTTTTTTGTAAATTTTTGGGTTGGGTTTTGCTTAAATGATGTTATATACTCATGCATTGCATTTCATTTGCATTTTAACAATGTTTCATGCATTTAGATGTGTGTTTCTTTGTTGGAACCTTATGTGCTGGTAGGTTTGGATTGGGCTGAGCCCATGATGATATTTTTGTTGCACATCACATGATCATGCATTATTCATGCATATGTACCTTTCATTTCCTTCCTTTTGGTACTAAATGTTGATTGGTGCTTTTCTCTGTGTGTGTGTGTGTGTGTGTCTTTCTCTCTTTCTCTCTCTCTCTTGGATAGTCTGTGCATGGCACCCAAGCGCAAAACTACTCCGTCTTAGAACCCTCTTTGTTCTGGGGCATCTTCGTCTGATTCCACTCCTCTTTTTTTCAGGTTCCATGATGACAAAGCCTGTTAGGACTTTTTCAGAGAACTTCTCCAAATGTGGCATTCATTTAGAATGCCACATTATCCTATCAGACTTTTCCAATACTACTCTTCCGATTGTCATGCAAAGGCGGGGTTGGGAATCCCTTTGTGGGATATTCGTGAGTTGTCCCTCCATGATCATACAAAATTTTTACTCCAATATGCACGGATTTGATTATTCTATACCTTGTTTCACCATTCATGTTTGAGGTATTCGTATAGTAGTTACTCTAGATCTTATATCCGGGTACTACATGTTCCGAGGGTGGAGTTTCCTTACTACCCCGGATGTCCACGTTTGAGGACTATGTCCAAAGACGAGCTTCTGTCTCTCTTTTGTGAGACACCTTCATTATGTGGTGATCGTTAAAATACCTCATGCTCAAGCTTTGCAAAAGGTCTGAGGTTTCTAAATATGGTGATAACATTTATTCAACATCCATTGTCTCACTATAATTCTATTACTGAGACTCGTGCTCGCTTTTTGTTATCCCTCATTGAGGACCTTACCATTGACTTTCCCTCTCACTTCATACTCTTCCTTATAGATTTCCATAAGGATACGATGACCATAAGTTCATTTTTCCTTCTACTATCACGAGGATCATTCGCCACTCCTCTATCTCCTATCCCGAGTCTCCTCATTTCACAGTTATGTGTGCCATTAGCATGGTGACTGTACGATGGAGTGAGGCCCAGCTTCAATTGAAGCGACCACGGACCGAGACGGCAACTCCTCCCACCCATTCAGCTCTATCCACCTCTGCTCCTACTTCCTCTTTTGCAGGTGGTGTGACACTTGAGGTGATCATGGCGTAGGTTCAGCGCATGGATGCTCGCCTTAACACTCTCACTAATGAGATGAGTCAAGTGACCACCCGTGTGGGTCGTATTGCATGATGTCAGGCTTGCCTTGGTGGCTTCGTCGCATCTCCTTCTCCTTCTTCAGAGGCTTCCGAGGACGAGGATGCTGATGATGGCTTCGGTGATGATAATGATGATACAAATGAGGCTGCTAGCTCTTCCAATGATAAGGAGATGACTGCTTCTCAGTGACTTGCCCTTTGTCATTCGTGATAAAAAGGGAGAGTAGTTTTGGGTATGAGAGTAGTCATGTACTTAGGGGGAGAGTTAGTATAGGACATTTTTGTTAGAAGGAGTGTTTTTGTTTATGAGGGATGTAGTGAGGACTTTTATATCTTTTCTTTTCTTTCTCCTTTAGACATTATCTTTTGTACATAGGTCTTGTGACCATTTAGTAATAGCAAACATTGTACTTATTTTTGATATATATATATGATGATGTTGTTATCAATTTCACCTATCTCTCCATGTGTTGTTTATTTTCTCTCTTTATACACATGTTTCTTATTATTGTATGCAATCTTTTATTTTTGTTTCACACTAAGATACCTTGTTGAGTTTTGTTTAAAGTGTTTCAGAAATACAGGTTGTCAAAATCTATCATGCCATGAACTCTCTTCTTGCAAAGTTTTTCAAGAATTTGTGTTAGGATTAGATTTTATTGTATTCAACAAGTGATTATGAGTTGAGTGATTTATGACTTCTCTCATATTTCATTTGTTTGTTGTGGTTTTGTCACAGATTGCCAAATGAGGAGATTGTTAGGACATATGTGGAACATGTTATGAACATATGTCATTTAGAATTGGCTAATTCTTTAACAAAACGCACTTTACTTGTAATTGGGTAGATCTAGGATGTGTTTAATACTTTAACGAAATAAGAGTTTAAGTTCAAGTATTGAAACTACACAAATCTGTCCAAAAAACAAATGAAGAAGTGCTGTTCATTAAAGCTCGACAGTTGCATCTATTGAGATTTAATATTTGAAGCTCGACAGATAGCTCGACAGCTATATCTATCGAGAATTATGAAATTCAGATTTCCAAATTTGTTTTTCTTGCATATCCAAGTTATTTGTGTAGGATTTCTTTTCTCACAACCTTAGACAGATATAAGGATTATTTTAAGGACTGTCAAAGGTAATGCAACTTGATGCAACTTGATGCAAAGTGATTATTTACTCAAATTGTGACCGGAGACAATTTGCCCTAGTTCATCTTTCTTTTGAAGAAGCTGCTGCGTTTGTACGTCAAGGGTTTTGTAACCAAGGATCTTCTTGATCTTCATCGTGTGGATGAACTAAAGAACTTTGCAGCCAACATTTTTCTCAAGTTGGTGTGTTAGTCACATATTAGGATCCGTGCATCGATTGTTTAGTCACGTACTTGGAGCTGTGCATTGAAAGGAGAGATTGTCACTACATTATAAGTCTAATTGGGTATTGGGGTAAGGGTTTAATTGTAGGTTAGTATAAGGTACTGAGATTCCTTTACTTGTAACCGCTTGTTTTGATAATAGTGGATTCTCGAGAGTAGTGACCTTAAATTTACCTGATAGGGTTTTGCCTCGATGGCCTTTCCCATTCGTAAACAAATCACCCGTGTCAAATTTATTTTCTGCTGCATTTAGTTATTTGGTGATTTGTTTATGTTACCACACGTATTGTATATTAAATTGACTTAATTAATTCACTTGGTTAATCAATTGGTTAATTTACCTAAGAGGTCAATACATTCTTGACCTATCAGGTTATATTGTACTAAAGAGAGACTCAGTGGAGAATCCCTGATAGATAGACCAAAGAAAGAATCAATAAGGCTGAACAAAAGAAATGTGGAATGTTGAGTAGAAAAGTTATTCTGAGGTGATGATTAAAATTGTGTTCTTCCACACTCTACCAATATAGGACATGAACCTAAATTTTGTAAATTGTTACCCAATTCACTTTGTGCAATTGTCTTCCACCATAAAGTAAGTGTCCTTGTAAGTAGAGAAAGAGTGTTTGGAAGTCAGTGTCCTTAATTTTTAACCACCTGCTACAGTAGCTTAGTGGTAAAAATCTATCATGATTCATCACTTTTGTGATTTTAAAAGTTATAAATTTGAATAGTGACAAACTCCATTAATGTCTAAGTAATTTCACGCTATATTGCAAAGCGAAAATTTAAGTAGTATGGGACAGTGAGCACATCTCTAACCCATTTATTTTGGGTTTTCAAAAAAATAAAATAAATAAATAAAATGTTAAGCTCATTCAAGGCCTGGCATTAATTAGCCTACGGAATCATATCCTTACTTGTGGTACTTTGATCAAAAAAATAATTCCAACCAAACATCTTCACGTGGAGAGTGATATGTATGGAGTATGGACAATGTGAATTGTAAATGAAAATACAAATTAATATATTATTTGTTTTTTTTTTTTTTTTTTTTTTTGAGAATGATTATTTGTTGATTATAATAAGTAGAAAAGAACTTATGCAAACGGTAACGTTGATAAGTCACAAGTATATCATCATTTATTTGGAATACAATTCGAGTACCGATTGAAAGTTACCAGCCAAGGACTAGTATAATCTATATTGTAGCATGTCCATTACGACAGAAGCTAAACAAACTCAATGAGAATCAAGCAAAGATACAAATTAACAATTCAATAAAAGGGATAACTCAACAAGATTAATGTATTTCAGCAACCAAAAAAAAAAAAAAGAAGAAAGATTAATGTATTAAAAAAAATTTCCTCCTTGAAAAAAAATATTCTCCCACAACCTTCAAATCCAAAATTAAAGATAATGGTTTTTGTTTTTTTTTTTTTTTTTTTTTTTTTTTTTTTTTTTTTTTTTTTTCATTTTTTGAAAAGGAAAAAAGAAAAAGAGTCAACTTGACCCAACTTGTCATAATTTTTAATTATTACGGGCAGGCTATACTCTATAGATTGACATGTTTTCTCACAATTAAGTTTGAAATTTCTCTATCGATACCAATTTTGAAAGGTTTATATAAAATCAACATATTATTATGAATAAGAAGAAACAACTAATATAATCCTCCAAGTCTATAAATTATGATGAAATTCTTTTAAAAAAGAATATTTGCGTAATCCCATATATATATATATATATATATATATATATTATAAAGAAGCTACTTGCACCGAATTACATCTCGGCCAGTCCTCAGAGTGAACCAAGGGAAGAATAGAGGAGAGAAGGGTGTATCCCACGCAAAATTACAAATAGAAGCCCAACCAGCAATAGTACCAGGACATTTTCAACTAGCTCCTTCAATTATTTTGGGATAGAGGGATGGACTATATGGAGTTGAGGCACAAAGTTTTGTTGCTTGGAAAGTTATTAGTTACTCCTGGAGTATAGTAGTGTGATGCTTTATCCTTTCATATTCATGGTAGATCTTATAATGAATTTAATCAATAAGATCCACCATGGATATAAAAAGAAAGAATATCACGTCACCATACTCTAAGAGCATCTAATAGTTACTCTTGCACAACAAAGACTAAGGAGTTACACTCCGACTTGCGAAGGTCCTTCCTCTTTTGATTCTTGAATGAGGAATATAGGTGCCTGGATTCGGCATAGATGTAGGGGTATAAGCCCTCAGCGCCTGTTGGCATGGCAAAGGAGAGACGCTGTGACAGGTGAAGGCCTTTAGTCTGATTGTTGATGGAGGGACAACACCTTGCAGTGACCCTAAAGTGTGGTTTTTGTTCATCATTTTGTGTTCTACATGGAAGATTCTGCTAGCCTCATGTGCATGCATGCTCATGTAGAACAGGACTATAAAGATTACACGAAGCATATTTAGAAGTTGAGATGATAAATGTGTGGTGATGGTTTGTTTTTATAAGGAGAATCGTGGTACGAGCCAACGAACTGAAACTAAACAGGGAAAGGGGAAAAAATGGTATTGAAAGGGATTAGAATATTAAATGATATAAACTATTTTCAATGCAAAAGTTGTAGTAACATAAATTAAGCCACAATTTTTGAAACTCCCAAAAAAAAAAAAAAACCACACCTTTTGAAACAAGCATTCATATATGATAGACTGCGAATAATAGAGAAAAAATATTAACTTCATGGGAAAGTAAAAGTAAAAAACAACTGACCCCAATTTTTCATATAAGATAATTAAAGCAAAATTTGAGTTTGTGCTTCAGAGGATCACACGTAAATTACACGTCATGCAGTCCACGTATCAACCAATATGTCACTAGTGTGAAAACTACTGCAGTGGCTTTGGCCTTGTGGACTGAAAACCAAAGAGAAAAAAGTTCAGAGTAGCAAATCTATATATTACACCTCGTCCAATCCACTTTCAACCAATATGAGCTGCTGTGTGCTGTGGCCCGATTTATATATATTTTAGCATTAAGGGGAATAGAATACGAGGTGTGGCCAACCATATTTTTGAACGTGTTGTTCACTTATATATATTGGTGGAACTAAAAATTTATCTCTGTGAGATCAAATTAAAATATGAGGATTATTTTGTTTTGTTGAGATGCAAATTACACCCTTGACCCTTTAAATTTAATAAATTGTCATTTTTGCTCTATAAATTTATTTTTTGTTATTTTATTTTTTAAGGTTTATGTTTGTTATCAACATTAGTCCTTTCATCTATAAAATCCCTTAGCGATTAAAAATTATTTTTTCAATACTAAAAATTAATATATATTTTTTATTTTTGACAAAATTACAATTTACATTTTTTTTTTAATTTGGTGAATTGTCATTAAAAAATATTTTTACTAAGAAAACAAAAATTTATTAATTTTTAGTATTAAAAAACATTTTAACAGTTAACGTAATTCATAGACATGAAGAGTAACTTTGACAAGACACATTAAAACTAAGGAATAAAATGATAGAATGAAACTTAAGGGACAAGAATTAAGAGCATTCCTATCAAAGCTTTCAAAAATTTTAACTTTTAGCATCTCAAAAAGTCACTTCATCAATTTTAACAATTCATTTTACAATACACTCACCATCAAAAGTTCTATTTTTACCTTCATCTCATTAAAATAATATAAACAAGTTATTAAAATAAAATAAAACTTCCAAAAAAAGTTCATAGTAACCAACCACTTTCACCACCACCACCACTACCATGGCAGCCACAACTTACCCCCACCCAAAAAAAAAAAAAAAAAAAAACCACCACCACAAACACAACAACCACCATCATCAACAATCCACCACAAAATCCATTAAAATAGACCAACACCACCAGCCACAACAACCACCATCACAATCACAAGCCACCTCCCAAAAAAAAAAAAAAATCTACCAAGACCACCACCATTGAAAAAAAAAAAAAAACCCACCATTGCCTACCATTATCACGATGACTTGGAGAGAGAGCAAACCCACCATGACCCACCATTACCACTGCGACCCACCACAACACCACCACCACAACACACCAAACCCATGACCCAAAATCCACCACAACCAAAGCACAGCAAATCACGGCCTAAAACCATTTATCACCATCACTTTTTTTTTTTTTTTTTTTGAGAGAGAGAGAGCTTGAGCAAGAGGAGAAGAAGAAAGAGCAAAAAGAGAAAAAGAAATAAGAAAAAGACAAACGGAAAAGAATGGAGGAGAAGAAGCCAGCAAATAAAGAAGTTTTTAGAAGAAAGAGAAATAAGTTTCTGTTTGGATACAAATGAAAATTATAAATTATTTTACTATTCAATTTATTTTTGGCACTATTCATAAGTCTCACTATATTATTTCAGCTACCTTTTACCTTTATCTACAGTACTTTCAGCAATAAGTTTTTAGTTTCAATAAAAATAAGCTACCTTTTACCTTTATCTACAGTACTTTCAGTAATAAGTTTTTAGTTTCAATAAAATAAGCGGTATCCAAATAAACCCTAAATATTATTTAAGAGAAGAAGAGAGAGAATGGAATAAAAAATTAATATTTTTTTTAAGATTGTTGATAAAGTAAGCTGTCAAAGATGACAACTCACTATAACTTGGCTGCTAAATGTTTTAGCTCTAGCATCATTGATGTAGATGCATTTTATTGTTTGTGTTGCTAAAAAATAGCATTTTAGCATTTTGAAAGCATTGATACGAATGCTCTAATGTAACTTTTAGGGCCTCACAAGTTTACTCGTTATTTTATTATATATATATATATATATGAAGAGAGAGAGAGAGAGAGAGAAATATAAACATAAACATAATAAATACCTAATACTAGAATATATAGTTTCACATATGATAAGGCAAAAATGTATTGACCCCTTGCAAATTAATTAATTGAGTTAATTTAACATGCAAAGCGTGGTAGCACAATCAAATCACCAAATAACTAAATGTAGTGGAAATTAAATTTGACACGGGTGATTTGTTTACAAATGGGGAAAACTACTGAGGAAAAACCTCATCGGGTGATTTTAATGTCACCACTCCCATGAATCCATTAATCAATAATCAAGCGATTATAAGTAAAAGGAATCTTACCAACTACCCTTGGTCTATCTCAAATTATCAACCTACAGTTGAATCTTCACTCCAATGCCCAATTAGACTTGATCTTATAGCGGCACTCTTTCTGTTCAATGCACGAATCCCAGTTCATGACTAACCAATGTGCACAGATTCTAGTACGTGACTAACTCACCAACTTAAAGAAGATTGTTGGCTGCAAAGTTCTTCACTTCATGCACAAAATGAAGATCAGGAAGCTCTTTGGTTACAAAACTCTTTGGCGTAAAAATGTAGTAGCTTCTTTCTGATTGAATAAGGCACTGGGTCACTCAATGCATGTGTGATGGCCTTTAAAATAATCCTTATATATGTTTAGGATTGTGAGAAAAGAAACCCTACACAAATATACAAGAATCTGCATGTAATCAGATCTGAAAAGTCTAAGTTCATAATTCTCGACAAAAACAGCTTGTATCGAGCTTCGACATTAATTCTTGATAGAAAGGATTCTGTCGAAACTTCTGTTGAGTTTTAGTGAACAACTCTTTCTTCACTTGTTTCTTAGTCAAATCTTCATGGTTTTAACACTTGACTTAAACTCTTATTTCTTAAAGTACTAAAACCACCTAGATCTATCCAATTACAAGTAAAGTGCATTTTATCAAAGGATTAGTTAATTACATAAAATATGTCCTTAACAACATATATAAATACAATCTACTGAAAATCAATTAATAAATATTATAATTATCTAATTTTATATTTAGAAAAAAATATTCAAATTGTTTACATGCTACTTTGTGTGTGTGTATGTGAAATTGTTGTTGACACAAATACAAGTGGAGAAAATACAAAAGAAACTTAATAAAAAAAATATAATGATTTTGACAATATTTTTAACTGGAAAAAATTATACAACATAATTGGATTGAGGTGCAACACTTGCTCTTTTTAAGGAGATTCAAGCCCTCAATTGGCAAAACTTAAAATTAGTGTAGTCCTTCTCTGACTTATCTTCTCTAAAATACAATAGTCCAACAGTGTTTTATGGCTTGAACAACCTCTGCACAAGGTGTTGAAAACCAAAGCTCCACTAGAAAATATACCCTTTTTGCGAAGAACCTTTGTATTTTTTAGTGTCAAAATGCTTGTAGTATTGCGTGTTATAGTGTGTTTTGTTATACATATCACAGATGTATGTGTGTGTATGGATGAATAGTCAAATAGTTTTATTTATAGATTCATAGGTATTACTCAAGATTAATGGGCATTACAACCCATTTATATACCTATTATGTCATGATTTAATGGGAAATATAATCCATTCATTCACATAAATTTTTATACTTATTTTGCCTTGGTAGGAGTTTCTCAAATTAATTGAATTAGAATATATGCAAGACACTAAAACTATTTATATTCCATATTAATTCCCATATATTTATATTAATTTTTGCCTACTTTTAATTCATTAAAATATTAAAATGCTACAACAATTGTTAGGTTTCGGGCCATGGTCCCCCACTACCCCCTTAACAGCTCTGCCACTGATGACTTAGTGTCCGTTTGGCATGATTAATTTTGTCAACTTATTTTACTATTTAGCTCATTTTTGTTATTATTCATGGGTCCTACTATACTTTTTTGTACTATTCTTGGGTCCCACTATACTATTTCAACTAACTTTTACTTTTATCTACAATATTTTTAGCAAAAAGTTTTCAATTTCAGTAAAATAAATGGTTTCCAAACAAATCCTTAATTGACAAGGCCTTGTAAATACTAACCAGGAAAAATTTTGGATGGAGTAAATATATATTATATATAACCAGTGGCGCTTCTAGAAATTTTTTTCAAGGTGATCATTAAAAAACTTAAATTAAAAAAATTAAATAAAAATAAAACTTGTATTTATTAACATCACCAAAAAAAAAAAAAACGCAAATACATTAAGTTTTAAAATTTCTTTCACAAGTTTTCATATTTTGAAATCGTTGAATGATACGATAGCTTCACTATCAATGTTATCAACAACATCTTTTTCAATGTACACAATCAAACAATCATTAAACTACCTGATCTCTCATTCAAGTACCGACATATTTCTTAAACAAGTAACAATATAAATAAAATGCATTATCTTTTTGAAAAAAAAGTATCACATAAATCCAACAAATTTGGCTAAAAACTAATGCAAGTACTAATAGACTAACTATTTGAAATGTTTGCATTTTTTTTAATAAAAAAATAGTGATTTTAAAATATGCCATTTGAAAGCACACAATTTAAGTAATCACAATTAAACGTTTGATTTATGTTTTTAGGCTAATCTATTTGTTTGAGAATTTTTTGAGAAGTGCTACGTCCACAATATTTATACAACACTTACACAATAAAGCCAAGGTGGTAAGTTTTTATTAGTTTTAATTTGAGCATACCATTGAAATTTTTTTTCCCATTATTAATAACCTACTACTTAAGATTTATTATGAAAATGCTGTAAAAATGTTATGAACATAGCATTTCTCTCAATTTTTTAGAGAGGTAAAATTTAATTTTTAATGGACTTAAATTATTATTTAAGGTGTTCAAGCTTTTTTAGGGTGGTCAAGTTTTTTTTTTTTTAGGTTATCAATGACCCATGTATATAACTCATCCTGTCCATATATATATATATATATATATATATATATATATTAATGACCCATATAATACTAAAAAAATCAAATTTAAGTCAAGGTGGTCATCTGAACACCCTGAACTACACTTGGCACCGCCCTGTATATAATTCATCCTGTCCATATATATATCAACCAAGAAGATGACAATATATACGATGTTAATAATGTGAGAATGACTCAGATGCTTTGGCACGATGCATATTACATAAGTAGTTACGTACTATGGCTTGTAGAAAAATAAACAGCCAAAAGGTTAAAACTATTTAAAGGAGAACATATATATTGAACAACCTCCTCCAGTCCACTATCAACCAAAGATGACTATATTTTGACCGCTATAAGTAGTAGTCTAGTAGTCTAGTAGTGTCAAGTGTGGAAATGACTCATGCTGTTTTGGCTCGAAGCTTGCTAAAATATAAAACGGAAGGGGAGGAATAGAATTTGGATGGGTTTGATGCAAGGTGAAAATGACTGAATTAGGAAGGCATGAATGATAATAATATATAATGTCTTCATCCAGTCCACCATCAACTAAAAAGTAAAACTTACTTCAGCAGTGCTTTACTCCAACTTAACCGATATGCAGGAATGGAATTAGGAATTTGTTCTAGGGGACTGACCTCTAGATGATTATATGAAACTGATTATGTAGTCATGTTTGCGTTTTCTACTTGCTTAACATGGTGAATGAAAATTTTCATATTTTGTGACAAATACTAAGAGTCTAAAACTACACAGAAACTCTTAATTCAATTTCTGTTTATAATTTTTTAACATCGAATGTTCTGATTAGATACTATATTTTATATAAAATCGAATTAGTCATATATTAATTATTAAGTAATTGAAAGATTTAAAAGTTTTATATAAAGAGTTAAATTTAAATTGAGCATTTGTATAAAATTTGTAATATATTTTTATTTTTATTCACTTGTAATGAGATAACTTTGGCTTTATCCAATCTTTTACCATCTTAAACATTTTTGGATTTTATTTTAGAGAAAATAACTTTATTTACTACTCACAATATTAACAAATTTTTGCAATACACTAGATTTATAGTGTATATAACAATTATTTGACCCACAAACCAAGAATAATCATTTTTAAGAAATTATTATTTCAATCCATCTCTCAAAAACTCAATTTTCTTTTCAATTTGACATCTCATGTGAATGGGATATATATGGTCGTCTCATAAGCAGAATAGAGCTCTTCTTCATTTTATATATGTAGCTATATATGTCATGAACTGATGCAAAACTCTATATATATGTATATATTCTTTAGCTATGATGGTTAATGGTTTGGTTTATTTGGATTCAGTCTTTAATTCAGGACCGCTTGCTGTTGCACCCTTAAGTCGCTTTGGTTTAATGTCCTCATTCCCAGACTTACACATTTTGGTTGTTGAATCCTTATTCATGACAAGGATGGTCAAGTGATTGCCAATAGATTTTATAGGTCAACCTTAAATTTTGTTGTGGAGGAGTACTCAGGAGTTGAACTCATTGTGTAGATACTAGCGAATTGGTTTTGGTTCATTAACTTGCTAATAGGACTACTAATTAAAGTTGTTTGCTAATCTACTAGTAAGAAAATATGATTGTGTTAACGTATGGCTGAAGAGTTTTCTAATGTCATTGTCACGTAAGGGTCTATGCATGTAGCTACTATTCTCTAATATAGTATCTAGTTTCTACTCTTTCTTATTAAAAAAAAAAAAAAAAAACTAATTTGTTAAAGAATTATGTATATTTTATCTTAGTGTCCTACTTTTCTATATCATAAACATTTGTTACGTTACTACTTTATCTCAAGTGACTCTCTGATACGCTGAAATATTAAAATAAATAAATAAAAATTTTGATTTTTATATAAAAACTTTGCACTTTGCCTTAACCAATTAAAAAGCAAATTAGTTTGTTTATGTCAACTAAATAGCAAAAAAAGAAGAAGTTGTGGATTAGATCAAAGAGAATGTCCACGACTGTAAGAAGAAAATGCCAATTTGTCGTGAAACCAATGACCCAGTGGGAGAAACCGCACTATTAATAATCCAAAAAGGCACAAACCGACCATAACATTGATATTTGAAGGAGTTGGAAACCAAAGTAGGGCTTTTTATATATATATATAAGAAAAATTATTTAAGATTTGATATATATATATATAGTCGGATTCAAGTTACACCTGGTGTAACTTTAAGCAATATTACACCATCTAATAACTTGTTATTAAACTAATATTTTGAAAATCCAACTGTTGAATTACATATTCTATATATTCTTAACATGCATGCCAATTTTCATATCAATCGAATGTTATTTATCATTTAATTTATAAACTCATCTTTTATGCATTATTTTAAATTATAAAAACTTGAATTTTAACAGTTGATTGATGACATGACTATTAATCTTTGATCACCCTAAAATTTTACAAGTATGGAGAATATATAAAGATAATGTAATCTAACGGTGGATTTATCAATATTCGCATCCAATTAAAAAATATTAAGTAGTGTAATATTACTTAAAGTTACACCAGATGTAACTTGAACCAAACCTATACATATATATATATATATATATATATATAGACACACACAATTTGAGAGGAAAGTATATGTTAAAAATATTAGTTAATGTCATTGAGCTATTAGCTCTAGGCCAAAGCTAGATTTCTGGTCATCTAAAAGGAAGGAGACAATAACTTGATAAGATCATTATGGAGAGGAAGACTCCCGAATGGTTGAATTGCAAGCTTTATTAAATGTAGTGCAAATTAAATTATATTAACTTTCGGTAAAGTTTTATGAAATGACACTTCTTTTGAATATTTTATGAATTGACACTCTCCATTAAAGTTTTCATAACGACAATAATTAGTGATTTGTTATTACTTACTAGAGATTTTTCCCAATCAGTCAAGATCCGTTAAATCTTAAGTAGATATCAAAATAAATAAATAAACTAGATAAAGGAGAGTAGCATTACTCCGATTCTCTGAACACCAATTTGTAAGTTCATTTTTGTATTTTGTGTAAGGCGACAATATGTACTTTTATTAAATAACAGAGAGTGGGATGTTATGCACAACGCATATATATATATATATATATATATATATATATAATTTAGACTGCTTTTTCTTGTCCACATGTAACCAATTGCTTCCCATCTCACTGGAAAATAACATTTCCTTTTCAGACATATCATTTTAGCATAAATCTATAGTTCAGAACCTATCGATGACCACACAAAAAAACTACATAGTATAATCCATTTCACTATTTCAGTATTTCACATTAATAGTTTAGACTTAGAATATAGGTTAAACTAGTAAATAATTTCTTTAAACTAATGAGAAAGATAAGGTTAAAATTTTTTATAGGAATTATAATTAGTTTAGGTCTCATGATTTTTTTTAAAATTTTTTAAAAAAGGGTCTCCTAGTTAATTAGGAATTTTTATTATTATTATTGGGATTTTAGTGTCAATTACGGGCTGCTTATGTGGCCTCGTTGGTGGATTCTTGATACGGGAATCTTTATTGGGATTTGTGTTTTAAGGTATTGCTGGGTTGATAGCCAGTAAAAACGTTGTTTTATAGTAGTTCGTATATACTTCCAAATTTCAGGTTGCTTGTACTGGGTTAATTTTATACACCAAATCAATTTGATAAAAAAGTGATTTTGATTTTGTATGGTTGCTTCTTCTAAAATGAGTTTTCAGTACTAATAAATTATAATTTAAAAAAGAAAACACTATTTTTTTCCACTACTTTTGGGAAGATAGAAAATATTTATATTAGTTGGAATGGTAAAAAAGTGAAGGGATGGAAAAAAATTTTAGTTGATTGAGAAGAAAAATAGCAGGATAGAAAATGTGGTTTGTATAAATTTAGAATCATATCCCTATAAGATTTTTTTTAAAAAAAAAACATTTTTTTAATATTTTTATTAAAAATGTATATAAGAATGCTCACTTCATTAAAAAATAATAAGAAGAAAAAGAGCTCAAGAAATTCAAGAACTAAATTTTTTTTCTATAAAACCAAAAAAAAAAAAGAAAAAAGAAAAGAAAGAAAGAAAGGGGGGAGAGGATAGGTGGGTAATAGGTTTTATCTTTTGATGAGATTTATTTTAAGGGGAACCAATTTTTTGTTTCGTTTTTGGAATTGGGACAATGTATTCATTCTTTTTATGAATGATAATATCTAATGTCTTCATCCAGTCCACCATGAACTAAAAGTAAAAATTACTTCAGCAGTGCTTTACTCCAACTTAACTGACATGCAGGAATGGAATTAGGAATTTGTTCTAGGGGACTGACTTCTAGATGATCATATGAAAGTGATTATGTAGTCATGTTTGCGTTTTCTATTTGCTTAAAATGGTGAATGAAAATTTTCATATTTTGTGACAAATACTAAAAGTATAAAACTACACAGAAACTTTTAATTCAATTTTTTTATTATAATTTTTTAACATCGAATGTTCTGATTAGATACTATATTCTATATAAAATCGAATTAGTCATATATTAATTATTAAGTAATTGAAAGATTTAAAAGTTTTATAGGAATTGCCCAAATGATGAGACCGACCTAATAACCTTAAAAATTTAAATTTAAATTGAGCATTTGTATAAAATTTGTAATATATTTTTAGTTTTATTTACTTATGATGAGATAACTTTGGCTTTATCCAATCTTTTACCATCTTAAACATTTTTCAATTTTATTTTCAGAAAATAACTTTATTTACTACTCACAATATTAACAAATTTTTGCGATACACTAGATTTCTATTATATATAACAATTATTTGACTCACAAACCAAGAATAATCATTTGTAAGAAATTATTATTTCAATCCATCTCTCAAAAACTCAATTTTCTTTTCAATTTGACATCTCATGTGAATGGGATATATATATATATATATATAAATATTTTTTTTTTTTTTTTGAGAATGCGAATGGGATATATATGGTCGTCTCATAAGCGGAATAGAGCTCCTCTTCATTTTATATATGTAGCTATATATGTCATGAACTGATGCAAAACTCTCTCCTCTCTCTCTCTATATATATATATATATATATTCTTTAGCTATGATGGTTAATGGTTTGTTTTATTTGGATTCAGTCTTTAATTCAGGACTGCTTGCTGTTGCACCCTTAAGTCGCTTTGAATGTCCTCATTCCCAGACTTACACTGTTTGGTTGTTGAATCCTTATTCATGACAAGGATGGTCAAGTGATTGCCAATAGATTTTATAGGTCAACCTTAAATTTTGTTGTGGAGGAGTCAGGAGTTGAACTCATTGTGTAGAAACTAGCGGATTGGTTTTAGTTCATCAACTTGCTAATAGGACTACTAATTAAAGTTGTTTGCTAATCTACTAGTGAGAATATATGATCGTGTTAACGTATGGCTGTAGAGTTTTCTAATGTCATTGTCACGTAAGTGTCTATGGATGTAGCTACTATTCTCTAATATAGTTTCTAGTTTCTACTCTTTCTTATTAAAAAAATAAAAAAAAAAACTAATTTGTTAAAGAATTATGTATATTTTATCTTAGTGTCCTACTTTTCTATATTATAAAAATTTGTTACATCACTCACTCTATCTCAAGTGACTCTCTGCTATGCTAAAATATTAAAATAAATAAATAAATATTTTGATTTTTATATAAAAAACTTTCCACTTTGCCTTAACCAATTAAGAAGCAAATTAGTTTGTTTATGTCAACTAAATAGCAAAAAAAGTTGTGAATTAAATCGGAGAGAATGTCCACGACTATAAGAAGCAAATGCCAATTGGTCGTGAAACCAATGACCCTGTGGGAGAAACCACACTATTAGTAATCCAAAAAGGCACAAACCAACCATAACACTGATATTTGAAGGAGTTGGAAACCAAAGTAGGGCTTTTTTATATATAAGAAAATTATTTAAAATTTGATATATATATATATATATACAATTTGAGAGGAACGTCTATGTTAAAAATATTAGAAAATATCATTGAGCTATTAGCTCTAGGCCAAAGCTAGATTTCTGGTCATCTAAAAGGAAAGAGACAATAACTTTGATAAGATCATTATGGAGAGGAAGACTCTCAGATGGTTGAATTGCAAGCATTATTAAAGGTAGTGCAAATTAAATTATATTAACTTTCTCTAAAGTTTTATGAAATGACAGTTCTTTTGAATATTTTACGAATTGTCACTCTCCATTAAAGTTTTCATAACAACAATAATTAGTGATTTTGTTAGTAGTTGCTAGAGATTTTTCCCAATCAATCAACATTTGTTAAATCTTAAGTAGTTATCAAAAATAAATAAATAAACTAGATACAGGAGAGTAGTATTACTCTGTTTCTCTGAATGCCAATTTGTAAATTCATTTTTGTATTTTGTGTGAGGTGACAACATGTACTTTTATTAAATAATAGAGAGTGGGATGTTATGCACAGGGCATATATATAAAGTTTATACATTTATGTATACTATTGAAGTATTGAACTCAAAAGTAATCTGCTGCTTTTTAAAAGTTTTAGCATTGCAAAGGCAACGATAGTGAAAAATTATTATTCTTGCTCATGATTTGGTTCTCCATATAATATAAAAATCTTTTCTTATAAAGGATAAACAAATCATTTGATGATGGAAACCGTACAACTCTTATACTAGAATAATTTTTAATGCAATGATTTGCTTATAAAGGATATACTAGACGGTCTCTTAAATTAAATTGATATTTTGTTTAGCATATGATAGGCTCACTTTTGAAGTTTTGGATCAAGTGGAAAGCAATAATAAATAAGGAAAGAGAGAGAGATAGTATTAATTAGGTAATGCTATTAATAAGGTAAAAAGAAATAACATTTAATAATTTTTTTTTTAATCGTTAGATCTCTTAAAATATATATATATATATATATATATGTAAGGACCAGATTTGAGTTCACAGCCCACTATGTGGATGGACCTAGGCCCAAAAAGCCCAAAAACAATGAATTTGAAGAGAGTGGGTTGGAAAATTGGGCTTTAGTTAAACAAACGAACACTAGGAAGGATTCAGATAATAAGAGAATGAAAAGAAAATGGGTTGTATTGAAAAAATCGTCATCGGCAAAGTCTGAGGAGGTCTGTTCTTTTATATTACTCACAAGTCCGATTACAAGTTTGATTCTGGAATACTATTTTGTTTCTCTCTTTCCTTTCCCCTTTTTTCGATCCCCCAATTTCGTTTCCTCCTTCTTCTTTTATACTCTCCCTCATTTTTATCTCTACCTTCCACCTGTATGCTAGATGGTTAGTGTTGATACTTGTCCCATCAGCGCTTCCCATAAGTTCTCATGTAGTAGCTGTAAGGCTGAAATACACTGTTCAGGTATCACTTCTACATTAATGTGGCTAGGGAGTTAGCTGCAGTGCATTTAATGCGGAGGTAGCAGCTTTCTCCCCAGATATTTTGGGGCTCTTCCTTATCTGATATCTCTGCAATTCTTGTCCGCCCCAACTGAATTTCCGGGGTTGTCATCCTTGCTGTCAAACCATCTTCCAGGACCTCGGCCTAGTCTGGTTGAGGACGTTTTCATCCTCAGCATACTCTCCAGAGCTATTATGACCAAATCCCACCTTTCTATTTTTCAACACAATCTCTTCTAACGAAAGCCTCTCCTCCTCGGGTGGGTCCTTGTCCTTGGCTTGGGCCACAGACCCAATATACGGGTAGATAATGAACCTCAGGGCCTAAGGGCCTTACAATATATATATATAATTTAGATTGCTTTTCTTTTCCACATGTAACTAATTGCTTCCCATCTCACTGGAAAATAATAATTCCCTTTTAGACATACCATTTTAGCATAAATCTATAGTTCAGAAGCTATTGATGACCACAAAAAAAAAAAAAAAAAAAAAAAAAAAAAAAAAAAAACTACATTACTATTTTAGTATTTCACATTAACAGTTTAGACTTAGAATATAGGTTAAACTAGGGTATTAGCTGTGGGAATACTATTTAGGGTTATTTTTCATCATTAATGCGGCTAGCTGAGTAGTTGCAGTGGATTTAATACGGAGGGAATGGCCATTCTGTCCTTCCTTTTTCTTCTCTTCCTTGTTTAATACCAGGTTACCCTTGTTCCCCCTCGGATTTCCCCATGCCCCCTCTGACTCTATCCCTCGACTTTTTGAGCTTAGTCAAATGTACTCGGCACCCTTATCAACTATGGTTGTGCAGCCCAGACATGAGTTAAGTGTATACTTTCCGAGGACAATTCACCTATGTTTCCCGAGGTTCACCTCGATATGAACTTTGTTAGCCATTTGGATCCTCGTCCCCCCACCACCACTATGGACTATAGTAAAATTATTTAATTTATTATCTCTTTTAAGAAATTAATTTTACCTCTTAAAACTAAAAAGGTCTTTGATAATTGACCTAAAATTAGAAGTGTGAATCAAACCCACTAACCCAACCCAATCTTATGCCCTGTATCTATTTTAGCATTGATGGATTAGGTTGAATTGGAATTTTACTTTTAGCTTTGGGTCGAGCCAGGTTAAAGCCAATAATTTTTTTTAATCTATTTGACCCAACCCAACCCACCATGTATATAAATATATTTTATTATCCTCTTTTTTTTTTTTTTTTTTTTCTTTTTTTCCTTTTTTAGTTTGATTGATTTTGATATTTTGAGAATTAGTTTTGATGAGTTTGAAAATTTGAAATATAATTTAAACATATTATGTGAATTAGAATGATTTATTAAAAATGTGTTTAAATAATTGATGAAAATCTTTTATATATATATATATATATATATATATATATAACATAAACATGTATGCATAACCTACCGACCCAATGTGATAATGGGTTAGGTTGGCTTGGAAAATTTTCAATCTGCCCTTGTTGGTTTTGATTGATAGAACCCTCTAACCTAACCTATACATATCCTTACCTAAAACCCTTTGTATGCAAAAACGATTCAGTACATGTGAAAAATTTATTTAAGTAATGTTAATTTTTTTATTTAAAAAATTATTGTAAAATACTTTTATGAAAAGGTTTGATTTTACAAAGCTTGAAATTTTTATTTTCTAAAAAGGACCTCTGAATATGTTGGGTGCTGTGTAAATTCCCACATATTCAGCTATCACACAGGGTTTCTTTTTTTGGCTGAAGCTCACGCAACAATTTAAGCACTGAAGAAAGCTAAAGAACTTGGATATAAATATGTGCAATTTGAGGTGTCTCCAAGAACCTCTTTTCAGCTATCTTAGAGTTTTATTCTGATTTGTTTCTGGACAATTGGCAATGTTGAAGATATTTAATCCTTACCGCCTTCTTTTATCTGAGTTCTGATAGTGTGTAGTTTTAGTACCCCATCTTTTTTTAATTGAAAAAAATAAATTAGATTTAAAAATTATAAATAAATAAATGCTAATGTGTAAAATTGTGGAGAGGTCAACCAAACGTCAAAGGCTTGAGAGAGTTTGAATTTAAGTTGGACTTGTTAGAGAGATAAAGTTTCACTTCTTATTAAGTTTGGACATAAAAAAAATTATTTAAAAAATGATAATGATTTATTTTTTATTTTTAAATATTGTGCTAACGTGGAAAATTATGAGAGCTTCAGAGACAGAAATAGAGTTTCACTCCTTATTAAGTTTGGACTAAACAAAAATAATTTTATTTTAAAAAATGATAATGATTTATTTTTTAAATATTGTGCTGACGTGGAAAATTATGAGAGTTTCAGAAGTTTTGGTTTTATATATATACTAGTCGGAAACCCGTGCAACGCACGGGAACTTACCTATTTATAATGGACTAAAATAATTTTATAAAATTTTAAATTGACTATGAAACTATACTATTGCGTGAATTACTCCTATCTTTTTGAGTTACAATTTGATGAATAAGCCAAATTTAGATATTGAAAAAAAAATAACCAAAAAGTTCTGATGTTAAAACATTCGAAAGGGGAAAAAAAATCAGAAAATTTACTGGTATTGTCTAGAAATTATTGAAACAAAACAAAATATATATGACTACCAAATAGAGAAATATAAGAGAAAGATAGGTTACCTTCAAGAGAATAATCCATAGTTATAATAGTTGAAATTTGCTAAACTGTTTCAAATATTGCAAAAAATTGAACCCAAAAATTTAGATGGTCAAACTTTCAAAAGACAATAAAATTAAAAATCAAAACATTCAGAACCTACAAATTATTAAAAAAAAAAAAAAAAAAAAGTCATTATTGCGAGACAATTTCAGTAAGGATGGAAAGCTTTTCTAAGTTTTTTTTATCCAATTCTTCCTAATTGATGAAAAATTTGGTTCAAACATTGTCGAACACTTTAAAGGTGCAAATAATATAGGCTTCCAACATAATCTTTAATTAATAAACAAAGAAGCATGACACCATAAGAGAAAACATAAGATAACATATAGTGCATATACCTTACTTCACAGCTGTGAGAAAATATCCACACAAAATGAATTGAAAACTTGTACATATGTCTCCATAAGGTAAAGCTTAAGGTTATATAATCTAAAATAATATAGAATATAGCATCTTTGAATCACACAAAAAGTTAGCAAACTTACTACAATACTTGTAATTATACTATATATTGTAAAGTACTACTCCATACAAAACAAAAGTAAAAAAAACTAATTCACAAAAAAGAGAAAAAACAATAGCAAGCGTACCAAAGAAATTGAAGTTTAGGGTTTTCTCTCTTAGTGGAGACGAACAGAGGAGATTGCTTTAGGGTTTTCAAAAATTTTGTCACTTATATATATATATATATATATATATAAAAGAGACTCCTGTTAGAACTCTCTCATTATTTAGTTTTAAAAATTAAAATTTTTTTAAATTAAAATGATGATGTGGAAAATTGTGGGAGTTTCAAAGGCTTCGGTTATATATATATATAGACTAGTCACTAACTCGTGCGATGCATTGAAATAACTAATGAATAAGTTTCAAAAAAAAAAATCATTATTTTTGAGTTGGAGAAGCAAAAACGCATGAAATTTAAAATTTTAAAAAAAAAAATGACATTTATTAGTTAGACAGAAGAACTCAATGTTGTTTTCTTTATTATTTTTTTGTGAGAAAGAATAAGAGACATGTTGCATCTCTAGTTTAGTTTGTGTTGTGTATATAAGTATATACATGATATGTTGTAATATATATACCTAAAGGTGCCTATTGAAATGTCATAACCCTTTAAATTAGATATATCAAAAGTTTCCTATTAAAATGTCATACCTCTTCATATTAGATATACAAAAATGTGTTTATTAAAAAATTATAACCCTTCATATTTGATATATATTAAAGGTGTCTATTAAACGAAATTGTGCCTATTGAATGAAAATGCATTTATTGAGAGAAAATGTACATATTGAATGAAAAGGAATCTATTGAAGGGTCATAATCTTTTGGGTATATATAGTGGGACATATGCATTTGGTAACATATTCTCAACTTCTTCTCTTTCATCTTTCTTAGAAACAGAAAAAACTTGTGGGTCTTCTCCAAAATTGTTATTTGTAGAACCCAATAAACTTTGTTGTATTTTAGAGATAAATTTGTAGTAATCCTTTAGCAACTCTTGTGTGAGGGTAATGTAGAAGGAAACTAACAAAGATCACCATTCACTTTAATTTAAAGTTCATATGCAACATGATGATAAAAGGCCAGTCATATCTATGATTGAGTAGTGCCAAAGTCGTTGATAAGGCCATTGGGAAAAAGCTTCAAGACCAAATCTGGAATTAGAGGAATGTACTTGGCAAAATTTCAGGCATATATACGTCGATACACGGTTGAGTGTGTGTATATATATATATATATATATTTTTTTTTTTTTTTCCTGTGGGGGTGATGGGATTTTCTAACACAAAGAAAAGTTAGTGTTGGTGAAGCGTGAAGGCCTTGAAAAATCCAAGAAGTGCTTTGTGCAAAACCTCTATTATGGCTTCATCTGATATTTTCCATGCCTATGGTGACAAGTTCCTCAACTCCTTCCCACCTGATGCATTTGACCAATTGGTATGGACCCAATTATTTATATTTTAGTTTATTTTTATATTTTTTGTGATGGGACTCTCAATTGGTGTGTTTGGATTAGCTTTTTGTTGAAAACCAATTTGCTTATTTTGTAGTCCTTGGCAAAATGACAGTTTTTTTTTTTTTTTTTTTTTTGGCTTAATTTGGCCGAAGGATGATTGCACTTAAATAATGTGAAACTTTAACAGATTGTACGTAAGGTGTCAATTGTTTTCCTTGCTTGAAGCCTGCTATTTGAAGTTTTAAACAAATTACTAATGTCGCTCACTTTTTTTTTGGATAAGAAATGTCGCTCACTTGAAAGATAGCGAATCGTTAAAACATTTAGAGTAAACTATTGGTAATATTGGGTAGTATAAGGATGATGTTATTAACCAATGCTGATGTATGTGGGACCATAGATGAGAGTTAGCATGTAGCCTAATTGGTACGTACGGGCTATAGTTTATCATCAATCGCTATAGAGTGTTTATTAACTGAAAATGTGTCTATTGAAAAATGAAAATACACAACTGTTCAGTATTTTTAAATGTATATATGGCATAAATTTATTTAGCCACATGGCGCAATGAGGAGTATTTAACAAAAAGTCAAACGTTTCGATTATTATTTATTATAGATATAGATATATAAAATAGTAAACTATTTCTTTAAACTAATGAGAAAGATAAGGTTAAACAATTTTATAGGAATTGCTATCCTCTCAATACGCGCGTGACTCTTCTATTTTTTTGGTAAAGGTTAATAATATGCATCCATTATTATTTGGGATTATTACATTTTCTAATCACAAAAAAACCAAGGGATGTGATGAGTATTATTCATTTGTAGGTGAAATAATTTTTCATCACACCCCTAGATTTTTTTGTGATTGGAAAATGTAATAATCTCAAATTATAATTTATGCATATTATTAACCTTTACCAAAAAAATAGAAGAGAGTACGTGCTTAAAAGCTAGTTTTATAATAAAAAGTAAAATATTTTAAACTATAACTGCAAATAGTTAAAGTATAGAATGTGTATCCTATTTCTGGAATTTGTTTTATTTATTTATTTTTTGCCATCACTTTTTAAATCTTTTTTCTTTTGTACTTAATTTAGAGAATTTGAAAGGCTATTTATATAGGTTTGTAAATGGTAAGTGGGATCAGAAACTTATAAACAATTTTAATTTATAAATTTATCCTTTGGGTTTGTCTTATTATTAAATCACCCTTTCAATTAAATAAATGTATTTTTAAAACTAGAGAAAATTAAACAATCCAAAAGGAAAAAAAAAAAAAAAAAAAATCCTCCTTATTGCTCTCATCCAATTAAAAAGCAACATCAAGATTAATTTAGGTTTCAATTTAAACAATTTAACTTCAGTTCATTTAAAAACCCTAGCAATTTTTTTAATATCAAGGGAAATACATCAATCATTTACAAAATACTACTTTACATAAGTCCAAATAAGTAACACACAAACAAAGATGCGTGTTTTGCCAATTTGATCCCTTTGTTCCCCTATTAGATAAGAAGGGACACAAAAAAGCTTGATACATTATTCTTCTATATTTTTCAAAGTGGTTCATCACCACCTTTTGTGTTTCCATCTTGGTATTGTATGCTTTGCATGGAGTCAGATTAGCTACCTCTTTGCTCATAAATATAATACCATTCTTTCTCATGTCAAAAAGCCAGGTAGATAGAACCCTCAAAAATAACAATAAAGTAGTAGTCTTCCTTTGTACCTTTCATTTCTTTGACATCTTATGAAAATATTGCAACCGCCTCTGTTATTCCTACATTAAAATGAAACATCAAAATATTTTCCTTTCTTATAATTCGAAGCTTTGATTAGGAATAATTATTTTCACAAAATAGTTTTAAAAAAGTATCATTCTCATTTGAAAGGCACCTAATGGCCCTTTCTTCCTAATTCATATCCAAATTTAACATCAAATTTAACGTCAAAATAATCTCTGCATCCAATTCAGTAAGTCAATTATACATCAAACTAAATGATTAATAAAATCTATTGGGTTTCGTATAATTGGTTGTGCTCCTAATACTTACGGATTATAGTACAAAAAACAAAACAAAAAAACAATAAAGGAGTACCATACAATACAATACTATTACTGTTAAATCTGCACCTACAATAAGACGATGACCTTAATTGCACAATATTTAAACAAATCCTTTAAAGGATTTTTTTTTTTTTTTCCCAAGAATCATCTTTTAAAGTTAAATCCCACATTCGTTTTGTCTAAATCATGAATAAGTGACACACACTTTAAACATTGAATTTTAAGATGACTCGTTTAGATTTGAAGAGATTAATGGACAAACTACACAAAAGATAAATATTAAAAGGGTGGACATAAAGTGTAAACTGTTTTATGCTTGAAATTTCAATTTTTGATGGGAAGGATTCTTCTCTACTTTATACTGTGAAATGTGAAAGAAAGGGTTTTGTATTTTCTTTTTTCTTTTTCTTCAACAACAGTATAATAAAGCTTTTAAATTTTAAAATTAAACATACTATTTGGAGGGGGAAACAAAGTTGTGAATTTGCATGACCATGGCAGTGCCTTGCTTGGACTTCTTTCCTCTAGAGCCGTCAGCTACTGAGCCGTCAGCTACGAGCCAACAAAGACGCTAGAGCTTGGTACATTGGTATGAAATCCTGATTGACTTCATTGATTCCTGTTAGTTATGTGATTCAATGTTAGGAACATATGTCAACATTTTATGTAATTGGCTAATCCTTTGACAAAACGCACTTTACTTGTAATTGGATAAATCTAGGATGTATTTAATGCTTCAGAAATAAGGTTTCAAGTTCAAATGTTAAATCCATGCAAGTTTGTCCAAGAATCAAGTCAAAAAGTACAGGATTTTAAAACTCGACAGCTAGCATCTATCGAGGTTTAAAAGCTGTTGAAGCTCGTGGCTCAACAACTAGCTCGATAGATGGCTATCTATCAAGGTTTATGAAGTTCATTTTTTCAGGACTGTTTTTCATCCAATCCTTGAATGTATGTTTGGCCTTTCTTTTCTCACAACCTTAAACATATATTAGGATTATTTTAAGGGCCATAAAAGGTTACACAAGTTGCACAAGAGCACAATTCCATAGTGTGAAGAAGAGTGTGACCGAAAACCTAGTTTGCCCTAGTTCTTCTTTCTCTTGAAGAAGCTGGTGTGTTTTGTACACCTGAGGGTTTTGTGACCAAGCAATTTCATAATCTTCATTGTGTGATGAACTGAAGAACTTTGCAACCAACATCTTTCTCAAGTTGGTGATCAAGTTGCATACTGGAATCCACGCAATTGGTTAGTCACATACTGGGAGCCATGCATTGAAAAGAAGAGATTGTCACTACAAAACAAGTCCAATTGGGTATTTGGGTAAGGGTTCAACTGTAAGTTGGTATAAGGTACTGTGATTCCTTTACTTGTAACCGCTTGTTTTGATAATAGTGGATTCTCGGGAGTAGTAACCTTAAAATCACCCGGTGGGGTTTTTGCCGTGTAGGTTTTCCCTATTCGTAAACAAATCACCGTGTGAATTTAATTTCCACTGCAGACTTAGTTTAATTGGTGATTTGTTTGTGCTGCCACGTATATTGCATGTTAATTTGATTAATTAATAAACTTGGCTAATTAATTAATTAATTTATCACAAATGGTCAATACATTTTTGGCCTATCAAGTGGTTTCAAAGCAAGCACACTCTGATTAGGTTTTAATCATTGTTGTGTGATCCATTGACCCCTATTGTCATGGCTACAACCGGCTTGAAGAGATCTTTGTTTTCAAATACATCTTGTTTTTCTAATCTCTACTTGTATGAGTGTATCAGAAAATGCAAGTCTAAAAATTATTTGAATTCTATTATGATGACTATTGGAAAAGATCTCAACTTGGAGGAAACTAGACTATCTCAAAATGAAAATGTGTAAAGGAGTTCATTTGAGAAGAGTGAAAATTAAAGGTTTAGCTCACAAAAGGCAGATGATAGAAAATACCATTCCCACTGATCTGTCATCTAAGCATGAAGTGTGCTTCATGATGAAGTCTGCATTTAAAGTTATGGACAGATGTTTGTGGTACCTTGACAGCAGCTACTCAAGACACATGATTGGAGACTGATCTCTCTTCAAGGTTTTCGAGTCTAAGAAAGGTGGTAATGTCACTTTTGGCGATGGGAGCAAATCACAGATTAAAGAAAAGGGAATCATCTCTCTACCAAAATTGCCAAACATTGCAAATGTTCTATATGTAGAAGGTCTGAGAGTGAACCTATTGAGCATAAGTCAAATATGTGATCAAGACTTCATGGTACTGTTTTCAAAGGGAAAATGCCTTGTCATGGATAAGTCTGGTAAGAAACTCATAAGTGGTGTTTGCACTCCAGACAATTGTTATGGCTTGGTTCCAGATGCTGATATTGTGTGCAATAGTATTCAGTTACCAAATGAAGATCTATGGTGCCAAAGGATGGGACATGCTAGTTACAAACATCTTTCAATTGTATCTAAACATGAGTCAATTCTGGGGATACCTAAGCTTAGTAAAGTGAGCAATGTGGTGTGTGGACCATGTCAACTTGGAAAACAAACTAAGGCTAAACATCCGGGCACTCAAACATCTGCTACTTCCAGACCATTAGAGCTACTACATCTGGATCTCATGGGTCCAACTAGAACCAAATCTTTTGGTGGAAAAAGATACATCCTGGTTGTGGTAGACGACTTCACTAGATACACTTAGGTCATCCTCCTATGATCCAAGTTTGATGCTCCTGAGCACATTAAAGCCTTGTGCACAAGATTGCAAAATGAAAAGGGCTTGAAGATCGATCAAATTCAAAGTGATCATGGTAAAGAATTTGAGAACTCATATATGGAGTCCTTTTGTACAAGATCAGGTATATCTTAAGAATTCTCTGCTCCTATTACTCCTCAGCAAAATGGTGTAGTAGAAAGGAAGAACAGGGCTATTCAAGAGCTAGCTGGAGCAATGTTGCATAACAAGGATGTGGCTAGAAACTTGTGAGGAGAAGCCGTCAACACTGCTTGTCATATGATTAATAGGGTGTATTTTAAACCCGATACCAAGAAGACTCCATATGAGTTATGGAAAGGAAGGAAGCCAAATGTGAAGTATTTCAAAATTATTGGAAGTACTTGTTTCATTCTCAAGGATAGAGAGAATGTGGGAAAATTTGACCCCTGAAGCGATGAAGAGATATTTCTGGGTTACTCCTCTACAAGCAAGGCTTATCAGGTATACAACAAGAGAACCATGAAAGTAATGGAAACAATGAATGTTGTTATTGATGAGTCTTCAAATTCTGGTTCTGAGAAATTTAGTGAGGAAATTCCTAAAGAGATTCTTCCTCCCGAGCCCAGGGAAGTTCAAAAAATTGCTGAACAAGAGCTCGTATCTCCTAGTACTCCAGATACTCCAAGTGTTGTAGAAGATTCAACAGACTTATCTACCTCACTTGATTTTGAAAGCCATGAAGAGAAAGGACCTTCCTCCAGGGTCAAATTGAATCATCCTCTTGAAGTTATTATTGGAAATATGAATGAACTTACACTGAGAAAGCATACAGTTAATAAATGTGTTGCTAACTTTGTGTCTTATTCTTATTACTTGTCACAGGTTAAACCCACTAAAGTTGAGGAAGCTCTTCAAGATGAAAGCTGGGTGGAAGCTATGCATGATGAACTACTTCAGTTTTAGAGGAATGATGTCTGGACTTAGGTACCTAGACCGGAGGGTGAGCACATCATCAGCACAAAGTGGATATTCCAAAATAAAACTAATGAGGAGGGTAATAAGATCCACAATAAGACTCGTCTTGTAGCTCAAGGATACTCACAAATGGAAGGAGTAGACTATGATGAGACATTTGCTCCGGTAGCCCGTATGGAGTCCATCAGAATTCTTCCAGCCTTGGCATGTCACTTGAGGTTTAAGCTTTATCGAATGGATGTGAAGACTGCATTCTTGAATGGGCTGCTTAAAGAAGATGTCTATGTGGCTCAACCAAAAGAATTCATTGATCCACACTTCCCGAATCATGTGCTATATCTCAAGAAGGCACTTTATGGATTAAAGCAAGCCCCTAGAACTTGGTATGATCGGCTCACACAATACTTGGTGTCACATGGGTTCACAAGAGGAAAAGCAAATCAAACTCTCTTCATAAAAAGGGAAGATGGCAAGTTGATAGTTGCTCAAGTCTACGTTGATGATATCATCTTTGGGTCAACCAAGGATGAACTTGCCCATAGCTTCTCAAAACTCATGCAGGCCGAGTTCGAGATGAGAATGATTGGAGAGCTGACTCACTTCCTTGGATTGCAGATTCGTCAACAAGATTCAGGTATATTCCTATCTCAATCTAAATAAGCTAAAAATATTATGAAAAAGTTTGGTTTAAAATCTGTTAATTCTGTTAGAACCCCTATGAGCCCAAATGTTAAACTCACTGTTGACTTATTAGGAAAAAGTGTTGATTTATCTCTTTATAGAAGCATGATAGGTAGTCTTCTTTACCTTACTGCTAGTAGACCTGACATTAGTTACAGTGTGGGAGTGTGTGCTAGATATCAAGCTAATCCCTAAGAGTCTTATATGATTGCTTTGAAAAGAATCATAAAGTATGTCAAAACCACTGCCGACTTTGGTGTGTGGTACAACAAGGACACAAATGCTATCTAAGCTGGGTATTTTGATGCTGATTGTGCTGAGAATGCTGATGATAGAAAGAGTACATCGAGGGGTTGTTTTTATGTGGGTAATAATCTTGTCTCCTGGACGAGCAAGAAGCATAATTCCATCTCATTATCCACTGCAGAAGCTGAGTACATCGTTGTCGGTAACTGTTGCACCCAACTTTTATGGATGCAAAAACTCCTCCATGATTATGGTATTTGTCAAGAACATCTTACCATCTATTTTGACAATACCAATGCCATCAACATCTCTAAGAATTCGGTTCAACATTCTCAAACTAAACACATAGAGATTCGACATCACTTCATTAGGGAGCATGTCGAAAATGGTATTCTTACTCTTGAGTTTATTCACACTGATGATCAAATGGTTGACTTGTTTACCAAACCTCTTGACAACAAACGGTTTAAATTCCTCCGCCAAAACATTGGTGTCATCTCCATGGATTGATCTCTTCTTCTCCTCCTTCTTCCCATGCATCTGCATCTAGTTTTATGCATTACTTTGTTTAATTTGTTTTTGTTTGTTATTTTTTCAGTTTTGGTTTATTTTGTTTTTCATAAAAAAATAAATTAAAAAAATTGAAAAATCACAAAAACAGTGTGTATTTGTGTACATTGGTACTTATGTACCTTGGATGGTGATTGAAACAAAATTTTCTAAACTTTGTATCTTTTATAGCTTAGATAAGCATTTCTATGCATAACTAAGCAAGTGAGCTTTGCGGCTTGTGTTTGTGATGAGTAAGATTAAGTGATCTCTTGTACTTAACACTCATATAACTCATTTTGACGAAAATGACTAGAAAATCCTAAGAAAAAGGCATAAATAACCATCACACCACTGTTGCCCACTAATCATGAAATGACATTTGTACACTTCGGCATAGCAAAAATGCAATGTCAAAAGCTAAACATCATTGCTATTTCTTTTCTCTCTCCCTTATACCCATGTATGATATGTTTTTAAAAAAAAAAATGCAAAGAAAATCAAGGCAAAAAGAATAAATATGCTTTATATATGATTGCAAGCGTGTATTCTACGAGATGTGGGAGTTATAAGATGTACCTCGAAGGTGATAGTCTCCATCAAATAGTTATGATTGTGTGTGAGTTAAAGTGATTTTCTCATATCTCAAATCATCACAACATGTAAACACTTATGCAATCTTGCGATACTTTTCACACACAACACGCAATATTATTTGCTACTCTATGCAGGTACAATGTGATTTGGCCATCACAAGGAATATATGTGTTAATGTATGCTCACTACACTGTCTTAACTTGTTTTTTAAAATATAAAATTGGTTAGACTTTTTTAGTGTATGTGTGTGTGTTTTGGATCTAAATGCCCATCATTTTTTTGTTGAGAGATGTTTTTGAAAGGTTAAAATGTTGTTTGAATCTTTGGTTGAGTAGCATGTGATTGCATTCATATCTGTGTTTTTTTGTTCTTTGAAAAATTGTTTTTAAGTAATCTCGACAGCTCCTTGACAACTCTCAATACCTGGCTTACCTATCGAGCTCTTTAACTTCCTTTTTTTGCAAACTCGACAGCTTCTTGATAACTCCTCGATCCATCGAGAAAGTTTCTATCTCCTCGATAGCTCCTCGACCCATCGAGCTTGTTTCGTTGTGGACACCTCTGGACAGTTGCTCGATAGCAGTATCTTTTCAAGCCTTTAAATCTCGTCACCTTTTGATCTGTCGAGAATTATGAGATTTCTATATATATGCGGTTCGCAATTTCAGATCTCTTTTCTTCGATCTCTTTCAACAGTTTCTCTCTTTTATCACCCCAAAACTCTTAAAACTCAAACCTCTCACATTCCTCAGTTGATTTTTGGCCTAGATCAAGTGTTTCTTCACTAGTAAGGTTCCTAAATCCCACATTTTTCATGCATTAGACCTAGGTTTTTGGGTTTTTAAAAAAATTTTGGGGTTTTTCAAAATTGATGAAGTTTTTACAAAAATTTTGGATTGGGTTTTGCTTTAATAAGTTTCAAAACATCATGCATTGCATCTCACTTGCGTTATAACAATATTTTCATGCATTATAGATGTGTGTTATATTTGTTGCAATGTTGTGTGCTGATAGGATTGGATTGGACTAAGCCCATGATGTTTTTGCTATTGCAGATCACATGCTCATGCATTTTCATGCATACGTACTTTACATTCTCTATATTCTTATATATTGAACTATATTAGGGCTTTTCTGATTGTCTCTTTCTCCCCCCCCCCCCCCCCCTCTCTCTAGTTTACATTAGTTGCATCACGACACCTAAACGTAAATCTACTCCGTCTCAGAACCCTCTTCGTTCCAGGGCATCCACTTCTTCTGACCCTACTCCTTCTTCTATTCAATTCCGTAATGAGAAGGCCAAAACAAACTTCTTTGAGAACTTCTCTAGGCGAGGCGTTCATTCGGAATGCCAAGTCATTTTGTCAGACTTCTCCGACACTGACCTACCCACTATCATTCACAGTAGGAGTTAGGAGTCATTGTGTGACGTCCCGATTACTTGTCCATCTGTGCTGATATAGGAGTTCTACTCCAACATGCATGGATTTGATTTTTCAATACCTTAGTTTTCTACTTGCGTTTGAGGTATGCGCATTGTGGTCAATGTCCCAAGGGTAGCGCATCCTGACTACCTCAGTTGTGATCATCTGAGGACCGTGTCCAAAGACGAGCTTATGTCAGTTTTTGTGAGCGTCCCTCTGATTGGAGTGATCTTCAGTTCACTCCTTGTTCGGCCTTTGCTAAAGGCCCTCGTTTTCTTAACATGGTTATGACTTTTGTTTTGCATCCTCTTTCTCATTATAACTCTATTACCGAGTCCCGTGCTCTATTTTTACTTCTTTTTTTAGAGCATCTTACTATAGATTTTCCATCTCATTTTATTCTTTCCATTCTAGACGTATATAGGGATATGACGACCCATGATAAACTCATATTCCCTTTAGCTATCACGAGGATTTTACCCCATTTTTTTGTTCCCTTTCCCGTTTCCGACCACTTCCATGTTATGTGTGCCATAGACGCTACTACTGTTAAACGGAGTGAGATGTAGCTACGTTCGAGGCAATCCAAGTCGGTAGCTCCTTCCACTCCTTCTGCTCAATCCACCTTCGCTCCCTTCCTCTGCAGGAGGTGTGACTCTTGATGCGATCATGGCGCAGCTTTAGCATATGGATGCTAGCCTTAATACTTTCAGTGATGAGTTGTATCAGGTGAACACCCATGTCAGCCATATTGCCAGATGGCAGGCTTGCCTTGGTGGCTTTGTGGAGTCTCCCTCTCCTTCTCTCGAGGCATCTGAGGACGATGATGATGATGATGAGAATGGTGATGCTAGCTCTTTCAGTGCTGACAAGATGTCTGCTTGATACTCTTACCCTTTGTCACTCGTGATAAAAAAGGGAAGTAGTTTTGGATATAAGAGTAGTCATACTTGTAGGGGAAGGGTTAGTATAGGAGATTTTTGTTAGGGGACGTGTGTATTTTTTGAGGGATGTATTGAGGATTTTTGTATCGTTTTTTTTCTCTCCATTTTAGATACATTACATCTTGTATATTGGTCTTGTGACCGTTTTGACATACATTGTACTTATATTTGCTTTATATATTATTGATGTATGTTTCTTTCACGTATCTCTCCATGTGTTGCTTTTTTTCTTTCTTTATACACATATTTCTTATTTAGTGTATGCAATCTTATATTTCTGTTTCACACTAAGATGCCTTGATGAGTTTTGTTTAAAGTATTTCAGAAATACAGGTTGTCAAAGTCTACTTGCCATAAACTCTCTTCTTGCAAAGTTTTTCAAGAGTTTGTGTTAGGATAGATTTTATTATATTCATCAAGTGAATATGAGCTAAGTGATTTATGACTTCTCTCATATCTCATTTGTTTGTTCTGGTTTTGTCACGGATTGCCAAAGGGGGAGATTGTTAGGACATATGTGATTCAATGTTAGGAACATATGTCAACATTTTATGTAATTGGCTAATCCTTTGACAAAACGCACTTTACTTATAATTGGGTAGATTTAGGATGTGTTTAATGTTTCAAGAAATAAGGTTTCAAGTTTAAGTGTTAAAGTCATGCAAGTCTATCTAAGAATCAAGTCAGAAAGTGCAGAATTTTAAAGCTTGACAGCTAACATCTATCGAGGGTTAAAAGCTGCTGAAGCCCGTGGCTCTATAACTAGCTCGATAGATGGCTATCTATCGAGGTTTATGAAGTTTAGTTTTTTAGGACTATTTTTTATCCAATCCGTGAATGTATGTTTGAGATTTCTTTTCTCACAACCCTAAACATATAAAGGATTATTTTAAAGGCCGTAAAAGGTTACGCAAGTTGCACAAGAGCACAATTCCATAGTGTGAAGAAGAGTGTGACTGGAAACCTAGTTTTCCCTAATTCATCTTTCTCTTGAAGAAGTTGGTGTGTTTTGTACACCTGAGGGTTTTGTGACCGAGCAATTTCATGATCTTCATTGTGTGTTGAACTAAAGAACTTTGCAGCTAACACCCTTCTCAATTGGTTAGTCACGTACTAGGAGTCGTGCATTGAAAAAGAGAGATTGTCACTACAGAACAAGTCCAATTGGGTATTGGGGTAAATGTTCAACTGTAGGTTGGTATAAGGTACTGGGATTCATTTACTTGTAACCGATTGTTTTGATAATAGTGGATTCTTGGGAGTGGTGACCTTAAAATCACCCAATGGGGTTTTTGCCGTATAGGTTTTCCTCATTCGTAAACAAATCACCATGTCAATTTAATTTCCGCTACATACTTAGTTTAATTGGTGATTTGTTTGTGCTTCCACGTATATTGCATGTTAATTTGATTAATTAATAAACTTGACTAACTAATCAATTAATTCATCACAAAGGGTCAATATATTTTTGGCCTATCAATTCATATTTTAGAAAGCATGTGTTTTCAAAGTTATAAGTAAAAAATAAAAATAAAAAAACGAAAAAAACCTAAATAATGGGAGACGTAGTAGAAAAGGATTCACCATTGGCTCTGTGTATTCGGAAACCGTTTGTGTAACCAAAAATGTAATGTTAGCCTTTTTGTAAAACAACTGAAAAAATCTATTTTTGTAGGGGAACAAGATAAGTGAAGAGGCAATTTTCAATTCCTTTGATGTTAGAAAATAGGAGAGAGAAATTTTAAAATGAAACAACCACTTCAAATAAGAAATTTAAATGTGAGGAATTTAAAAGAGATGTGAAAGTGCCTAATTTTAAGGAATATGGATAACATGAGAGAGAGGAAAAAAAAACTGTTTTATTATTATTTAAAAAAAATTATTTCACCAACAAAAAATTGTTTAATGTATAGGTGATTCAAGCTAATTATTTCACTAGCAAATTAGAAAGGAGCAACTAATGTAAAGATTTTTTTTTTTTTTTTTGAAAACAATAATATAAAGAATTAAACAACCAAAACATATCAAATTCCACATTTTGGTATAAATACGTAACAAAAATATATATATATATAAATAAATAATTAAAAAACTTTGAAATTAAAATCCCAAGTACTAGATGAATTAATGGTGTGGGGACCGGCCCAGAATAACAAGTTGGCTGGGCCTTGGGCCCGTCCGAGGACGATCCTGTCCAAGGAGACGTCGCGGCCCATAATCCCTACCCAAGCCAACTGGACGAAGAAAACACGTCCGAGAAGTAATTCCTCCTCGGACATCCCAAAGTCCAGATCAATGATGCATCCCAGTTACTGTAGCCCTCACCCCAAGCGCATAAAAAGAAAGAAGACTCAAAATATCCCAGCAAAGGCTGTCACCACCATATTAAATGCACCACAACTACTCTCCTGGCCGCATTAATGAAGAGAAGACCCCTGAACAGTGTTACTTTGGTCACTGCAACTCACAAAGAACTGGTAAGGGCGCCTGATGGGACAGGTGCTCAAGTGGGGGTTTGGATGATCAACAAGTGTAGGGCCCAGATGATAAATGAGGGCCTATATCACATGTAAGAGTCCCCCAGAAAGGGGGACGAAAAAGGGAGGAGGAGAGAAGAGAGAAAAAAAAAGAAGTCATTATATGAAAGCATGTCCATGAATAGAACTTCCACTTTCACATAAATTTTCTTGATTTACGTTTCTACACTTACTAAGAACATGCAACGAACCGTTTGAACCAGCTGGAACCGAGTTCTTCCGCCCATACTCTACAAACTTCATTGTGTGGGACTTCTTGGGCCAAGGCCTGATCGTCCAGGACCGGGTTAACGAAAATCGTGTCCCTACAATTGGCACCGTCTGTGGGAAAGAACTAGAGTATCAACTAGCACAACGGTCGAGCATGGCAGAACTAGGTTCACACCAGGAGAATCCTCACCAGGCTAACTCCCAACAGACACAACCCATTGAGTCCTAGAGGCAAAATAACCCTACCAACCCAGGCGGCAGAGGGAATCGTGAAGGAAGTGTGCATACTATCCAGACGAGCCAGAGTCACACTCAAATAGGTAGTCACGTATCCCAGAGGCGAAATAGTCATCAAGCCATGCAGCGAGAGATAGATGACCTAAAAAGGAAGTTACGACGTGTGCAGCGAAAATGATCTCCCTCTAGCTCAAATGAGTCCTCTAATGGGGAGGATGCGAGTTACCGACGGAGGTCAAGGACCCCCCGAAGTGAAACCTTTTCTTACGAAAGGGACCACGCCCTGTACGGAAATATGAGAGCCCATCCAGCAAGGGTTCGGGAAACGATGCTATGAAGAGGGCGCTAGACCAGATTTCAAGGTCACCCTTCATGTATAGAATCGAAGGGACTAAGCTACCTCGACGCTTCAACCAACCAGCGTTCACCATCTATAACGGCCGAGCAGACCCGATAGAGCACGTGAGTCAGTTTAACCAAAAAATGGCTATCTACTCGCAGAGTGAAGCCCTGATGTGCAAAGTCTTCCCATCCAGCTTGGGACCAATGGCAATGAGGTGGTTTAACAGCCTGAAGACAAATTCCATAGGCTCATACAAACAGCTCACTCAGGCTTTCTGCTCCCGCTTTATTACAAACACCAGAGTCCTTCGACCCCTCAGTTCGCTATTGTCCTTGTCCATGCATGAGGGAAAGACCCTGAAAGCATACTCGGATAGATATTGGGAGGTGCATAACGAGTTAGATGACAACCATGATGATGTTGCTATCAGCACATTCAAAAGCGGTCTCCCCACCGAGCACAGCTTAAGGAAATCCCTCACTGATAAACCAGTTGCCAACGTTCATCAGTTGATGGATAGGATTGACAAGTACAAAAGGGTGGAGGAAGATCAGCTGCAAGGAAGGGGAAAGGAGAAGGTCATTCCCCCCAAAGCAAATGATTTTAGGACAGAACGATATAACCATAACCAGCCAAAGAGAGATTTTTCACGACAGGCTGGACAGAGCAACACATAGACGGTGAATGCCGTATTCAGGGAGCCAGTACAACAGGTGCTGGAGAAAGTAAGGAACGAACCCTATTTCAGATGGCCGGGAAAGATGGCTGGAGACCCTTCCAAACGTAACCAGAACCTGTACTACCACTATCATCAGGACCATGGGCATACCACTGAGGATTGTAGGAATCTATGGAATCACCTAGATCAGTTGGTCCGAGAAGGGAAGTTACGTCACCTTCTACACCCCTCAAGCGGCCATCCCGGTCAAGCAATGCAAGAGCCTCGAAAGGATGTGTCCTTAAGACCCCCCACCAGAACGATACATGTCATCCTTGCCGCACCAGGAAGAACTGGGCCACCCCTCTCCAGGGTACTAGCTGTTGATCGGCTCCCCTCCGAGGACAGGCAAAGGGAACCCAAAAGGTCAAAAAAGGGAAGCTCTTTGATACTAGGATTCTCAGACGAGGATAAGAGAGGAACTATCCAACCTCACGACGATGCCTTAGTGGTTACGTTAAGAATTGGAGGCTTCGATGTGAAAAGGGTGTTAATAGAACCAGGAAGTACAGTAGAGATAATGTACCCTGATCTATACAAGGGGCTAAACCTGAAGCCGGAGGATTTGACAGCTTATGACTCCCCCCTTATCAGCTTCGAAGGGAAGACTGTTACGCCAAAGGGGCAGATCAGACTACCCATATAGACTGGAGTGGAGGTGGTGGAGGTAAATTTTATCGTGGTCGACGCTTACTCACCCTACACCGCGATAGTTGCCCGGCCATAGATCCACGCCCTGGAAGCCGTATCCTCCACACTTCACCAAAAAGTAAAATACCCATCCAGAGGACAAGTAGAAGAGGTTCGTGGAGATCAGGCCATGGCCAGGCAGTGTATGGTGGCCGCCATCTTACATCGGTCCCATGCCAAGTCCTCGGCCCCTGAGAGCTTATAGCAACCAGCCGCCTCGACAGGGCAAGGCGATGGGCGAGCCGAGGAGATAAGGTGTGAAAGTTTAGATAAATTCGCTGTCAACAACGATCCGGAGAAGTTTTTCCAGGTCGTCTCCGAGTTGCCTTCTCAAGAAAAAGAGGAACTGGTCAGATTTCTCAGAGGAAATGTCGATGTGTTTGCATAGGACGCCTACGACGCCCCAGGAGTTGATCCTAGCCTTGTTTGTCACCACCTGAACGTTAACCCCTCTTCCACTCCGAAGAAGCAGCCACCCCGACGCCCCTCAAAGGAACATGCTAGTGCCGTAAGAGACGAAGTGGCAAAACTGAAAAAAGTAGGGGCTATTAAAGAGGTCTTTTACCCCGAATGGTTGGCAAACACGGTGGTGGTAAGGAAGAAAACAGGGAAGTGGAGAGTCTGCATGGACTTCACGGACCTAAACAAGGCGTGCCCAAAGGACCCATTTCCCTTACCTCGAATCGACCGATTGGTGGATGCAACCGTGGGTCACCCTCGAATGAGTTTCCTGGACGCCTTCCAGGGCTATCATCAGATACCCCTTGCATTAGAAGACCAGGAGAAGACGGCTTTCATGACGCCCATCGGAAACTATCACTATAAGGTGATGCCGTTTGGACTAAAGAACGCGGGGTCAACCTACCAAAGGATGATGACCAGGATGTTCGAGCCACAGCTGGGCAAAATCATTGAGGTTTACATAGACGATATGGTCGTAAAGAGTAAAGTGGTGTCCGAGCACGTGAAAGACCTTGAAATAATCTTTGCTGTCTTAAGGGAGCACAAGCTGCGGCTCAATGCTTCCAAATGTTCATTCGGGGTCAGGTCTGGGAAATTCTTGGGGTATATGGTAACCCACAGGGGAATAGAAGTAAGTCCTGATCAAATCAAAGCAATTAACAGCCTACATGCTCCTCGGAATCCGAAAGAAGTGCAGAAGCTCACAAGCATGATCGCAGCATTAAACAGGTTCATATCATGATCAGCGGATCGATGTCGACCTTTCTACCTCTTGATAAATAAGTGGAAAGGGTTTGAATGGTCGGAGGATTGTGTTCGGGCCTTCCAGAAACTTAAGGAATACCTATCACGACCACCCATCATGTCCAGCCCTAAGACAGACGAGGTACTGTTTGCATACGTCGCTGTAGCTCCCCATGCTGTAAGCCTGGTACTGATACGGGATAATAATGGGGTGCAGCGACCGGTTTACTATGTGAGCAAATCATTACATGAGGCCGAGGTGCGATACCTACCTTTGGAAAAGGCAATTCTGGCGATAGTACATGCCACTCGGAAACTCCCTCATTACTTTCAAGCGCATACGGTCATCGTTCTAAATCAGCTTCCCCTTCGAGCGGTGCTTCGAAGCGCCGACTACACAGGAAGGATCGCCATGTGGAGTGCTCTTTTGGGGGCCTTTGATATTAAATATATGCCCAGATCCTCCATCAAAGGTCAGGTCCTCGCAGACTTGGTCGCGGAGTTTGCTGAACCCTTTATAGAAACAATAACCGAGAAGAAGGACATGGATGGAAAATCGGTTGGTACAATTTCAGCAGGGGGGACCTTGCATTGGAAGGTCTACGTGGATGGCGCGGCCAACCAGAAAGGATCTGGGGTTGGGATAGTTTTAATATCGCCGGACGGTGCTGCCATTGAAAAATCACTGAGACTCGGGTTCTCGGCTACGAACAATGAAGCCGAGTATGAAGCCTTACTTCAAGGGATAACGATGGTTCAAAGATTGGGCGGAAGGGTAATAGAAGCATTCTCGAACTCCAGATTGGTCGTCGACCAAGTGATGGGTGAGCTGGAAGCTAGAGATGCTAGGATGCAAGAGTATCTAGGACAAGTCAAACGCCTATAGATGAGTTTTGAGTCCTTCAATCTGATGCACATTTCCAGAAGTGTAAACACCCATGCAGACTCGCTGGCCACTCTCGCCACGTCCTCGGCGCATAATCTGCCGCGAATGATCCTTGTCGAAGATCTAGTCCAAGCAAGTCCCATTAGAAGAAACCCGGCCCAGGTCCATCAGATCAGAAAGAGTCCCAGCTGGATGGACCCCATAAAAAACTTCCTCCAAAACGACATCCTACCAGAGGGAAAATTGGAGGCCGAGAAGATACAGAGGAATGCTCCTCGGTTCTGGCTATCGGAGGACCACAAACTATATCGGCGCTCCTACTCTGGGCCATACCTACTCTGCATACATCCAGAAGAATCCGAGTCTCTACGTGAAGAGTTACACGAGGGGATTTGTGGAAGTCACACCTGAGGAAGGTCGCTGGCACACAGGGCACTCACCCAAGGATACTGGTGGCCGAACATGCAAAGAGAGGCCCAAGAATACGCTAAGAAGTGTGATCAGTGCTAGAGATTCGCCCTAAATATCCACCAACCCGGAGGGGTCCTCAACCCCCTCTCTAGCCCATGGCCGTTCGTACAATGGGGTCTTGATATTGTCGATCCTTTCCCCAAAGCTGCGGGAAACAAGCGATACATATTAGTCGGAACCGATTACTTCACCAAATGGGTGGAGGCTGAACCTTTGGCCAACATTAGGGACGTGGATGCCCAGAAATTCATCTGGAAGAACATTATTACCCGCTTCGGGACTCCACACACACTCATTTCGGACAACGGTCTCCAATTCGACAGCAAGAGCTTTAGGGAGTATTGCCGTGAGTTTGGGATCATTAACCGATACTCCACTCCCGCCTACCCCCAAGGAAATGGGCAGGTCGAGGCTGTGAACAAGGTCATAGTGAACGGACTGAAGAAAAGACTGGATGAGGCAAAGAGGAGATGGGTAGAAGACCTCCCGCACGTCTTATGGACCTATCGGACAACGCCGCGACGGTCGACCGGTGAAACCCCCTTTTCGATGACTTATGGGGCTGAGGCCGTGCTCCCAATCGAGAACAACTTTCCCACACTGAGGTCTAACTCATTTACCTTAAACAGTAACGACGAGTTATTGGGAAGAAGTCTAGACCTAGCCGAGGAAAAAAGGGAAAAAGCAACGATCCATATGGCCTATTATCATCAGAAGCTAAGACAAGGATATGATGCCAATATTAAACTGCAACCTTTAGGTCCGGGTGATCTCGTAATGAGAAAGATTCTCGGCAGCGCAAAAAACCCCTCTTGGGGCAAGTTGGGGCCCAATTAGGAAGGACCGTATTGCATCACATCCGTGGCCGGGATAGGCGCTTATTATCAAGAAGATTTGGATGAAAAAACTGTACCTCGACCATGGAATGTAAATAACCTAAGAAGATACTATTATTAATGAAAATGGCTTTGCCCATGTTTTGTTTCGTGATTATCCTGTGCCCACTGGTCTATTTACGACTATTCATAGTTTTAAACAGAACCTAAGTCCTGCATGGCTCCTCGGACCACAGACTTAGGGGAAATTATTACTTATGACAATTTATCCAAGTTTTAAACAGAACCTAAGTCCTGTATGGCTCCTCGGACCACAGACTTAGGGGAAATTATTACTTATAGCAACTATTCATAGTTTTAAACAGAACCTAAGTCCTGTATGGCTCCTCAGACCACAGACTTAGGGGAAATTACTACTTATGACAATTTATCCAAGTTTTAAACAGAACCTAAGTCCTGCATGGCTTCTCGGACCACAGACTTAGGGGAAATTATTACTTATGGCAACTACTCATAGTTTTAAACAGAACTTAAGTCCTGTATGGCTCTTCGGACCACAGACTTAGGGGAAATTACTACTTATGACAATTTATCCAAGTTTTAAACAGAACCTAAGTCCTGCATGGCTCCTCGGACCACAAACTTAGGGGAAATTACTACTTATGACAATTTATCCAAATTCTAAACAGAACATACGTCCTGCATGGTTCCTCGGACCACAGACTTAGGGGAAATTATTACTTATGACAATTTATCCAAGTTTTAAACAGAACCTAAGTCCTGCATGGCTCCTCGGACTACAGACTTAGGGGAAATTATTACTTATGGCAACTATTCATAGTTTTAAACAGAACCTAAGTCCTATATGGCTCCTCGGACCACAGACTTAGGGGAAATTACTACTTATGACAATTTATGCAAGTTTTAAACAGAACCTAAGTCCTGCATAGCTCCTCGGACCACAGACTTAGGGGAAATTATTACTAATGACAATTTATCCAAGTTTTAAACAGAACCTAAGTCCTGCATGGCTCCTCGGATCACAAACTTAGGGAAAATTACTATTTATGACAATTTATCCAAGTTTTAAACAGAACCTAAGTCCTGCATGGCTCCTCGGACCACAGACTTAGGGGAAATTATTACTTATGACAATTTATCCAAGTTTTAAGCAGAACCTAAGTCTTGCATGGCTCCTCGGACCACAGACTTAGGGGAAATTATTACTTATGGCAACTATTCATAGTTTTAAACAGAACCTAAGTCCTGCATGGCTCTTCGGACCACAGACTTAGGGGAAATTATTACTTATGACAATTTATCCAAGTTTTAAACAGAACATAAGTCCTGCATGGCTCCTCGGACCACAGACTTAGGGGAAATTATTACTTATGGCAACTATTCATAGTTTTAAACAGAACCTAAGTCCCGCATGGCTCCTCGGACCACAGACTTAGGGGAAATTATTACTTATGGCAACTATTCATAGTTTTAAACAGAACCTAAGTCCCGCATGGCTCCTCGGACCACAGACTTAGGGGAAATTATTACTTATGACAATTTATCCAAGTTTTAAACAAAACCTAAGTCCTGCATGGCTCCTCGGACCACAGACTTAGGGGAAATTATTACTTATGGCAACTATTCATAGTTTTAAACAGAACCTAAGTCCTGCATGACTCCTCGAACCACAGACTTAGGGGAAATTATTACTTATGGCAACTATTCATAGTTTTAAATAGAACCTAAGTCCTGCATGGCTCCTCGGACCACAGACGTAGGAGAAATTATTACTTATGACAATTTGGGAAATTATTACTTGAGGGAAATCATTTCAAGGTGTGCGCGCAGTCTAGCATCATTGCAACCCTCATTGAAATTCGCTGCACGACATCCTTTTTATCTCGACCGTTTATATTTATTTATGTCATTGCAAACGTTAAATAAAGGGATGGTACTAACATACATCCATAGAAAACAAAGAGAACATTCTATATTAATATTCTGTGGTCAATACAAAGAGAGGTCCTTACAAAAGAACACAAAAACAGGACGACTCTCATTCAAAAACAAAAAAAGAAAAGAGGGAAGTACAAAAATTAAAAGCCTAAAAGCTAAGCCTTAGCAAGAGGATCCTTCTTCTGCTCTGGCTGAGGAGGAGGAGCCTCGGAGATAGAGTCTGTGGCAGGATCCTTCGCTTTATCAAGCACAGGGACGGCATCAGGCACCGCCAAGTCCTGCTCAGAAGCCGCTTGGGCGCCATCAGGGTTCTCTCGGATCTCCTGAGGATAGAAGATGTTCTCAGGCAGTCTTAGCGCCGAATCCGCAGGAATTCCTGCAGCATCAAGGGCGTGAGCCCATGAGATGCTGCAGTAGTCCCTGCACACCTCGGGGATCTCCTCGGATAGCCTGGCCTCCGTTTCTTGGATCCCGAGTTGATGAGAAGCTTTCTTTACAGCCTCTGCAGCCTCTCGGATCAGCTGGGCCTCTTCTTTAACCCGCCTTGTCTCATCCTCAACTTTCTGCAGAGCGGCCTTAAGTTCCAGTACATTCTGCTTCTCAGTAGCAAGACTGGTTTTAGTTACGTACAATTTTTGGCGCTGATCCTCTGCTTAGGTTTCAGCACTCTTCAGGCTAGCCTCCGTGCTCTTGCGCTGTTTCTCCGACTCTTTGAACTTCTCCGTCAGTTCAAAGATTTCTTGCTTGAGGGAACCCACGGTCTTCTCCACCTCAGTCCGAGACTGAACTTCAGCTTCAACCAAGCTGCGGTTACTGCGGCAAAACTCCTCAGCCACAAACACCTGCTGGGTGATCTGCCAACAAAATAAAACCAGAGTTAGGATAGAATGCAACAATGTTGATGGCTTAATAAAAGGATGCAAGAAGGGCTTACCATCGCAAGGTCCCTCTTAAGGGACAGAAAAAGCTCGGGCTGGGAGAACCGCCTGTAGGCCTCCATATCCCTAGGAAGGAGCACTGGCTGCTCCAGGGCCTCAGTTATATAACCCGCTCTGCCCCTGTTGTACTCTCGAACCGAGGCAGTATAGGGGATAGCGACCCCGTCCAGCTCCATCTTCGGACTCCATGCGCGAGGATTAACGCACACCTCAGCCCGATTCTCCTCATCCCGGCTCTCCGTGGAGTTAGCCCTCTTACTCCTCTGTCCCCGAGTGGCTTTTTGCTGCTTGGCCGGGCGGGGGGCCACTTCACCCTCCTCAGGAATGTCAACCAGCCTCTTCTTTTTTAGGTCAGGGTTAACCTTGAGGCCAGGGTCGGAAGGAACCTGAGGGGCGATTGGAGGAGGGTCCTGGTTTTGTGCCTTAGCAGGTGCCTTTGAGGACTGACCCTTTCCTTGGCTGGACATCAGTTCTCGCAAAGATTTTTCCTTACCAGCCATATCGCCTACTTCCTCGTCTGAAGAATCGTCCGAGCAAGTTATAATGATTGGATCGCCAGCCACGGAGTTGCGATCCTGCTCTCCTTCAGGGTCCGAGAGCTCAACTACGGGGGCTTTGTCAACCTCCTCCTCAAAATAAAACGCGTCTATTTCCTCTTCAAGGGAAAGACGAGATAATTCAGCCTCTTCCTCAGCTGGCACGGTGGCTTCAAGGTCTTCTGGAGGCAGTTGCACGACCGGCGAAGGATCCCGAACTTCAGGTAGCACAACTGGCTTATGATCTACTCGGGCCAAAAACTTAGGCTAGGACACGTCAATCCTAGCTAACCGGGGGCTACCAGCTCTAATGGCGTGGCCAACGGGTTGGAAAGCACGGGTTAGTGGTTGATAGCCCAAAACCAAATGACACGCACGCAGCTGCCCGTCCTTGTGGACGTAGATTTCTGACCTTAAAAGATAATTTAGGGCCGGAACGTTCACGTGGCTCAGCCTGGGAGCAACCAAAGCTTTATCTGCAATACAGCCGAGAAGAAAATCAGAATTAAACAGATAGATTTATGACAAATGGAAAAGAGACTAAGTCCGAGGAGCTAAGCCCCTTCCCTAAAGGATTGGGCCTAAAGGCACCGCACCTGGGGTTCCTGCCTGAGTTGGACAATGAAGACCATCACTCCATTCTCCTGAGGCAATGAGAAAGTCATCCTTCATGGTATTATTGGATATAGGGAGACAGGAGATTAGCCTAACCACCTCGGATCGAGATTTAAGGTAATACCCTCCATTCTTGACGTAGTGGCACTCGTACATGCGTACCACGTTATACCAGGTCAGACCCAAACCCATTCGCTTGTTCAAGACATCTATGCAGCCTAGTACCTTGAACATGTTTGGAGCGCACTGGTGTGGCGTCAACCTATGGTGGAACAAGTAGTCCCGGGTAATCCTACGCATGGGGAGTGTCATTCCCCCTTGTATAAAGGCAATCATGGGAATGACCACTTCACCCACGCCTCTATCTAATAGTACTCCTTCTGGGGGATAGTATCGCAGAACCACCCCCGGCGGGATGTGGTATTTTGCCCTAAAAGCCTCCATAGCAGCCGAAGTGTCTACTAGTTTTTTGAATCTACCCATCTAAGCTGAACTGGAGGAATGAAAATAAAGACCGAGGAGAAAAGTAAAATCCGAGGAGAAAATCGAAGCGACGAAGCGAACGGAACTTACGGATATCTTCACAAATGACTGGTGAGGTGGTCGAAAATCTCTTCTAGGAAGGATGCTTCGCAGAAACGATTATGGAGATTTGAAGGACGGAGGTGCTCAAGGATTTCTGGGCGCTGGAGTTCTCTGGAGCTCTCTGTTTTGATGTGCGGATAAAAAAGAAAAAAGGAGCCTCTCAGGCGCTTTATATAGCAAGAGGGAGAGAGAAAAAATCCCACCCGCTCACGAATTCAAGGAGCAATGCTGGCCGTCAGATCCACATCTCGCCGTTGGATGAAAGGGACATAAAGCTGTCTAGAGTAAATGGCCGTGCCTCGTAAATTGTGGCGTGTCAAAAGTAACCGCCCACGCGCACGAACCAAGATTTCATCCGTTCTATCCTTCATAAATGTCAAAACCCCGCTTTTCTCCTCGGAGGGAGATCAAAACCGGAGTTTTGAAGGGCTATTGTGGGGACCAGCCCAGAATAACAAGTTGGCTAGGCCTTGGGCCCATCCGAGGACGATCCTGTCCGAGGAGACGTCGCGGCCCATAATCCCTGCCCAAGCCAACTGGACGAAGAAAACACGTCCAAGGAGTAATTCCTCCCCGGACATCCCAAAGTCCAGATCAATAATGCATCCCAATTACTGTAGCCCTCACCCCAAGCGCATAAAAAGAAAGAAGGCTCAAAATATCCCAGCAAAGGCTGTCACCACCACATTAAATGCACCCCAACTACTCTCCTGGCCGTATTAATGAAGAGAAGACCCCTAAACAGTGTTACCTTGGTCACTGCAACTCACAAAGAACTGGTAAGGGCGCCTGATGGGACAGGTGCTCAAGTGGGGGTTTGGATGATCAACAAGTGTAGGGCCCAGATGATAAATGAGGGCCTATATCACATGTAAGAGTCCCCCAGAAAGGGGGACGAAAAAGGGAGGAGGAGAGAAGAGAGAAAAAAAAAAAGTCATTGTATGAAAGCATGTCCATGAATAGAACTTCCACTTTCACATACATTTTCTTGATTTACGTTTCTACACTCACTACGAACATGCAACAAACCGTTTTAGCCAGCTGGAATCGAGTTCTTCCGCCCATACTCTACAAACTTCATTGTGTGGGACTTCTTGGGCCAGGGCCTGATCGTCCAGGACCGGGTTAATGAAAATCGTGTCCCTACAAATGGCATTCATCTATGTTTTATATGAATAAACAAACATGTACCATATTTTCTATACATGATTGTATTAGTCACACTATGTCAACCACGACGTGGCATATCACAATGTTACGAATCTCATACAGAAGGTTATAAATAAAAAATAAAAGATGTCGCTCTACTAATTTTTAGAAAATCTACGTGAAAATCTTAAACATACCTTGGATTGTGAGAGATTGAGTTTGTTGCAGTGAAAATCTTAAACATGCACTGAAAACAAAATAGGGATTGAGTTTGTTTGTGGTGAAAATCTTAAGCATGCACTGAAGACAAAAAAGGGTGTTAGATTCTAAGACTTTAGGAACTAAAGTATTAGAACTTCAATGTGTATTGTGTTGGTAAACCATGATCAAAATATAGAGTCTAGGTTTAGGCTTGCTCAAAGTGTGGTTTAATGTAAAATTGAAATCGAGTGATTGTAGGATTTATTATTCAAAATCTGCAACGTTTGATCAATCGAAAATTAGACTCAATCGATCAAAAGTCGTGCAGATGTAATTTTTTGCAGAATTTCCAATTCAGCCCAAGCCCATATGATGTATAGGGTTAAGTGTTTTAATCCAAGTATAAAAGGAAAAACTCTAACTATGCTTTAGAAGTCTTTTGAGAGTTATGTGTTGAATCTTTTTTGAGATTGTAGAAGCGTTTACCTTCATACACACACATAGAGTTATCAAGATCAAGATTCACATCAAGAACTTGATGATCTCTTCAGTTGTTGCATAAAGAACTTTAAAGAAGATCTGAAACCTTTGAGTGAAGTCTCAAAGTCACAAGTAGGAGAATTTGTGGCTGTTGCAGATCAAGAAAAGTAGTCTGTGGACTCGAAGCTGTCATGTGGTCATGGTAGTAAGTTTTCTACATGAAATAGTAATAGAATGTTAGTAGTCTAAGTCTTATTGTACAAACTTCAATTCTTTCATAGTAGATCTGTTTTTGAGAGTTATGTGTTGAATCTTTTTTGAGATTGTAGAAGCGTTTACCTTCATACACACACATAGAGTTATCAAGATCAAGATTCACATCAAGAACTTGATGATCTCTTCAGTTGTTGCATAAAGAACTTTAAAGAAGATCTGAAACCTTTGAGTGAAGTCTCAAAGTCACAAGTAGGAGAATTTGTGGTTGTTGCAGATCAAGAAAAGTAGTCCGTGGACTCGAAGCTGTCATGTGGTCGTGGTAGTAAGTTTTCTACATGAAATAGTAATAGAATGTTAGTAGTCTAAGTCTTATTGTACAAACTTCAATTCTTTCATAGTAGATCTGTTTTTACTTTGAGGATAGTTAGGTTAAATCCTCCTCAGGTTTTTTACCGGTTTGGTTTTCTTAAGTCATCATATATGTGTGTTCTTTATTTTTCTGCATTATATTTATTTTACACATATTGGTTTAACCTAGATCTAATTAACAAACTTGTGAATCAACTTAGCTTAATATTAGGTTAAACATATTATGTTAAGGGGTCTAAAAACTAAAAAGTAGTATCAGAGCAGGTTAGCTCTTGTGTTTAGATCTCTTGATCTAAGAGTTGATCCTTGACCCCTGTTGTCATGAAACACGGTCACTCTCTTGTGATCCCTCCACACTTTGATGGGAATAACTATGCCCATTGGAAAGTGAGGATGAAAACCTTCCTGAAATCTATAGATGAGAAAGTGTGAAACTCTGTTGAATACGGATGGGAGAAACCGACTACTCCTATTAGTAAGTGGTCAACAACCCAAAAAAGAGGCAACCGCTTTTAATAGCAAAGCCATGAATGCTATTTTTAATGCTGTTTCTATGGAGGAATTCAAGAGAATCTCAAATGTTGAGGTTGCTCATACTGCATGGAATATTCTCCAAATTGTGCATGAAGGCACAAAGGCAGTTAAAATTAATAAGTTGCAGCAGTTAACAACTAGATTTGAAAGCATTAAGATGTTTGATAATGAAAGTTTTGATGAATTCTATGCTAAGCTTAATGACATTGTTATGCTTTTAATTTGGGTCAAATTTATGATCAACCTAATATTGTTAGGAAGATACTTAGATCCTTAACTGAGGACTTTAAACCCAAAGTAACTGTCATTACTGAAAGTAAGGATGTGGACTTCATCTGTGTTGATGAACTTGTAGGATCTTTCCAGTCCTATGAGTTAGACCTACCCAAAACAAACAAATCCAAGTCAATGGCTCTTAAGTCAGTTGATAATGTTGATGGGAATGGATTTAATGAAGAACTCTCTTCTACAGAGATTACATATCTTGTCAAGAACTTTAGAAACTTTCTTAGGAGTAACAATAGAAGGGCAATAGTTAGAAACAATGCTAAACCTAAGAATTTTAAGAAAAATGAACCAACTAAAGTCAATAATGCTGATAAATCAAAAGAAAAAATTGGTCAAACTTCTAGTAACTCTCTAGGTCAACAATGTTTTGGTTGTCAAGGGTATGGTCATGTAACTGGAAGTGATGAAAATGGAAACTTCTTTTCTTTCATAGCTACTATTGTAATTGATGAAAGTGTTATGGTTGAAGAGAACCCTTCTGATGGGGAACTCTCTAAGTATGTTGACTTGCAAGAAGCTTATAACAAGCTATGCAAGGCTGCTGCAAATGATGCAGTGAGTGTAGACTTAGGGCTAAAGAAGATTGCTACTCTTGAACTTGAAAAGAAAAACTTGTTGCTGAACTTAATTAATGCTAATGAATTGATTGATAAGGTGAAGACTGAAAACATGATGTTGCTTGGTAAGATTAAGAACCTAGAACTAGAATTGTTTGTTACTAGAAAGCAAACAAATAAGTCTGTTAATTCTAAACTTGATCACATGCTGAGTGTTCAGAAGTGTCCCTTAGACAAAACGGGTTTAGGTTTTGTTGATAGCATCTATGTGTCTGAAACTCATTCCACAAATTTTGTTCCTTCTTTTGAGCCACCCAAGATTAAGCTTGTCAAACCAATAGAAGTTACTCCTGCTCCTAAGAAGATTAGGGTTGATCTTAAAGAGTCTAAGCCTAAGAATCCTAACCTCCCTAAGGACAAGAAGCATGATAGACCTTTGTGGGTTTGCCATTTTTTTGGAAAGGCTGGGCATACTTGCCCAAACTGCTTTCAAGTTGCAAGCTGCATAGCGAGCAAATAAGCCAAAAGTACCTATACCTCAAGCACAAGATTATATGGTACTTATTGGTGAATTGGTAAAGGCTTTAAACCTTTATACCAATGCTGGAGTTGCTCATAATTCTAATATGAATAATAACTCCAAAACTAGAGTTGCATCTAAGAAGTTTTGGATGCAAAAGGCTCACTCTAATTGAGTCTTTTAGATATGGTCCTTGTGCTTCATCTCAAAATCTTTTGTGACCATTATTATTATTATTATTATTTTTTTTTGCAGTTTTTGTTTTCCTTTGTTTTTAAGATTTTCATTGCATTACATTCATGCTTTTTATATTAGGTTGTTTTTGTTTTTTTTTTTTCTACCAAAAAAATTATAAAAAAAGAAAAAAGGAAAGAGGGATGTGGAAGGATGTGTTTTGTATTACATATCTTAGATGTGTAGTTAAGGTTGGTCATATTATCTTTACATAACATGTCTGTGTACCTTCATTAGCTTCAAAGAGATTATTTTTCTGCACTTTGCTAGTTTTAGCTATGTAGTGCATGTTGTATGGGAATTGTTTATAGTTTTTAATCACATGATCTTGATTTTGAAGTCACATGCTTTTGAACATAAAGACTAAAAAATCCTAAGAGAAAGGCATAAATAACCATCTCACCACTGTTTACTAGCCAGTTATGAACATCTTAATGCATATTGTAAGATTTTTTTGCTCAAGAAAGTGTAGCACATGCACCCAAAAAAAAAAAAAAATTTATAAGGTGTAGCCTTAAAATTTTTTTTTTTTTAAAAAAAGCATGTACATTATAAGGCTAAAATTAAAAAATAAAATAAAATAAGTACATGATTGCAAGCTTGTTTTCTAGGAGATGTGGGAGTTATATGATGTAACTCTTTAGGTGATAGTCACTTTCAAACTTATGTGATGAATAATGTAAAAATTGTGATTACTATCTACATATCACCTCACATGTATCTCACGTTGTTACCAGTTGTACACACTTCACAAGTTATTTTTTGCTAAACTTAATACATGAAATTGTGTGTGAATTTGGTTTGGCCATCCAAGATTATATGTTCTTGGATTTTGATACAAAATATGTTCATTGATTGAAATTTGGGAACAAAATGTGTCATAATCTTGTTTTTGGAAGTTCTAGGTTGAAAGCAAGTGTTTTTGAAAAACTTTTAAACTCATACTCATGCATTTCATTCATGAAATCAATTGGTTTGAGTGTTTTTTGCATAAAACTTCTACTGTTTTTCAAAAATTCAATTTTTCCAGAATTTTGATCAATCGAGTGTGTTTTTCGACCAATCGAAAATGCCTTGAGTTTTAAAGCTTGGTCTCTACCTGGTTCGATTGGTACCCAATTGGTACTCAACCGATCGAGTTTCAAAAGAAAAGAACAAAAAGGTCATTTCCCTCATGTATTCTTCACTTTTCAAAATATTCTTTCCGCCTTTTTCTTCTTTCACTTTCTCGACTGATCCAATCCAAGCTTCCTTGTCGTTTTCTGCCTCAAATTTTTTGAAAGTTTTTGTCCTCAAACTTTGGTAAGACCTATATACCATCTCATTTTCTTCTTAATTACATTATTCATGCATTCCCAAGCATTTTTCTTTAAAATTTTTGAACAAAAGTAAATTGGGGTTTTTGATTTTTAGGTTGTTTTAATCATAATTGATCATTGGATTTTTGTTCTTAGATGTTATAAACATGATTCGCATGCATTAATTTGATCAATTTTGTGATTTGAGAAAAATTAAAATTTCTAGAGTTTGGTATTTTGAGAAATTTGGGGTTTTTGTTCAATTGGGTTTAAATTGATGAAATTGGCTTATGAAATTGATAAGTTATATCATTAATGATTAATTGATCAATTTGGTTTGGTTTTGAAATTGGGTTTTTCAAAAATTGGGGGTTTTTTTGGTTAAAACTCTTTGTTCAAGTCAATTGTTAGTAAATGTTGAGAAATTGAACAATTTTTTTGTGCATTAGAGCATGTATCATATGTGCATTCATTACATGCATTATATAGATTGTTATTTGTTGATAAATTTTGTGCTCTAACCCTTTCTAATGCATTCTGCCCTTGGTTTTTTTGTTTTGTTTCTGTTTTCCTCTTCTTTTATACTCTTAGAATCATGGTTAGGAAAACTAGAGCAAGGAAAACCTCTACTTCATCCTCTTTTGATTTCTAGAGTGATAGATTTCAGTTTAAGTCAAACCAAGAAGCTTATGATAAGCTTAATGTGTATAGACTTGTTTGGGCTGAACGTAAGGTTATCCTAAATGAGGTAGATCCTGATATTCGTAGGAACTTTGAGCGTCGAGGTTGGTTACCTCTCTTAGATGTTAAGTATCCCCCACCGGCTGTTTTGATTAGAGAGTTCTATTCAAACCTCTCTATCCATTCCAATGATTCCAACATTCAATTTGTGAAGAGTTGGATAAGGGGTGAAGAGTTTGTCATTACCCCTGAGGTAGTGGCATCTGCTCTTGGTGTACTTTTGGTACAGCAGCCCGTGTATCCTTACACAAAGTCTCCTCCTCTCGACAATATCATGTCACTCATTACCGATATTACCATTAGTTAGGGTACTGATTTGAGGGTTACCTCTCATGAGCTTACTAAGCTCAATTACTTGTTCTTTAAGATATCTTGTCATAGTATTTGGCCTATTTCTCATGTTTACACTATTCCTATTGAGAGATGTGCATTCTTGTATACTCTTTTCACTAATGCTCTTATGAGTTTTCCTACCCTTTTTAGTCGTTCACTTGTTGAGGTTCATAGGAGTAATGCAAAATCCCATGGTTTGTTTGGGGTTTTTTTTTTTTTTTTTTGTTGTTGTTGTTGTTGTTGTTGTTGTTGTTGTTGTTGTTGTTGTTTTTGTTTTGTTTTTGTTTTTTTGTTTTTGTTTTCATACATAGGATTTTGTTAGATTTAGGTTTAGATGACTTCCTCATAAGTGCCACCTTCCATAGGCAAAGGGTTGCTCAGTTGAAAGCAAGCTCTAAATGCCCTTGTGTCGAGTCTTCTATAGGTGATGCATCTTAAGCTCCTCCTTCTGGTGATCCTTCTACAGAAGCATTTGTGGACCCCACAGCTGCCATGGATCCTCCACCATCTACATGTAGCGCCTCTTCTATGCGTACTATGTTGGATACGATTCTCACCGTTCAAGCGGCGCATGGACAGCTCTTGTTGGATTTGCTCAATGAGGTTGCAGCCTTACAAGTGGATTTGGTGGATGCTAGAGGCTCTACTCCACCGGCTCCACCCTCTGATGAGTCTTGATTGCCCTTTGGCAATACGTCACAAAAAGAAGGAGTACATAGAGATAGAGGGAGATATTTTGGCTGATTTAGATTGTATCTAGGAGACATGATATGTATTTTGGTTTTGATGTATTTCTTTTGATGATGAGTTGTATATGTTAGGGGGATACATTGTGTTTATTGTTCTTATGTTTTTATGTTTCTTGTTTCACATTATGGTACATTGATTTTGATTTATATTATGAGATTATTCATGGTATATGTCTTTTTATTTTATGTTTTGTGAAAACAAGAAGTTTATTTTGGTTTACTTGTATTTTCCACACATGCATTTATGTTTTTGTTTAGTGTTTCAGGAATATACAGGTTAATTCAGTCGTGATTACTGTCTACTTTTGCAACTAATAGATAGTGGTTAGGTTGAATTGTAATGAGGGCTTTAAAATTTGATTGGGCTGTTTTTACTTTGAGCATTTTACGTTTTGTAATGTGTTTTATCATGGATTGCCAAAGAGGGAGTTTGTTAGGTTCTAAGACTTTAGGAACTAATGCATTAGAACTTCAATGTGTACTGTGTTGGCAAACCATGATCAAAACATAGAGCCTAGGTTTAGACTTGCTCAAAGTGTGGTTTAATATAAAATTGGAATCAAGTGATTGCAGGATTTATTATTCAAAATTTGCAAGGCTCAATCAATCAAAAATTAGACTCAATTGATCAAAAGTCGTGCAGATGTAATTTTCTACAGAATTTCCAATTCAACCCAAGCCCATATGACATGTAGGGTTAAGTGTTTTACTCCAAGTATAAAAGAAAAAACCCTAGCTATGTTTTAGAAGTCGTTTGAGAGTTGTGTGTTGAATCTTTTGTGAGGTCGTAGAGATGTTTACCTTCATACACACACATAGAGTTATCAAGATCAAGATTCACGTCAAGAACTTGATGATCTTTTCAGTTGCTACATAAAGAATTTTAAAGAAGATCTGAAACCTTTGAGTGAAATCTTAAAGTCACAAGTAGGAGAACTTGTGGTTGTTGCAGATTAAGGAAAGAAGTAATCTGTGGACTCGAAGCTGTCACATGGTCGTGGTAGTAAGTTTTCTATATGAGGTAGCAATAGGATGTTAGTGGTCTAAGCCTTATTGCACAAACTTTAATTCTTTCATAGTGTATCTGTTTTTACCTTAAGAATAGTTAGGTTAAATTCTCCCTAGATTTTTTACTGGTTTGATTTTCTTGGGTCATCATATCTGTGTGCTCTTTATTTTTCTGCATTATATATGTTTTACACATATTGGTTTAACCTAAATCTAATTAACAAACTTGTTAATCAACTTGGCTTAATATTAGGTTAAACATATTGTGTTAAGGGGTCTAAAAACTAAAAAGGGGATTGAGTTCTTTTTTGATAGGAAGGGATTGAGTTTGTTAGAAAAACTTGCAGCCATTTCATTTTGGTAATATTTTTTTTTTTAAAGAGTACATTTGTGGGGAAAAAAGATCTTTTTTTTAAATAAAAAAAATAAAGAAGAAGTTGTATTAATTATTGACAACTAACGTTAGAGAGAAATGCAAAGGTGGGAGGAAAAACTGTTTTTTTAAATTTAGCAAATATTTAGGAGTTTTTAAATTACTAATTTTACATGTCTAACTGTATTGTTTAGGTTTTAGTAGTGGATTAGTGGATGTGAAGTTATTCTGTAGTGGATTGTTTAGAAGTTAGAAATGTGATTTTACTGGATTGTTCTCCAAATTTGTCTAGGTGTAAGGGTATTTTGGAACAAAAAAGAAAATCCAGTCCAAACAAGAAAAACCCCTTAAATTTAGTATAGATAACTAGGTTAGGTCTCATGATTTTTTTTTTTTTTTTTTTTTTTTTTTAAAAAAAAGGGGTCTCCTAATTAATTAGGAAATTATAGCGTCAATTACGGGATACTTATGTGGCCCCGTTGGTGGATTCTGGATACAGGAATCTTTATTGGGAATAGTGTTTTAAGGTACTGATGGGTTGATAGCCAGTAAAAATGTTGCTTTATAGTAGTACATACTTCCAAATTTCAGGCTGCTTGTATTGGGTTAATTTGATACACCGAATTAATTTGATAAAAAAGTGATTTTGATTTTGTATGGTTGCTGCTTCTAAAATGAGTTTTCATCACTAAAATATTAAAAAAAAAAAAAAAAAAAAAAAAAGAAAGCACTTTTTTTTCACTACATTTAGGAAGATAGAAAAGATTTAAATTTTCTTCATTTATATTTGGTGGGAAAGGTAAAAAAGTGAAGATATAGAAAAAAAATTTATTTGATTGAGAAGAAAAATGGTAGGATAGAAAATGTTATTTATGTAAATTTATAATCATATCCCTATCAGGTAAAACAAAAAATAACATTTTTTTTTATATTTTTATTAAAAATGTATACAAGAATGCTCACTTCATTAAATAATAATATTCCCTCCGTCCCACTTTTTTGTCCTCTATTTCATTTCGAGATATCCCAAAATATTGTCCTGTTTTTAAAAATAAAATTCATTAATTTACTAATTTTCCTATTATACCCCTATTAATTTACTAATTCAATTTTTTGATAAATTTTTTTAAGAGTAGTTTTGGAAACTTATACATTTTTAAAAGGTAGACAAAACAATAAATGATATTCTCTTAAAAAGTTTGATTTTTCAAACAGGACAAAAAAAGTGGAACGGATGGAGTAATAAAAAAAAGAGCTCAAGAAATTCAAGAAGTAAATAAAAAATAAATAAAAAAAACTGAGGGTAAATTTTTTTTTTTAAAGAACGCCTAAAAATACAAAAACCAAAACTATTGAAAAAAAAAAGAAAAAAAGAAAAGGAAATGATGTTTGCTCTGATATTGGTTTTTCTCTTGAGGCATGTATCCATAATTGATTCAACATTAATATAATTTTTTCTTTTTCCTTCTTCCCTCCACCCCACCCCACTCCCCCCCCCCCCCCCCCTCTTCACCTCTCTCTCTCTCTCCAAAAAAAAAAAAAAAAAAAAAAAAGGGGATGGGTAGGTAATAGGTTTTATCTTTTGATGAGATTATTTTTAAGGGGAACCAATTTTTTGTTTCGTTTTTGGAATTCGGACAATATATTCATTCTTTTTATATTTTAATATGTTTATAAATCTCTATAATAGATCCAATCTTTCAAAATCGTTCTTACAAATTAATTACCGCACCCACTGAAATATATGTGGCTTAATTAGCTTAGTGCCATGGACGATCAATGGGAGCCGCTTAACGACTAGAAGTGACAAAAAAGCAGAAACTATACAATACCATTGGCTTTGACCTAAGTTTTCATTTGCAAGTACTTTTTTTTTTTTTTTAATTATTATCATCCCCTATAAATTCAAGTGCAAGAACTTATTCTAGCAATCAGTAAAACTCCTTTGGCTGATTGTTGAAGCGGAACTAGCGGATTGAAGTGCTCTTTGAGCATACACGGAGGCAGAGGACTATTCTACGGTGAGCGAGTAGCAATGTAAGTGCCACAAATTATTCACATCGAAATTGTGTATCCTGAGTGTACATGTGTATGATTCTCGTGGAAATGTGTATGTTATTGTACACAATTGTGCTGGGTCTAGAAGCAAAGTGTACATTTTTTCTGGGAAGTGGAAATAATTATTCACATTCGCCCAAGGACGGAACCAGGATTTGAACATAGAGGGGCAAAGCATGAATCAAAAAAATTTCAAGTGACATGGTCTATTAAAAAAAAAGTCATGGTAGACAAAACAATTGCACTTTATTACCATAAATATTTAAGTCAAGAAGGAAATAATATGAACCAAAAAAGTTGAAAGTTACAATATGATATTCTAACCTTTTCGAAGAAGAAGAATAAAAAAAAGAAGAGGACTTCGGATCTCTAGATTTTGGGAAATTTGAATTAATATGTTGATTTTATCACGTTAACCAACTCAAAAATATGATAAACCCATACTTTTGGATGCAACTGAAAATCACACTAATGAAGTTTTCAAAACTTTGTTTGAGGATTTTAAAAAATTGGGATATTAATATTAAGAGTTGGCAATGCTACATCATCAATATTGCTTCTAAAAGAATTTTGCATTTTATCTTTTGAAAAAAATTTAATATTGTAATTGACATTTCTATAATTTATAAATCATTTAAAACATCATATAAATTATTGTCACCCCCTAAGGAATTTTTTTTTTCTATGAGATATTTTTGGGTATGAATTATTGAATTCTAATATTGGTGATTTGTGGATTTTTTGTTGTCTTGTATTTGGACCAATCCAAAAATTTGAGGGGCTATAAAACCAATATACTAATTAAAGTTTTCAAAGAAATGGTTTTGGAGGGGGGGGGGGGGTGGTATCCTAAATGTACACAATGCCTTAGTACCAGGGAGTTGTGTACATTTTTTTTTTCACATTACTTTTGTTCTCTTAGAGCAACCACATCAGAGGTTGTAAAATTGTGCAAAATACAAAAAGTAGTTTATTTTACACATTTTATCCCAAAAAAATCGACATTAATGCTTGCAAAATTGTGCATATATACAAAAGTGCTATAGTAACTGTGCATATATGCACGATTACTATAGCTTTTTAATACATTATTTTAATATTATTATCTTTATATATTATAAAAACCTATTTCACTCTTTTTTTTTTCTCTCTCCAACCTGAGCAACACCAATGCCTCTCAGTACTCTCTCCTTGGCAGTGTAAATCGATGCTAGTGGTGTAGATAGGTGGTTAGGGGTCAACAGAGATCAGTGCTTGTGGTGGAGATTGGTTTTTGTGGTGGAGGGTTGATCTAACCATGAGAGAACGAAGAAAAAAGAAGAGGAAGAAAATGAAGAAGAAGATGGTTGTGGTGGAAAGGCAATCTGACCATGAGTGGAAGAGGAAAAATAAGAAGATGGTGGAAACCTTTGAAGAGAGTGGATAGTTTTGAGAATAAACGGGAGTGGAGATGAGAGTGAAAATGATCAAATCAAATGATATGCAATAAGTACAAAAGAAAAAGAGATAAGGACAATAGAAAATGATAAAATAATAATAATAAATTAAAGAAATATTATTATTTAAATAGAATAGATTATAAAATAGATGAACTGATGTGGGTGTTTTGGAAAAATAGTAATGTAAAATAGAAAAAGTAAGTTCTTAGTATAAAATAAATGGAAAAATTTAGCCGGACTGATGCAATTGCTCTTACGTATATAATCGTACACACTCAAGATACACCACTTCAATGAATTGTGTACCTGTTTTGTACATATTGGCATTGTTCTCTTACGTACACACTCAAAGATACACCACATGGAATATTCTGCTAGTCTCATGTGCAAAGGAGCAGCATTGTAGCTCACGAAGGTCCTTTGACTGATTCTTGGTGTTGGGATGTACGTAGGTGCTCAGATGGAGCGCAGACAGAGTGTGACCTTGCAGAGACTCAAAACATATGGTTTTTGTTCATCATTTTTTGCTCTTCTCTGCTAGCCTCATGTGCGGGCACGCTCAAAAGGGCTGCTGTGACAATGAGAAGCATATAGAAGCCTAGTCTTGTTTGTGATTGTAGAGTGTTTAAGACTTAAGAACGTCTCAACTTTATAAAGAGGAAATTTTAGCACAGAGGCATTAGGAGAATCTGGCAAGAAGTTAAAGTTTTAGCACAAAGGAAACAGTGGCAGACACAGAGGTAACCTTTTATATCAATGCAACTACAATTTATAACAAGGGAAATCGTAGTAGACACAAATGTATCCTTTCTAGCAATTACATTTTGTCCACGGAAACTGCACTGAAGTTTTTTTTAATATCCAGAAAGCAATGCCAATAAAGGTCGATACAAATCCTTAGCTGGGAGTAGAGGTTCTGGTTATGGCTTGTCCATGTCTTGCTCTAATTTTCTAACAAGAGCACCAACAGGCATTTATGAAATGATAATTCGTGGAAACAGTTAGTACAGTAGCAAACGGACCAATATTATCAAAATAATTAAACGAGTTCGCTAATTATTCAATGTTACTCATAAGTCATAACAAAGTAATCTAACATGTTAGAATTAATTAAAATTATCTCCTTATGACTGTTGGGTACATGGTACCAAAGTCCAGCCCATATTCTATTAGAGCCCAACTAATTAAGTGAGCGTGTGGGACATGCCAAGAAGATACTCCTACTGTAATTAGGAGTTAGTGTGTTGCTAGAAGAAGACTGAGGCTAATGCTTTTTGCATATAAAAAGTATGTGTGCGCCATATAAGAAAAGGGGTGACAGCAGCAACAGGGTTTGCGGTATAGAAGAGAAGAAAGCAGCAAAAGATCGTGCTGTTGGAATTGAGAGAAAGAAACAGCCATAGAGAGAGCTGAGAGAGCTAGAGAGAGTGCCGTTGTCTTTGAGATAAATAATTAGCATGCGTGAGAATAAAAAAAACAATAAAATTTCCTTTAGCTATGAGATATATACACAAGATGATTTATTATTAATTTTTGGTGGATCTCAAGTTAGGCATAAACTTAATAATTATTGTAATTGATCTTATAATGGTAAAATTATTCGAAATTTGTTTCGTGATTTTTCCTGTAAAGAGAAAGGTTTTCCATGTAAATATTTATGTTTTTTCTATATGATTATTATTTTGGATTGATACTTTTGGTGATAATATTATTTAGGACCTAACAATGACAATTAATTTTAAAAAGTACTGTGAAATTTATAACTTTACGAAAATAATATACTGGTGATATCTCATTCTTTTTCTGAATGCAAAAAGAGCGGCTAAAAGTGAAAACATGGCCATACTATACCAAAAAAGACATCTTTCTTAGGAATGTCAACATTCATAGTAAAATGGTATCAGAAGGCATAAAATGAACTAAAAATGTGAATATCAACTATTCTATAAGAGACTGTTAAAAATGCCCGCTATTTGGGAAACATGGCAATTCCGGAATTCCATACAAAGAAAGAGGCCTTTCTTACCAATGTCAACATCAAGTTCTGTATACTCTGGTTAAATGGTATTAGAAGGCAAGAAAATGAACTAAAAACGGAATATTATTCAGTAAGTCTTTTGAAAAATGTCCACTATATCAGAATAAAGGCAATGAACATAAGTAGGAGCAGATAGGCTTGACAGAAGAGGATCCAGCTTGCAAGGTCAACTGCAGAACAGAGTTGGAGAAAAACGACAGAGGCAATGTTTTTAAAGAGAAGCAAAATGACTTGTAGCTAGTGTATTTGTTTTTCTGTTAACTAGTTAGCACGTGCATAGGTTAGTTCTTGTCATTGTGTAGCACGTGTAGAAGTTAGTCAGTTTGTTTTGATAGTTTTCTTTTCCTCTGTACATATATATACAAAAGCTTTGTACTCTGATCGCTAATTAATGAGAATTACAGTTTCATCACAATTATCTGATATGGTATCAGAGCTCTCTCTCTCTAGAATTTTCTCTAAAGTTCTAGATTTTTTCCCAAATTCCAATCTAGGGTTTGGTTTTCTTCTTCAATTTTCTCTTCGATTTTCTTTTAGATTTTTTGTCTTCAACTTGTTGAAGTTCTTTCCTTATCATCAATGGCTTCTGCTACCTCTACATCTACTTCCACATCAGAGAATCCTCCTCCGTCTGCTCAAGAATCTCCTATGGATGATCCATTGTTTTTGCACCATGGAGAGAGTCCAAGCACTATCCTTGTGACTCAGCCTTTAACAGGGAGTGAGAATTACTCAGCTCGGGCACGAGCAGTAAGGAAAGCTTTGTTCACCAAGAACAATCTAGGGTTCATTGATGGCACACTCACTTTGTCATCTCCATTGGTATCCACACCTTCAACTGTTCAAGCTTGGATCAGGTGTGATAATATGGTGGGAACTTGGTTGACAAACTCAGTTTCTCCTAAACTTCAAGCTAGTATCATTTATGAAGACACTGCCTTGGGAATTTGGAATGATTTGAGGGATCGTCTTGCTCAAAAAAATGGTCCTAAGATTTACAATCTTCAAAAAGAGATTGCAGATCTTCATCAAGGTGAGACTTCCATTACTAACTTTTTCACTCAATTGAAGGTTCTTTGGGATCAATTACAGAACAATAGCCCATTTCCTTCTTGTACTTGTGGGAAATGTACATGTAATGTGAACAAAAGACTCACTGAATTGCAATCTAGAGAATCTGTTATGAAGTTTTTTATGGGGGTTAATGACTCTTTTTCACAAGTTAGGACACAAATTTTACTTATGGATCCTTTTCCATCTGTTAGTAAAGTGTATTCCTTGTTGATTCAAGAAGAAACACAAAGGTCTGCTACTCATTGTTTCAATCCTAAGGTTGAATCAACTACTTTGATTGCTAAATCACAGACTAATTCTGGGGTCAATTATGTTGGGAACAATGGGAATAAAGGCAAGGATAAACCACTTTGTACCCATTGTGGTAAATCCGGTCATACCATAGATAAGTGCTACAAATTGCACGGGTTCCCCCTTGGTTATAGGTTTAAAGGAAAGAATGTAATGGCACATCAGGTGTCTCTTTCACAGCCCTAAGATTCTACTTTTCTGGTCTCTCCAAGTCCTGTGACACCTAGTTTTACTCCAAAGCAGTATCAAAAGCTACTTGCTCTCATTGGCACCCCTAGTTCTCCTTTAGCTTCACCTGTTCAAGGGAAAGATACTCTTGCAACTACCATGACTAATGTGGTATCTTCTAATGGTTCTGCAATGGCATAGATGAATCTTACTCATTCAGTGTTTTCTGCACAAGTGGTTAATAGGAAGGCATGTGACTCCACTACTTGGGTGATTGACACTGGTGCAACTGATCACATAGTGTGTTCAGTGCATCTTTTGACAACTGTTACTGCCAATACTATGTCCATTGTTCAACTGCCTAATGGAGAAACAGCTTCAGTAACTCATGTTGGGACTATGACTTTATCGTCCTCTCTTATACTTCATAATGTCCTTTGTGTACCCTTATTTGCCTTTAATCTCTTCTTTGTCAGTTCTTTTACCAAGTCTAAGCCATTTTGTCTTGTTCTTTTGTCTGGAATTTGTTTCATACAGGACCTTACCTCTTGGAGAACGATTGGAGTGGGACATGCAGTTGAAGGATTGTACCTGCTACAGTGTGGCATTTCCTAACAACCTTCTGCTACTGCCTTTTCAGACTTCTTAGCTACTCACAGATTGAATAATGTTTTCCATTCTTTCTCAGCTACACTGTCAACAAGCTCACTTTCTTCACTCTAGCATGCAAGATTAGGCCACCCTTCAGATGCCAAACTTCAAGTTTTAGGTCATTCTTTTCATTTTTTACAAAATTCATGTAATGATCTTTGTAAAGTCTGTCCATTGGCTAAACAGAAACATTTGCCTTTTCCTTTCAATAATAAACTCAGTCCTTGTGCTTTTGATTTGATATACTTGGATGTTTGGGGTCCTTATGCTACACCTACTGTGGATGGTTTTAAGTATTTCCTAACTGTGGTTGATGATTCAACCAGAGCTACTTGGGTGTACTTAATAAAGTCAAAATCTGATGTTAGACCTCTTCTTTCTTCTTTCTATTCTATGGTTTTAACTTAGTTTGGATGCAAAATCAACTCTGTTAGAACTAATAATGCTATGGAATTCCACATGCTAGATTTTTATAGTTCAAATGGTATTGTACATCAACATAGTTGTGTTTATACTCCACAACAAAATTCTGTTGTGGAGAGAAAACAACAACATCTTTTGTCCATAACTAGAGCTTTACATTTTCAGTCTAACATTCCCATTCAATTTTGGGGAGATTGCATCCTCATTGCAACCTATTTGATTAATAGATTACCTTCCCCTTTGTTGCATAACAAAACACCTTATGAGTTGCTTTTTAAACAACCTCCTTCTTATGATCATTTGAGGGTTTTTGGTTGTGAATGCTATGCTTCTACTATTGCTCAAACTAGGACTAAGTTCTCTCCCAGAGCAAGGAGATGCATCTTTCTTGGTTATCCCTTTAATGTGAAGGGTTACAAGTTGTTTGACCTTCAATCTCATTCTATGCTCATTTCTAGAGATGTAGTCTTTCATGAGTCTGTGTTTCTTCACTAGATTGATTCTTGTTCTTCCTTCCCTGATCATTCCATTCCTTTGCCTTGTTTTCCTTCTATTTCTTCTGATTTTGTTGATCCAATTCTTCCTTCTTCCACCTTGTCTTCTGCTCCTTTATCATCTGATCCTATTGTTGATTCTTTTGTCCAAGTACATATTGATCTTGATGATGATTTTCTCCAAGATGTTCCTAATGAACCCTTTGAGCCTTTAACTGATCCTATTCCCCTTAGAAGGTCTACTAAGGTCCAAAAATATCCTTCATACCTCCAAGCTTATCACTGTAATCAAGTATCCTCAATTCCCACTACTGTTGCTCTCCATTCAGGTACTTCCCATCCTTTATCTTCTCACCTTTCTTGGCACACTCTTTCTCCCTCTTACAAGCATTTTTGTTGCTCCATCTCTTCTGTTGTTGAGCCAACTTATTACTATCAAGCTGTTTCTGATCCTAAGTGGCAGGAGGCAATGGCTGCTGAGATTGCAGCCCTTAAAGCCAATCACACTTGGACTCTGACACCCTTACCTGCCAATAAGAAGCCTATAGGTTGTAAATGAGTGTATAGGATTAAGTACAAATCTGATGGTTCTATTGAGAGGTATAAGGCTCAGTTGGTTGCCAAAGGTTTCACACAGAAAGAAGGGGTGGAATACAATGAAACTTTATCACCTGTTGCCAAAATGGTGTCTGTTAAATGCCTTTTGGTTGTGGCTACTGTAAAGGGTTGGTATCTTGGTCAACTTGATGTCAATAATGATTTCCTCCATGGGGATTTGTCTGAGGAGGTGTACATGTCTCTTCCACCTGGGTTTCAGAGCCAAGGGGAGATGGTTTGTAAGTTGAATAAGTCCATTTATGGTCTTAAGCAGGCTTCTAGGCAATGGTTTGCCAAATTCTCTCACACCTTGATTCAATTGGGTTTTAAACAGTCCAAGGCAGACTATTCTTTGTTTACTAGACAAAAGGATCATTGTTTCATGATGTTATTGATCTATGTAGATGATGTCTTGATAGCATGTAATGACAAAAGGGAGGTGGATCAGTTCAAGGTGTTGTTGGATCAAAAATTTAAGTTGAAGGATTTAGGTGACTTGAGGTATTTTCTTGGTTTGGAGATTGCAAGGTCAGATAAGGGCATCTCACTCTGTCAAAGGAAATACACTCTTGAAGTCTTGAATGATGCTGGTATGTTAGGCTGTAAACCAGCCAAAACACCAATGGAACAGAATATCAGATTAAGTAAGTGTGAAGGGGAAGAGCTTAAAGATCTAAGTGCATACATAAGGCTTATTGGGAGGTTGTTGTACTTGACCATCACTAGGCCAAACATCACTTTTGTTGTCCATAGGTTGAGTTAGTACATGGCCAAGCCAAGGAAGCCACATTTAGATGCAGTGCATAGAGTTTTACAATACTTGAAGAATGAACCAGGGAAAGGCATTTTATTTTCAGCTAGGACTGAATTACATGTTAAGGGCTTTACAGATTCTAACTGGGCTGCTTGTCCAGATTCTAGGAGATCTGTCACAGGCTATAACATCTTCATTAGGGATTCCTTAGTCTCATGGAAGTCCAAGAAATAGTTCATAGTGTCTAGATCCTCAACAGAAGCCGAGTATAGGGCAATGGCAGTGGCTGCTTGTGAGATAGTGTGGATATTATACTTTCTTAGAGACATTGGTGTTGAACACAAAAGGGAAGCTCTACTGTTTTGTGATAGTGAGGTAGCCTTGCACATTGGATCAAATCCAATATTTCATGAAAGAACCAAACATATTGAGATAGATTGTCATGTAGTTAGAGACAAAGTTTTGGAAAAGGTTATCAAATTGAATCATGTTAGAACTCACTGTCAGCTTGCAGATTTATTAACCAAGGCATTGAATTTTAATCAATTTTAAAGTCTCATTTGCAAACTGGGGATGATCAATATATATTCAGCAGTTTCCCTTGAGGGGGAGTATCAGAATAAAGGCAATGAACATAAGTAGGAGTAGATAGGCTTGACAGAAGAGGATCCAGCCTACAAGGTCAACTGCAGAACAGAGTTGGAGAAAAACGACAAAGGCAATGTTTTTAAAGAGCAGCAAAACGACTTGTAGCTAGTGTATTTGTTTTTCTATTAACTAGTTAGCACGTGCATAGGTTAGTTCTTGTTATTGTGTAGCACGTGTAGAAGTTAGTCAGTTTGTTTCGATAGTTTTCTTTTCCTCTGTACATATATATACAAAAGCTTTGTACTATGATTGCTAATTAATGAGAATTACAATTTCATCACAATTATCTGATACACTAATCTAGAAAAATGGGCATACTATGCAAAGAAATGAATAAAATTATATGTCCTACTCTTAGTTCCTCCTTATATATACTTCATCAACAACAAAATTCTATATTTTTTTTGTTTTGTTATATAATAATAATAATAAGACATTTGGTAAGCACCGATTGGTGGAAATATTTTTGCTTTTAATTCTATTAAGGTGTTTTGAGAAAGAAGCAAGAAAGGACGAGGTCTGGTTTTTGTCATAAAAATTCTCTCATGAGCATCCTGGTACCCAAACATTTATATTCCAGAGGAAAATACACTGAAGATCAAATATCATCAAGGTGTTTAGAGAAAGAAGAAAGAAAGACAGAGGTCTTGTCTTAAAATTAATCTCATCCTGGTACCAAAGCACTTATATACCAAAGGGAAATGCACTTAAGATCAAAAATCATCAAGGGATTTAAAGGGGAAAAAATGAAGAGATCATGTTTTTGTTTTAAAAATTATCTCATGAGCATCCCTATACCCAAATAGTAATATTCCAAAGGACAATGCATGCACTGAATATCAAATATTTGGAGCCAATTTCCGTGGAAAATTAGAGTTATAAAGTAGAACACAAACCTTTCTTACCGATGTCAACATTGAAATGCTGTATATATACTTGTAGTTAAAATGTATCAAAACCTAAAAGGCAAAAAATGAACGATAAAATGGAATATCAACTAATCTATAACAGTTGGTTGAAAAATGCCCGGAAATGTAAAACCAACATAATCATAACCAAAATAGCATTTTGGATAGGTTAATTGAGAATAAATTAAGAGGAAAATTTTCTGCCTTGTTTTGAAGGATAAAGCCAAACCCTAGGCAATATTTATATGTATTTTGTTAGTGAAAAGAGGCTCGTTAAATTTACTTGCATCACAAGGAAAGAGATGCCATGCCATCAAAAGGAAAAAGGATCCCACCAATATAATTGAATGCTTATGCTAAGTCATGATCCTCGACTTTTGCATTTTAGGTTACATAGTAATAGTACTAAAAAGACTCAATGAAAATCCATAATAGATAGATAGATAGAACAAAGATGGATTCGAAGGCTGACCAAAGAAGAGTGGAATGTTGAATATAAAAGTTCTTTTGAGGTGATGATTAAAATTGCGTAGAGTTCTTCCACTCCTAGGACATGAAACTGAGTTTTGTAAATCATTACCCAATTGCCTTTGTGCAATCAATTTTCACTGTAAAGTCATTGTCCTCGTTATAAGCAGAGAACAAGAATGTTAGGCCCATTCAAGGCCTGGCATACAGGACCATATTCTTTAATACTTGTGGTACTTTGATACAACAAAAATAATTCAGGCCGAAACATCTTCGATCACAGGGAGAGTACGTACTGATACATATGGACAGTTTTTTTTTTTGTTTTTTTTTTTTATTTTACACTCACAATATTTTTACAAAATTTTCATAACAAGTTTTAAATAGTAGGTTATTGCTAGTTTTAATTTGTACACACAATAATTAATATTACTTTTTTACCTACTAGTTTTTTTTTTTTTTTTCCTTAACAAAAATATGTATGGAAAATTTTAATTGTAAAAGAAAATAGTCAAAAATACAAAAACGATATGTAATGAATAAAACAAGTAGAAAAGAAATGGCACAAACGGCCGGGTAATATTGATAAGTATATTATCATTGAGGATAAAATTCAATTTAATCAATTGGTTTTTCTCAATTTAGTTCCTCAGTTTAATTATCAAGATGAATCAATCTAATACTTCCGTCCAAACTTATTTTCAAAAGAGGCCATTTAAACAATTTTTTTTTTTTTTTTTTTAAATCATACACATTAAAAATAAGATACGTTAAATGGTAGGGTGCATCTTATGTATGTTTTTAGATTTTTTTTTTTTAATTAAAAAAGAATGCTTAAATTATGTCGTTTGCTAATAGATTTGGGTATGATGGCCAAATTGATTTATTATTACAAAATAAGGGACTAAATTGACAAAAAGTAAATCTTAGGAACTAATTTAAAAATTGAAGTAAAAGTAGGCACTAAATTGAATTGCCTATCATTTATTTGGAATACAATTACACCTCTTCCGTTTGCCTAAGAAGTTCATGAAAATCAGAAAATCTTGCAGAAATCTTGGGATGGTGGGAGGTAAATATTAAAATATATACTATGAACTATATATGAAGCCATTCATCACAAACATCTTAACTGAGCACAAATTAGATATTTGGAGCTACATATACTAGCTAGTGACAACAATGGCTTAAGTCTTCCAGATTCTACGACCACCTGATGTTCTGAAACTAATGAAACTATTTGAGGTGAATTCTACGGAAATCTTTGAAGTTTCAAAAAGGATTAAATAAAATAAGTAGTTCAATCATCAGTGTAATAAAGTCATGGCTATTTCGCATGTACGTGCATTGTCCTCATAGTACGTACTAGATATGCATGGCAAAGATACTTTGGGAAGCACTCTCCGTGCGTATATAGTTGCCTCTTGCCTGCTTCTTATTACAGAAAGTGAAAGAGTGTGGAATAATCTGATCTTATTACAGCTAGCCTTGGTTCAGAAGAGCTCTCATATGCCTTAAACAGCAAACTCTCGATTCTGTTGCTATTGGAAGATTCCTTACGTCTGCAATATATATGTGCTACTTTCCAAACCGCTAGCTTTGTCTCTTTGTAATAACATAATCTTGTTTTTGATTGGTTATCCAATCAGATCATGTCTTATATTATCACATCCTAGAAAGGGATGGAGGCTGCTAGGGTTTTCCGATCTTTCCAGCTTCGGTTTGCTGAGTCATATTCTCTACTTTATATAGTTGGAAATTTTGGGTTATGTTATGCGGGACTTTTCTGATGTCATGATTTGTTGAGTACTTGGCCTTTCTTTTTGGGATTTTAATGGGTATTTTTGGAGTTCAAAATGAAGTTGGTGATGTTACAAAAATGGGAACAAGGGTAGCAATTTCTCTTTGCCAAGGGAGAGTGAGATGAGAAAGAATGTTTTGTATAGGCAAGATTTAAGTATAATACTTAGGTGTTATTTCTTAGATTCTCTTTTTAAAATTCTACCATGTGGATTTTTTTCTCATGGAATGGAAATGTATTTTTTAATTAAGTAGCCACATAGTTGAATCTTAAAAAGAGAACTTAAGGAACAACACTTAAGGTACTGTACTTAAGTTTTGTCCATTTTGTATTGGTTATGTAGCAGGTCTCTTAAAATATGTGGATTCCACCAATATGTGCGGCGCATGTGTTTTGAGAGCTTGGCTATATACACCCAAAATAGGGACATGTATTTTCTTGTGAGTGAGAGAAGTAAAATGCTTGGTCATAAATTTTTGTTATAACTTTTACCACAACTTACTCACGTGGCAATTCATGAATGGTGAAGTAAAAATATATGGTGGGTCCACAACTCTACCACTCATGACTTGCTATGTGAGTAAATTGTGGCAAAAATTATGATCCTAGTATTACTTGAGAGAGAATGTTTGTGGGGAGTGTATTTACGATTTGAACAAGTTTTTCTCCAAAGTAGTTTGGAGAGACTCTATAAACTCCTCATATGTGAATTTTGAAAATCTAACTATTAGATTGCATGTTTTTATTATATTATTTATACTTGCAAAATTTCAAAAAATTCAAAGATCAATTACTATCTCATCATACAAATGTCAATCTAAAATTGTGTATAAAAAATAAGTTTATTGATCAAATAGTAAAATATCCAATTTGAATGAAATTTAATATGCATGTTAAGAATATAAAAAACATGAAATGCAATAGTTAAATTTTCAAATTTCAAAAAAAAAAAAAAAAAAGATACATATGAGAAATTTGAAAAGTTTCTCTCCAAACTAATTAAGATAGAAATTTTATTCTTTGTATGGGGTCATCATTGCTGAACAAGTATTTAATTAAGGCAAGGGCAAGGTGATGATATTACGTGGGTGATGTTATTGAATGATGTCAGCATATAGAATGCCCTAGAACACAGGACACATGTCACACAAGAATGATACCATGTGTCAAGATCTTAGATTGGCTCATAATTTTCATTGAAATGAGATATTTTTAACTTTGCAAGGAAGTTAGACATGGACTATAGTGCACTTGCATTATGGATTATGACATAGACTCTTTTTAAAAATTAAAAAAAATAAATAACAATTAATATGATTCATAAAACCTTGACACTTTTATCTTATTAAGAGAAACTAAGTGGACTTTAAAAAAAAAAAAAAAAAAAATCACTTGTAAGAACTAATAAATATAATAGGATCAGCTTGATGATATACGAGAAAAATTTTTAAACCAATAATTGTACCTAATAAAATTATCACAGCTTAATTCATAAAAATCAATTCTCCAATCAATTTAAAATCCAATTTTTAAGGGAATTATAGCACGTCATGAGAAATACCCAAAAAGGCAGTTTAATGACTAACTTTCCCAGGAAATTGTTTCAGATTTTTTAATTGAATTTTACCATATTCGTAGACTTGCAGCCAGCCAATAAAGGAGGCCCTTGGCTTAAATCACTCTTCTTTTTGCTGACGGTAGATGCTACCGAACACCATGTAACAAAGTCCTGGAAATCCTTCCATGTATAAGAGGGTTTCGGGTCAACAAACCAACCAAGGTAAGACTTCCATCTTCTTTATTACTAACACCCAGGTGCGATCATTATAGCCCTAATGCATCAGATTTCATTAGAACTCTGCAGTTAACCATGTTTAAATGAGAGTAGTAGTAGATAGTTTACACCCACCCTTATATTTTGGTCTACTAACTCCCTCTCTTGGGTACAACCAAGCTAGCCAAATTTGACAGTATTAAGCAAAGATTATGGAAGAGACTTATGGGTTGGAATGAGAAGTATCTGGTCATTTGCTGGTAAAGAATTCCTCATTAAATCCATGGCACAAACCACTCTAACTTATGCCATTAGTGTTTTTAAAACTCGCAATCACCTTTTGTCATGAGCTTAACAACATGGGAAACAAAACTTTGGTGGGGGTATCCAGTTGATAAACATGGCATCCATTGTCTATCTCAGGCAAAACTATGCAGATCAAAGTGTTAAGGAGAGCTTGGCTGTAGGGAGTTTTAATATTTTATCTTAGCGGCCATGTTAGCTTTAGAGAGTGATTGGAGCCTTGCTAAAGCCCGATCCTCATTTGTCCAACTTTGGACATATTACTGAGGAGGCTTTTGGTTCATGCACATGCTAATAAGACTATTGGTGTTTTAGTGAACAAATCAAACGTTTGATAGTGTCTAGATTAACCATCAATAAATCCAAATAATCAGTATTTGTTAAAGAATTATGTCTTTGTTATCTTTGTGTCCTACTTTCTATATGATAGGCATTTGTTAGATAACTGTGTCTCAGGTGACTCTTCGCCACACCCACACTGAAATATTACAATAAATAAATAAAACTTAAGATTTGATTTTTTTTTTTTTTTTTTGCCAAAAAGTTTTACATTACCTTCACCAAGAAGTAAATGTCAACTAAATAAAAGAAAGGTTGTGAACTTAATCAGAGTGGATATCCACTGTTATAACTCGCAATTGGTCGTGACACCAACAGTGGGAGACAGCCACTACCATTGGTGATCCAAAAAGGCAGACAGAGGCCAATACATTAACCTGATATTTGGAGAAGTTAGCAACATCAACAGCCCCAATGTTCTTTAGTAATATTCTTAGATTTGAACAAAAAGGACAAAAATAGTTAGAAAAAAAGGAAAATACAATGATAAGTAAAAGATTATATATCTAGTGTTTCAGGAACAGTGAGAAAAGATATACCAATAGATGTGCCTTCCAATGTGGCCTGTGAAGAATGGATTGGCTTTGTTTGGGTTCATACAAAACTGATCTGATAATCACTTCATCAATTAGTTTGCTCCGTCGACAGTCATTCTAAAAAGCACCAATGAGTTTTTGAATTTGATATACTAATTCTCATAGCCTTAATCCAGTCTATACATACCCACGGGAGTTCATCAAAGCTGTCTAATTCTATGGAGCTTAACACAATAAAGAATTCTATCGTCTAAAAATTGATGTTGCATATCTCCATCCTTACCAAAAAATGAAGAGCAAGTAACATCTTGGTTAAGTGGATTTCAGTAAAAAGCAAAATAAAGTAATAGTTGACCTTAAAATAATTAAGAAACCGACAACTAAATTTAAAATTTTATAAAAAAAGTATTAACTATAATATTAATTACTACTCCGATTTTCCCCAAACACTTTCATTTTTTTTTTCTTTTGTATGAAAAAAGATAGAATTTCAATAAAATAAGGAATCTGGTGATGACAAGATACAATTCCATTAAGGTGATAAAGGAATCTGGCCAGAATTTTTTAGAATCAAGAAAAGGAATTTTTTATTAGCTGACGTACCACAATACTCGAAACGCAAACGCAAACAGCACTCAGTATTGTGCTTTCTGAAAAAACAGGCGAAAAGCAATTATCATAATTTATTTTACCATTGTTGTGGTGATACGTTGATGTGAATCTTGTGATTAATATATGATGAAACTATGAAAGTGATTTCAAAGATGCACCCATGTGATAACGCACTAATTACAATCAATATCTCTGGATGTTGTGTAAAAACCTGTAAATTTTGTACCTTCCACATTGTTAGTTTTTGGAAACGAAAATAAAAATGTTACTTCTAATTTTCCATAAAAGATTCAAAAATATCGGTGGAGTCTCGTTATGACTTGGGGCCATGGCATAAAAATTTTTAAATATATATATTTGAATTGATTATTTTTTTAAATTGATTATGATTTTCGAATAACCATAATATTGAAAGAGCATAATCTTAAGAAAGAATTATCATATATAGGGAGAATAATAACTCAAGTACATAAACCAATAAAAATCATTTTCGAGCTAGATGTTATTTCTTGTCTTGATTTATGCTATAATATCTTAAGTTGATTACCTTAAAATACTCCCTTATTTAATATAAATATCTTAAATCTTCACTTTTAATTAAATATTTTTTAATTCATTCCTTAATTATAATACCAAAAAGAAACAAATTAAAAACTTTACAAGAAGTCAATAAAAAGCCAAATCTTTCATTTTATATATATTGTTGATAAGACAATCATGAACCATTCATCCAATCATTTTTTACTGCAAATGTAACTATTTTCATAGTTGAGTATTAGTATTCCACTTTATATACCACAAATTAGGATCTTATATAATTCCTAAGGTAAATTCTAAAAATTCTATCTATATATTCTAAAATCAATAGATTGGATTTTGTCCATTATCAACGTATAAATAATTTTTTTTTCTTTTTTTCTTTTTTTTTGAGAACAGGTCAGAAAACGTATAAATAAATATTGATTATAACTATTTTGCTATCTAGGTATATTGTTAATGATATGAAAAAATCCAATTTATTCATTTTAAAATGTATGGATATAATTTTTAAAATTTATGATGAAGTAATCCTAAAAAAGAGTTAGAGGAGTGTAATCATACTCCACCAATTGTCATTTTCTTTTTCCATCTTAAACTTTGGTTTTACATAGGAAAAGAGATGGGAGGGATGTGGCAAGCCACAATTCATGAATTATAAAGTGGAACCATCTAAGTAGCGGGATTTTGAAACCCGGACCGGACCGTGCAGTCCGACCGGAAAATTTGTGAACCTTTCAATTTTGCAGTTTTTTTAGTTTCAAGAACCGCTCTATGGGAAAAAAGTAAGGACCCGTACGAATCGTAGTCAGACCGTGCGGTTCTGAGAACAGTGACCGGTTTTTGAGGTTCGAACGGTTTCTTTTTGCTTTAGCTTTTCCGGTGAATTTTGGGTACACTGGTATGAAGTTATGATCAGATCTAGAAGAAATGAAAAAGAAATGAAAGAACACGAAGAAGAACAAAGATTAGAAGGAGATCTGATAATTTTTGGAGGTGCTTAAGCTTCACTGATTCACAATCTGCAAATCTGCTGCAGAGAGAGACCGAGAGCTTTTTGGTTTTTTTTGATAATCAAGAGAATGAACTCTTTTTGATTGATAACACAAACACAAACGCAGACACAAACACAAAGAGACCACTGATAAAAGAGCAAATTGTTGATTGTGTAGAAGAAATCCAACAAACAGATGTAGGCTACTCCAGGATGAAGACCAAAGTAGAGACAGAGAGCTCACAGAAGAACAAAAAGGAAAAAGATTGAATAATGAATGATAGCTTTTCTGCTTCAGCGGCCAAAAGTAAAGAAAGAGAAGTGGTCAAGGTAGTAGGTGGGGTAGGTGGGAGAATTTATTGGAGTTCCACGTTTTGCTTTCCTAACAGTTGAAGTGTTTAACTTTTTATGTTTTGTTTTTATTTTAAAGAAAATAGTTGATTCTTGTATTCCTAGTGGCCACGTTGTAGACATGCAATGCAAACCAAAATCATCCTTTCGTCCCTTAAAATAAAAAAATAAAAAATAAATAAAGAAAAAGAAAAAGAGGTACTCGTACTACGTCTACAATAATTTTATAATATTTTCACAATAAATCATAGGTAGTTAGTTGTTATTGGTTCAAATTTGAATTTAACGCTTATATTACTTTTTTCTCCAACAATAACAACCTACCATATTGTGAAAATGTTGTGAAATATTGTGAAAATGTTGTGGACATATCATTTCTCTTAAAAAGATTAATGCACTCTTAATTTTATAAGTGCCATGTTGCGGACATGCAACACAATTACACAAAAACTATTATATATATATATATATATATATTATTCTAATTATTATATTATTAGATATTATCACAAATTTAACTAATCAACGTAAAAAATACTAGGATTTAGTATCTCTTAAAGCTATGAATTATGATATAGAAAATACATTTAAAAGATAGATCTCTTTGTTTCTATAAAGGAATAATATATCTCTATATTTAATTGCACTATTTTAGTTTTTTTTTTTAATATTTGTACTAATTTTATATAATTATTTATATTTTAAATAATTATAAAATTAATTATGACGTCATCACAGTTCGACCTCGGTTCAATCTCGGTTCGACCTCAAAAACCTTAAACCTCTCTTTTTTACGGTTCAATGAATGATCTAGGTTTCAAAACCTTGCTAAGTAGTACAAAAGATTTTTATTTCATGATTAGTAGTTCCTCGGGCAAGTGGTATTTACTTTGGTATTAAACAAGAAACTCTAACTCTTTCAAAGTTGTTCTTATAACTGCTCCTAAAAAAGAAAAATAAATTATTATTTTTTTCTGTGAATGCAATTAACGTACAATATTAATCTTTTGAATGTTTTACTTATACTATTTTTCTTAAATTTTCAGTAGGTGTAATTGCACCCACTTAAATACATATGGCTTTGTGGCACTAGCGCCATGGACGATCTGTGGGAGCATAATCAACCTGCTTTAGTGCTATGGAATATATCTGCATAAAGAGCTCTATCATGTAAATATTGATGGAGATTCTAAAGAAAAAGTAAATATTGATGGGGCATATCTCCATCCAAAGAAAAAACAGCGACATCTAGCTTGAATATCTGGGATTATCAGTTAGTATCAAGAAAACTACTACATGAACTTTTCCTTTTTGATGTTTGGCCAAACAATGAAAGACACCTTTCTTACGAATAAGTTTTATGCTCTAAAAGAACTGAAAATTGGAATATCGACTATTCTATAAGGTAGAAACATAGCCATACCATAAAAAGAAAGACACCTTTCTATCCATGTCAACATTGAAGTTTGTATACTCTGGTTATTAAATGGTATCAAAAGGCAATAAGACGACCTAACAAATGGAATAGCAACTATATTATATTTATGAGACTGTTGAAAATGTCCAATATTTGACTAACATGGGCATGCATACAAAGAAAGGAATAAAAGTCCTTCGTGTTGTTGTTAGTGTTCCACTCCATAGTTTACATTCAACCGGTTGCAATATGTCACATATCTGTTTATATTATTATTATTGTAAACTTGGTTATTTTATAAGAAAAAATTAATGGACATAATTAACCGTGATTAATAGAACATAAAGTAGAATAGAAAAATATCTTTCTCACTAATGTGAACATTAAAGACAAAAAATGGTGTACTTATGGTTAAATGGTATCTTTCTCTTTTCTTTTCTTTTTTCTCAAAGTGGTTAAATGGTATCAAAAGACAAAAAATTGAACTATAAAATAGAATATCAACTACTCTATTGAGATTCCTTTAACCCAAAAATAATAATAGTAATAAGAGAGATGGACTCTAAGGCTGAACAAAGAGAGACTCAATGGAGAATCCCTGATAGATAGAACAAAGAAAGAATCTAAGGCTGAACAAAAGAAATGTGGAATGCTGAGTAGAAAAGTTATTCTGAGGCGATGATTAAAATTGCATAGAGTTCTTCCACACTCTACCAATATAGGACATGAGCCTAAATTTTGTAAATCATTACCCAATTTTCTTTGTACAATCATCTTCCACTATAAAATTATGTCCTTATAAGTAGAGAAAGAGTGTTTGAAATTCGGTGTCCTTAATTTTTAACCGACTTAGTGGTAGGAATCTATTGTGACCCATTACTTCTGTGATTTTGAAAGTTATAAATTTGAATAGTGACAAACTCCATTAACGCCTAGATAATTCCACACTATAACGCAATGCGAAAGTTTAAGTAGTGTGGGACAATGACCACATCTCTAGCCCACTTTTTTTGGGTTTGCAAAAAATAAAATAAAATAAAAATGTTAAGCTCATTCAAGGCCTGGCATTAATTAGCATACGGAATCATATCCTTACTTGTGGTACTTTGATCAAAAAAATAATTCCAAGCGAAACATCTTCACGTGGAGAGTGATATGTATGGAGTATGGACAATGTGAATCGTAAATGAAAATACAAATTAATACATTATTTGTTGATTATAATAAGTAGAAAAGAACTTATGCAAACGGTAACGTTGATAAGTCACAAGTATATCATCATTTATTTGGAATACCATTCAAGTACCAATTGAAAGTTACCAGCCAAGGACTAGTATACTCTATATTGTAGCATGTCCATTACGATTTACGACAGAAGCTAAACAAACTCAATGAGAGTCAAGCGAAAAGATACAAATTAACAATTCAATAAAAGGGATAACTCAACAAGATTAATGTATTTCAGCAACCAAAAAAAAGATTAATGTATTAAAAAAAATCTCCTCCTTAAAAAAAATATTCTCCCACAACCTTCAAATCCAAAATTAAAGATAATGGTTTTTGTTTTTTCATTTTTTGAAAAGGAAAAAAGAAAAAGGGTCAACTTGTCATAATTTTTAATTTTTACGGGCAGGCTATACTCTATAGATTGGCATGTTTTCTCACAAGTTTGAATAATTTCTCTATCCATACCAATTTTGAAAGGTTTATATAAAATCAACATATTATTATGAATAAGAAAAAACAACTAATCTAACCCTCCAAGTCTATAAATTATGAAGAAATTCTTTAAAAAAAAATTGCGTAATCCAATATATATATATATATATATATATATATTATGAAGAAGCTAGTTGCACCGAATTACATCTCGGCCAGTCCTCAGAGTGAACCAAGGGAATAATAGAGGAGAGAAGGGTATATCCCACGCAAAATTACAAATAGAAGCCCAACCAGCAATAGTACCAGGACATTCAACTAGCTCCTTCAATTATTTTGGGATAGAGGGATGGACTAAATGGAGTTGAGGCACATACTTTTGTTGCTTGGAAAATTATCGAGTGCTCCTAGAGCATAGTAGCGAGGTGCTCCATCCTTTCATATTCATGATAGATCTCATAATGAATTTAATCAATGAGATCCACTATAAATATAAAAAGAAAGAATATCATGTCATCATACTCTAAAAGCACCTAATAGTTACTCCTGCACAACAAAGCCTAAGGAGTTACACTCTGACTTGCGAAAGTCCTTCCCCTTTTGATTCTTGGATGAGGAATATAAGTGTCTGGATTCGGCATAGATGGAGGGGTATAAGCCCTCAGCACCCGTTGGCATGGCAAAGGAGAGACACTCTGACAGGTGAAGGCCTTTGGTCTGATTGTTGATGGAGGGACTACACCTTGCAGTGACCCTAAAGTATGGTTTTTGTTCATCATTTTGTGTTCTACATGGAAGATTCTGCTAGCCTCATGTGCATGCATGCTCATGTAGAACAGGACTATAAAGATTACACGAAGCATCTTTAGAAGTTGAGATAGTTAAGAACAATGAGATGATGAATGTGTGGTGATGGTTTGTTTTTATAACAAGAACCGTGGTACGAGCCATCGAACTGAAACTAGACAGGGAAAGGGGAAGAAAAAAATTGGTGTTGAAAGGGATTAGAATATTAAATGATACAAACTATTTTGAATGCAAAAGTTGTAGTACCATAAATTAAGTGACAACTTTTGAAACTTTTCAATAAAAAAAAAAAAAGCCACTACTTTTGAAACAAAATTTGAGTTTGTGCTTCAGAGGATCGCACGTAAATTTTACACGTCATGCAGTCCACGTATCAACCAATATGACGCTAGTGTGAAAACTACTGCAGTGGCTTTAGCCTTGTGGACTGAAAACCAAAGAGAAAAAAGTTCAAAGTAGCAAATCTATATATATATTACACCTCGTCCAATCCACTTTCAATCAATATGAGCTGCTGTGTGCTTTGGCCTGATTTATATATATATATATATATATATATATATATTAGAAATTTAGTATTAAGGGGAATAGAATATGAGGCGTGGCGAACCATATTTTTGAACGCATTGTACACTTATATTAGTGGAACCAAAAATTTATCTTTGTGAGATCAAATTAAAATATGAGGATTATTTTGTTTTGTTGAGATGCAAATTACACCCTTAACCCTTTAAACTTAATAAAATGTCATTTTCATTCTATATATTTTATTTTTTAAGGTGTATGTTTGTTATCAAAATTAGTCCTTCCTTCTATAAAATCCCTTAGTGATTAAAAATTATTTTTTCAGTACTAAAAATTAATATATTTTTGTTTTATTTTTGACAAAATTACAATTTACATTTTTTAAATTTGGTGAATTGTCATTAAAAAATATTTTTACTATGAAAATAAAATTTTATTAATTTTTAGCATTAAAAAACATTTTAAAAGTTAACATAATTCATAGGCAAGAAGAGTAACTTTGACAAGACACATAAAAATTAAGGTATAAAATGACAGAAAGAAACTTAAGGGACAAGAATTAATGAAACTTGTAAGGCCTCACAAGTTTACTTCTTATTTTATTATATATATATATATATAGAGAGAGAGAGAGAGATAAACATAATAAATGCTTAATACTAGAATATATAGTTTCATATATATGAATACAATCTAATGAATATCAATTAATAAATATTATAATTATCTAATTTTATATTTAGAAAAAAAATTAGAGGAGAAAAAAATCTTCAAATTGTTTACATGCTACTTTGCATGTGTGTGTGTGTGAAATTGTTGTTAACACAAATACAAGAAAAGTGAAGATAATACAAAAGAAACTTAATAAAAAATATAATGATTTTGACAATATTTTTAATTGGAAAAAATTACACAACATAATTGGATTGAGGTGAACACTTGCTCTCTTTAAGAAGATTCAAGCCCTCGGTTGGCAAAACTTAAAATTAGTGTAGACCTTCTCTAACTTGTCTTCTCTAAAATACAATAGTCCAATAGTGTTTCATGGCTTAAACAACCTCTGCACAAAGTGTTAAAACCCAAATCTTCACTAGAAAATATAACCTTCTTTGCCAAGAACCTCTGTATTTTTTAGTGTCAAAATGCTTGTAGTATTGCATGTTATAGTGTGTTTTGTTATACATATCACAAATATATGTGTGTGTATAGATGAATAGTCAATTAGTCTTATTTATAGATTCATAGGTATTACCCAAGATTAATAGGCATTACAACCCATTTATATACCTATTATGTCATGATTTAATGGAAATTATAACCCGGCCCATTCATTCACATAAATTTTTATACTTATTTTGCCTTGGTAGGAGTTTCTCAAATTAATTGAGTTAGAATATATGCAAGACACTAAAACTATTCATATTCCATATTAATTCTCGTATATTTATATTAATTTTTGCCTACTTTTAGTTCATTGAAATATTAAAATGCTACAACAATTGTCAAGTTTCGAGCCCTAGTCCCCCATTGCCGCCTTAGCAACTCTACCACTGATGACTTAATTGACAAGGCCTTGTAAATACTAACCATGAAAAAGTTCGATGGAGCAAATATATATTATATATAACCAAGGGCAGTTCTAGAAATTTTTTTAGGGTGGCCATTAAAAAACTTAAATTAAAAAATTTTAATAAAAATAAAACTTGTATATATTAACATCACAAAAAAAAAAAAAAAACACAAATACATAAATTTTTAAAATTTCCTTCACAAGTTTTCATATTTTGAAATTGTTGTATGATATGATAGCTTCATTGTCAATGTTATCAACAACATCTTCTTCAATGTACACAATTAAACAATCATTAAACTACCTAATCTCTTATTCAATTACCGACATATTGCTTAAACAAGTAACAATATAAACAAAATGCATTATCTTTTTGAACAAAATATATCACATAAATCCAACAAATTCGGCTAAAGACTAAAGCAAGTACTAATAGACTAATTATTTGAAAAGTGTGCATTTTTTTAAATAAAAAAAAAATAATGATTTTTAAATATGCTATTTGAAAACACAATTTAAAAAATCACAATTAAACGTTTAATTTGTGGTTTCTCAAAAAAATAAAAATAAAAACGTTTGATTTGGGTTTTTAGGCTAATTTATTTGTTTGAGAAATTTTTGAGAAGTACCACTTTCACAACATTTGTGCAACACTTACACAATAAAGCCAATGTGGTAAGTTTTTACTAGCTCTAATTTGAACATGTAAGGTTGAACTTATTCAACCATCTAATTGGCTTTATTCCATGCCAAATTTGCTTGTATTTTAGCATTTAGTAACCTTGTATTTAGGTGGGTTTGTTGTAAGGGTAGTGAGTGAGATAGAGTGAAGTTTGCTCAAGAGTGTGCAAGAAAACAGAGACTCGCGGCTTGGTCTCGCAGGTGACTCGCGGCTGCAAGCCGCCAAACGCAGCACACGTGCCAAGCATGCCGAAAGGTGAACAGTCATGCTAGCTGGAGCACTACAGGACAAAACAGGACAACTGGCCATACAGTTATCTCGCGACTGGATCTTGCGACTTAGTCAAGCCACGAGCCACCCCTGTTTTGTAAAACCTGACGTTTCACATTCCTCTCACACTCCAGTATAAATACCCCTTTTACCCACAAATGTAAGAGAGCTTCCAGAAAGAATTTTGAGAGAGAAACCCTAAAGAAAAACAAGATTGATTCATCAACAATCTATACATTAGAGTCTCTTCAAATTCCTCAACTCTCTTCCTCTCCATTGTCAAATCCTTGAGAGGCATCTTACCAAACCTGGTTCTCACCATTTTCATTACTGTGAGAGAGCTGTTTGGATTTCTGGGAAGCAGTTAGGAAGGAACCAATCTTCATTGGTTGATGCTACGGTCTAGTAGCGGAATCCGGGAAGCTAGAAAAGAAAAAGGTTCGGCGCAACCTCATTGAAGCAAGAAGCTTGGAGGGCTTAGGTGCACTGGGTAGATTAGGCTTGGAGGGTCTATTGCTGTCCATGTATCCCAACTATATTTTCTAGTGGATTGTTTACCGCTTGGAGGGCGGCGGAAAGGTTTTACGCCGAGGGCTTCGGTTTCCTCTTCGATAACACATCGCGTGTTGTCTTTGTGTTTGCATCTTTCTTCCTCTCTATCTTTGTCTTTTTATTATCTGCTGTGAGTTGTGATTTTAATTTGGCTTAGATAGTTTTACCAATTCCATATTATAGCGTATGTTAATTTTCCGCACACTAGTTGTTTGACATAATGTTTGAATTGGTTAAGTTGTAATTTGGGGGTCTAAACATTCAAGGGTGTTTACACACATATTTGAACTTTCATTTGGTATCAGAGCGGGTACACTTGTTGTGGTTTTATTACCTAAGTGTGATCCTAGACCCCTGTGTTGTGGTAGCTATTATGGAAAATACCATGCTGAATTGTAGCTTAAGTATTTGTGAAAATGACTCTATGCATATATCTGAAGGATGTTTTACTAATGATCTTGTAGAGCTGTTAAAAACTAAGAAACCTGCTAGAGTATTTGTTCACATGCTGGAATATTTTGAAAATCAGAATCATGTCTTACACAGTAGCATATCTGAATCTAAATCATTGATTAAGAAATATAAAAGAAAGAATAGAATGTTGTGTGAGATGATTGAGAGTCTGAAAATGAAAAGTCAATCTAAAAGAAGCATGAAAACTGATAATGAATTTGTGTTTGAAGGTCAAGAATGTTTGTCACATGCGAGCTTATTTGTGCATACCTCATTGAAGGTGTTTAATGCATGTTTGTGGTATCTTGACAGTGGGTGTTCTCGCCATATGACAGGGGATAAGTCACTGTTTAAGACACTCAAAGAAAAGGTTGGTGACTATGTGACCTTTGGTGATGGAAGTCATGCTCAAGTCCTAGGCAAAGGAACCATTGAGATACCTGGTTTACCGCTGTTGAAAGATGTGTTGTACATAAAAGGGCTGAAGGCAAATCTGCTGAGCATCACTCAAATTTGTGATGATGATTTCCTGGTACAATTCTCTGAGAAGGGATGCTTGATCATCAATGAAGATGGGATTCAGGTTTTGGAGGGAAATCGGACTACAGATAACTGTTATGGAATAGTTCCCACGGCACCCATATCGTGTAGAAGTGCTCGTGTGGATATGTTGGAGCTGTGGCATCATAGATTTGGGCATGCCAACTTCAAACAAGTTGCAAAAGTGTCTAAACTTGAAGCAGTTGAGGGACTTCCTAAGTTTGGAAAGGTGAAGAAGACCATTTGTGGTGCATGCCAAATGAGGAAGCAAACAAAGGCAAGTCATCACAAGGTGAATGTGATTGCCACTTCTCGGTGTTTGGAGTTACTTCATGTTGATCTAATGGGGCCTACCAGAACTGAAAGCCTAGGGGGGAAGAGATACATTATGGTCATTGTGGATGATTACTCAAGATACACTTGGGTTGAATTCCTTAGAGAAAAATCAGAAGCATGTGAGAGGTTCGAGATTCTGTGCAAGAAACTATAAAACGAAAAAGGGGTCCCTATTGCCAAAATTAGAAGTGATCATGGGAGGGAATTTGAGAATGCAAGATTCGAGTCCTTCTGTGAAAAAAATGGAATCAAAAGAGAATTTTCAGCCCCCAAAACTCCACAACAAAATGGAGTGGTAAAGAGAAAAAATCGAGTGATTTAGGAGATGGCAAGAGTCATGTTGCTTAACAAGCAAATACCTCAAAAATTTTGGGGAGAAGCTGTCAACACCTCGTGTCACATTGGCAATAGAATATTTTTCCGAGTAGGTACAAAGAAGACCGCCTATGAGATTTGGAATGGAAAGAAGCCTAGAGTGAAGTATTTCCGGGTGTTTGGAAGTAAATGCTATATCCTAAATGATCGGGAGAATCTTGGGAAGTTTGATGCGAGAAGTGATGAGGGTATTTCTCTTGGGTACTCTACTACGAGTCGAGCGTATAAAGTTTTTAACAAGAGAACTAAGATTGTGATGGAGTCCATAAATGTCAAGATTGATGATGCCTTATCTAAGGTGGAGATGATTGATGATGCAGAAGGGCCGAGCACCAAAGAGCCCGATGTTGAGGTAGAAGCTCTAAATATAGAAGGTGAAGAACCTACACCAGAAGTAGAATCGACTCCCATCAACCCAAGAATGGAAACGAGATCGATGTCTAGAACATCAAGTCCTCTTACTCCTCCGGAAGTTCGTCCTCCTATCTCTCGAAGTGATGAAGTCTCCACAGCAAAGAAGCCATCTTCAAGAGTAATCAAGAACCATCCGGAAAGCAACATCATAGGGTCTCTAGATGAATGTCTTCGCCTCAGAAAAGGAAACATCCTGTTAGCCAATCATGTAACATATCACTGCTATCTTGCACAGTTTGACCAAAAAGGGTTGAAGTGGCTCTTCAAGATAAGAATTGGGTTGAGTTAATGCATGAAGAGCTAAATCAGTTTGTGAGGAATGATGTGTGGGAACTTGCTCCAAGGCCTGAAAACGTTCATGTTATAGGCACAAAATGGATTTTTAAAAACAAAACTGATGAAGATGGAGAGATAATTCAAAACAAATCTCAATTAGTAGCTCAAGGATACACTCAAGTAGAAGGAGTAGATTTTGATGAATCTTTCGCTCCTGTGGCAAGACTCGAATCCATTCGAATCCTCATGTCCATTGCATGCACTTTGAATTTCAAACTCTATCAAATGGATGTAAAGTGTGCGTTTCTGAATGGATATCTAAATGAAGAAGTATTTGTTGAGCAACCAAAAGGATTTGAGGATCCTCACTTTCCAGATCATGTATTGAAATTGAAGAAAGCCCTTTATGGCTTAAAACAAGCGCCTAGAGCCTGGTACGATCGACTTACACATTACCTTCTAGATAGAGGATTCAAAAGAGGGTATGCCGACCGAACTCTGTTTGTCAAAAATGATGAAGATTATCTCCTTGTGGCACAAGTTTATGTTGATGACATAGTGTTTGGGGCAACCATTGAAGATCGTGCTATTGAATTTTCTGAGGAGATGAAGAAGGAATTTGAGATGAGTATGGTGGGGTAACTCACATTTTTCTTGGGTCTTCAAGTCAGACAACAGAAGGAGGGTATATTTGTATCACAAGAGAAGTATGCTAGAAACATTGTCAAGAAGTTTGGACTAGACTCCAAAAAACATGCCTCCACTCCCATGAGCTCATCCACTAAACTGAATGTTGATTCTTCTGGAGTAGAAGTAAGTCCTACCTTATATAGGAGCATCATTGGGAGTTTACTCTATCTTACAGCCAGTAGACCGGACATTGCATTCAGTGTTGGCGTTTGTGCCAGATATCAAGCTAATCCGAAGGAATCTCACCTGACTGCTGCTAAGAGAATCATTCGATATGTGAATGGTACTTCAAATTATGGTCTGTGGTATTCAAAAGACTCAAATGCTTGTCTTGCCGGGTATTCAGATGCTGACTGGGCTGGCAGTGTAGACGATCGGAAAAGCACTTCAGGCAGTTGTTTCTACCTTGGTAACAATCTTGTCTCATGGATGAGCAAGAAACAAAATTCTGTGTCTCTATCTACTGCTGAAGCAGAATACATCGCTGCTGGAAGTTGCTGCACTCAGCTTCTTTGGATGAAGAAATTACTTCATGACTATGGAATTCCTCAAGAAACGATGTGTGTCTTCTGTGACAACACCAGTGCCATCAATCTTTCCAAGAATCCTGCCCAGCATTCAAAATCTAAACACATAGAGATACATTACCATTTCATTCGGGATCTGGTAGAGGAAAGAGTTGTGTGTCTTGCGTTCATACACACCGACAATCAAAAGGAGGACATCTTCACCAAGCCTCTCGATGGTCCACGGTTTGAATCACTCCGTAAGACCATTGGTGTTGGTACAATTCCTTGACTCTCTTGTGTGATGTGTGCTTCACATATTTATAATATGATAAGCTTGGTTGTGTTGGGGCACACACTACTTTGTTAGCTCTTTGTTCAGCTTGATTATTGTTTTTTTGTCTATTTGTAAAAACTGTTGCTCCTTTATTATGTTTGTTCAATCTTTTTCTTCTTTTATGTCAAAAATCTAAAAATCACATAAAAATTAGAAAATCAAAAAGTTTGATTGACATTGTTGAGCTTTTGTCTCAAAACTTGTTTTGCCTTGTACCTTTGTGCTAATGGCTTTGTGCATTTTCGAGCATTGCTTGTTTCTTTGCACTCATATCACTATGGGAGAAAGCTTGAAATCTATGTGATTGTTGTAAATAGATCTTCAAACTTGTCATGAATGATTAGTGAATGGTTATAATGATCTTGAAACATGCATAGACTTGTGTCTATATATCTTCCCACTCTTTATTTTTGTTCTTGCTAAAAAGAGCTCATCAAATATAAATCTCCAAATGAAAAGAGATATTGAGCTGCAAAAGCCTGTCGCACATTCTAGTATTCGACTAGGAAAAAGGGTAAGCGACCTTATATTAAAGTGAATGTTTATTCAAAAAGCCAAAGGCTTGTTCTTTAAAGTGAAATGTCAAATATCACTCTCACAATGAGAGATGATTGTCTCAAAAGATCAAAATGATCAAATGTTATGTTTGAAAGTGGAGTCAAATGTAAAGCTCCAAGATATGTTATCAAGTTTTGTGGGAGGTCATATATACATATTTCTATAATTGAGATGGGTCACATGATCTAGTGCTAATTGTGTATGTCTTGATTGAATTGATCATTGAAGCTTCACACTAGACTAAGGACTATCTCATTGTTAATATCCACGAACAACACACAAGTTTATGTTCAATAAATGCCATATTCATTTGTGTGATTGTACTTGATGAAATGTGTTTTCACATGCTCAATCTTTGTTAATTCAAGCACAAAAAGATTTTTGAGTGTTTTAGATGTTTTTGGAAAGTATTTTGTTTGAAAAATCTGAAAATTTCAAAAATCCAGTTTTGCCCTGTTTTGGCGACTCAGTCGCGGGTATGTCAAGTCGCGGGCCTCAGTCGCTTCTTCTCGGGTCATTTTTGGCGACTTGTTCGCGAGTGGAAGGTCCAGTCGCGAGGGTTACTCAGAGATTTTCGCGGCTCAGCTCGCAACTCACTCGCGGGTAGACCTTCCAGTTGTGAAAAACACTTAGAAAAATTTTTTCAAACTTGTGTCTTTGAGTGTTTTGGCGGCTTGAACTGGCGACTTTGTGGCGACTCACTTTAGTCGCGAAAAACGCGTGTTTTGGCAAAAATAGGGGCAGTTTTTAAATTTTTTTGTTTTCCTTCGATCTTTTTGTGACTGTTCATTGTCTCTCTCATCTGCTCTTACCCATTCACACCGTGCTTCCATTTTCGATCTCCATTTTTGTCTCTTTTCAGCTCAAAATCCTCAAGTAACAGGTATAGGTTTTCTGTCTTGAACTCTATTCTACTTGTTTTTGTGGTTTTCCCTCTGGATTATTCGCATTTGTTTGTGATTTTGAGATGGGTTTTTAGCTCGGCTATTACTCTTTGTCCATGCTTAGCTTATGGAAGCTTTTGTTTCTGTTTTGAGCTATATTAAATTGTTGGTTTTGTTATTCATCATGTGCTTAGTTAGGGTTTCCTATTTGTTGGTTTCTCATCTTGCCTGATCTGCTGTTGATGTGTTGTTTCAAAATGATCCTGTGTTGAATGTGTGTTTTTCTCAGCTGATTATGTGGTTTTATTCTGACGCTCTCTACTGTGTAGCTACATTTGGGCATTTTTGTCCCTCATTGCTATTTTTTGGTCATTTTCATCTAGCTATTAGGGTTCCTTCATTATCCCTAAATTACCACTAACCCACTGCTAATAAAGTCTGTTGGATTGTGTTCTGTTATTTCCTCTATTCATGATTCAGACTAGCCATGTCACCATTCAAGAAAGCAGCTGTGAAAGGAGGTAGTTCCAAAGGGAAGGAACCCGTCATTGATGTTGATGACTACCCACCTCAAACAAAAGAGACTCGTTCTTCATCAAAGAGATTCGATCCTAATAAGTTCAGATCCTATGCAGCCTATCAGTCTCATGAGAATTATTTTCAAAATGCTATACCATTACTAGAAAGAACTGTGGATCAATCATCACTTCATGACACTGATATTCCGAAATGGTTTGCTCACAAGGACTGGAATTACCTTCTCTCTGATCTGGATGACGCGTATGAAGATTTGGTAAAGGAATTTTATGCCAACGCGATTGTGGAAGAAGATGAACTTAAGTGCTGGGTTAGGAAAAAGAGCTTTTCAGTCTCTCCTGCATATCTGGCAGAAATCCTTCATATCAACAGACCAATATTCCGACACTCACCGGTCTATGATGATCTTTGTTCTGATGAGGAGTTTCTCAAAGAAAGTCTTGGACAAGACTTGGAGTTCTCACCCAATGGAAAATCCATCAGTGTTTCCTCTCTTCCTCCAAAACTGAGAGTGCTTACAATTGTGATGTTTCACAATTTGTACCCTTTATCAAGCACTGGGTATATGAACCTCGGACGTGCTTTGTTTCTTCATGATCTAATCTCTGATGTAGAAATCGACATCTGTGCTCATATCTTTCATGTTCTGCGCAAAATGGTTCTACGAATTGAGTCTCGAACATGCGTTCCTTTCAGCTGTCTCATTTCAAGGATCTTGAAACTCAAGGGAATTTATCCAACGGCAAATGAATCTCCTCTCTCGAAACCGAGTCCAATCAACATGCGTACATTCAATGCAAGCATTAGACATAGTCGTAAGAGAGCCAAACCAGAAACTTCTGCATCTCATAGTGGCTCTCATTTCAGCACTCTCTCCCTTGATGAAAAACTTGATCACATTGTATCCTCTGTACACGAGTTGAATACAAAGATGTCCGGACTCACAGCTACTCTACACCATCACAACACTCGATGGGATATGAAGTTTACTTCACTTCAAACTCAATTGGATCAAATTCAGAGAAAGCTGGAAGAGGATGCATAGCCTATTCCATGACAAAAAGGGGGAGTGTTAGGCCTGATCAGAGGGGGAGGATATTACCTAAGGGGGAGTGTCTTTGCATTCTTCTTCAATTTATGGTATGTACCTTGCTTAATGCAGCCTTTATGCTATGTTGAAATCAGTACTTTAATCTAAATGTCTTGCATTTTGATTTATGTACTGTCACTCTTGTGCCCTTGTAGGATTGTTCCTAGATGCATATACCTTGTGTATTATGCATTGGTTGAGTGTTGAGCATACAAGTATCTTGCCTTGTGCTTGTTAACTTGTATGTCCTTGTGTTCATTCCAAGTGTGAATGAGCACTGTGATCACTACCTTGTGGTGTTCACTTGGTTGATCAAGCTATGGTTTGTTTCTTACTCCATCTTTGCTTGATCACTTTTAGCTTGCTTCATATGCATTTCATGTTTTTCTGCAAACAATGATCATGGTGTATTGTTGTGTTTCAGGAGTTTCATGTTCTTATGATTCAAGTGCTTCACAGCTTCTAGAGTTAGGTGTGAGTGAGTTTTGTTCAACTGTTCCCAACTCACATGTTAAGTCTAGAGTCTGTTTTAGGGTTTTGTCATGGAATAGCCAAAGAGGGAGATTGTAAGGTTGAATTTATTCAACCATTTAATTGGCTTTATTCCGTGCCAAATTTGCTTGTATTTCAGCATTTAGTAACCCTGTATTTAGGTGGGTTTGTTGTAAGGGTAGTGAGTGAGATAGAGTGAAGTTTCCTCAAGAGTGTGCAAGAAAACAGAGACTCGCGGCTTGGCCTCACGGGTGACTCGCGGCTGCAAGCCACCAAACGTAGCACACGTGCCAAGCATGCCGGAAGGTGAACAGTCATGCTAGCTAGAGCACTACAGGACAAAACAAGACAACTGGCCATACGGTTATCTTGCGACTGGATCTCGTGACTTAGTCAAGCCGCAAGGTCAAGCCGCGAGCCACCCCTGTTTTGTAAAACCTGACGTTTCACATTCCTCTCACACTCCAGTATAAATACCCCTTTTACCCACAAATGTAAGAGAGCTTCCAGAGAGAATTTTGAGAGAGAAACCCTAAAGAAAAACAAGATTGATTCACCAACAATCTATACATTAGAGTCTCTTCAAATTCCTCAACTCTCTTCCTCTCCATTGTCAAATCCTTGAGAGGCATCTTACCAAACCTGGTTCTCACCATTTTCATTACTGTGAAAGAGCTGTTTGGATTTCTGGGAAGCAGTTAGGAAGGAACCAATCTTCATTGGTTGATGCTACAGTCTAGTAGCGGAATCCGTGAAGGTAGAAAAGAAAAAGGTTCAACGCAACCTCGTTGGAGCAAGAAGCTTGGAGGGCTTAGGTGCACTGGGTAGATTAGGCTTGGAGGGCCTATTGCTGTCCATGTATCCCAACTATATTTTCTAGTGGATTGTTTACCGCTTGGAGGGCGGTGGAGAGGTTTTACGCCGAGGGCTTCGGTTTCCTCTTCGATAACACATCCCGTGTTGTCTTTGTGTTTGCATCTTCCTTCCTCTCTATCTTTGCCTTTTTATTATCTGCTGTGAGTTGTGATTTTAATTTGGCTTAAATAGTTTTACCAATTCCATATTATAACGTATGTTAATTTTCCGCACACTAGTTGTTTGACATAATGCTTGAATCGGTTAAGTTGTAATTTGGGGGTCTAAATGTTCAAGGGTGTTTACACACATATTTGAACCTTCAGAACATAACACTAAATTTTTTTTTTTTCCATCAGTAACAACCTACTACTTAGGATTTGTTAAGAAAATGTTGCAAAAATGTTATGAATATAGTATTTCTCTCAATTTTTTGGAGAGGTAGAATTTAATTTTTAATGCGCTCAAATTGTTATTTAAGGTGTTCAAGTTTTCTTAGAGTAGTTGAGTTTTTTTTTTTTTTTTTAGGGTGGTCAAGGACCTATAATAATTTAAAATTCAAATTCACGTTAAGGTGGTCACCTGACCACCCTGAACTACACTTGGCACCGACCTGTATATAACTCTTCCTGTCCATGTATATATATATTGTAAGGTTGAATTTATTCAACCATCTAATTGGCTTTATTCCGTGCCAAATTTGCTTGTAATTCAGCATTTAGTAACCCTGTATTTAGGTGGGTTTGTTGTAAGGGTAGTGAGTGAGATAGAGTGAAGATTGCTCAAGAGTGTGCAAGAAAACAGAGACTCGCAGTTGGGACTCGCGGGTGACTCGTGGCTGCAAGCCGCCAGAAGTAGCACACGTGCCAAGCATGCTGGAAGATGAACAGTCATGCTAGCTGGAGCACTACAGGACAAAACAGGACAACTAGCCATACGGTTAACTCGCGACTGGATCTCGCGACTTAGTCAAGCCGCGAGCCACCCCTGTTTTGTAAAACCTGACGTTTCACATTCCTCTCCCACTCCAGTATAAATACCCCTTTTACCCACGATTGAAAGAGAGCCTCCAGAGAGAATTTTGAGAGAGAAACCCTAGAGAAAAACAAGATTGATTCATCCACAATCTTCACCTAAGAGACTTTTCAAATTCCTCTACTCTCTTCCTCTCCATTGATACATCCTTGAGAGGTTCTTGGCCAAATCCTTTTCTCACCATACCCATATCTATGAGAAGGTTTATTTGGTGCTTCGGGAAGCAGTTAGGAAGGAACCAATCTACATTGGTTGATGCTATGGTCAAGTAGCGGAATCCGGTAAGCTAGAAAAGAAAAAGGTTCGGCGTAACCTCGTTGGAGCAAGAAGCTTGGAGGGCTTAGGTACATCGGGTAGATTAGGCTTGGAGGGTCTATTGCTGTTCATGTATCCCAACTACATTTTCTAGTGGATTATTTACCGCTTGGAGGGCGGCGGAGAGGTTTTACGCCGAGGGCTTCGGTTTCCTCTTCGATAACACATCGCGTGTTGTCTTTGTGTTTACATCTTTCTTCCCTTTTATCTTTGCCTTATTTTCTGCTGTGGATGTCTTTTATATTTGGCTTAGATTAATTTCCAATTCTGTTTATAGCTTATGTTAATTTTCCGCACACTAGTTGTTTGACATAATGCTTGAATTGGTTAAGTTGTAATTTGGGGGTCTAAACGTTCAAGGGTGTTTATACACGTTTTTGAACTTTCAATTGGTATCAGAGCGGGTTCACTTGTTGTGGTTTAAATACCTAAGTGTGATCCTTGACCCCTTGTGTTTATTTGCCATGGATTGTGCTTTGTATGCCTCTTTGCATGATTTGGTTGGTGATGAATGTAACATGCCACGTGTTTGTGAAAATGCCTCTATGAGTGTTAATCCTCATAAGTGTGATGACATGTTATTTGAATCTATGGGTGTTGCTGACAAACTCTTGAAGAAAAATGCTAAGAAGTTTCAAAAGAATTTAAGCAAGTTATTTTGTGAAAAGGATGATTTGATTGCTAAGCTCAATGAATCCAACAAATTGGTTGAGAAATATAAAAAACTTGCTGAAGATTCTCTTGAAAAGCTAAAAGAGTTTGAATGTTTGAATATGGACTTGGATGCTAAACTTGTTTTGTCCAACAAACTTGTTGATGAGTTAAAATGTGATAATGAATCTCTTAAGATGCATGCCAAGTGTTTGATTGCTGAACCCATTGATAAAATGGATGATAATATGTGTTGCAATCATGTTGTGGTACCCGATCTTGTGCCTAATGTGTATTCTACCTTTAAGGACAAATCGGTGTACGTTCCTCCACACAAAAGAAATCAAAATGTGGAGAGAAAGACTGTTAAGTCAAAGCCTCTGTTTAGGTCTCAACCTAAGGCTTTGGATGGGTCTAAGTTTGTTCCAACTTGCCACCATTGTGGTGTGATTGGTCATATAAGACCTCAATGTCATAAGTTGAAGAGGGAACAAAACCATGTTGCTAGATCCATTCCCAAAAAGCCTAGTGGACCTAAACACATTGTTTGTCACCATTGTGGTGCCTTTGGTCATCTAAGACCTCATTGCTCTAAGTTTCATGCTTTTAAAAGAATCAAAAGAAAAGAAAAACTTGAGCTTTTTGGAAGTTGTGCTTTGAAAGCTAAACCGGATTGGATGGAAAATGATAAGTTGTTGAAGAAAGTGGTTAATGCTCTTAACTCCTTGTCTATGTGCATCTTCGGTTCTCATTCTTCCAACCCTCGTCTCACTTCTCATGAGTCACTCATTCCAAACAATTGTTATGTTTGGATGAGGAAGGGTTCCTATGGTTGAGCTTTTGTTCCTTTGGTCCTTGATCTAATTCTTTCGATCTTTGTAGGATCCTTCATGCATTAGATGCTTCATTGTCATGCATTTGTGCATCATGCATATCTTTATATGCATTGTTTTGGTTTTGTTTTGATCTTACTTTTATGTCTTTGGTTTGTGTATGTAAAAATCCAAAACCACATAAAAAGTAGAAAATCAAAAAGTTTGATCGACGTTGTTGAGTTTTGTCTCAAAACTTGTTTTGCCTTGTACCTTTGTGCTAATGGCTTTGTGCATTTTCGAGCATTGCTTGTTTCTTTGCACTCATATCACTGTAGGAGAAATCTTGAAATCTGTGTGATTGTTATAAATAGATCTTCAAACTTGTCATGAATGATTAGTGAATGGTTATGTTGATCTTGAAACTTGCATAGACTTGTGTCTATATATCTTCCCACTCTTTATTTTTGTTTTTGCTAAGAAGAGCTCACCAAATGTAAATCTCCAAATGAAAAGAGATATTGAGCTGCAAAAGCCTGTCGCACATTCTAGTATTCGACTAAGAAAAAGGGTAAGCGACCTTATATTAAAGAGAATGTTTATTCAAAAAACCAAAGGCTTGTTCATTAAAGTGAAATATCAAATATCACTCTCACAATGAGAGGTGATTGTCTCAAGAGATCAAAATGATCAAATGTTATGGAGTCAAATGTAAAGCTCCAAGATATGTTATCAAGTTTTATGGGAGGTCATATATACATATTTCTATAATTGAGATGGATCACTTGATCTAGTGCTAATTGTGTATGCCTTGGTTGAATTGATCATTGAAGCTTCACATTAGACTAAGGACTATCTCATTGTTGATATCCACACACAACACACAAGTTTATGTTCAATAAATGCCATATTCATTTGTGTGATTGTACTTGATGAAATGTGTTTTCACATGCTCAATCTTTGTTAATTCAAGCACAAAAAGATTTTTGAGTTTTTTTTTAGGTGTTTTTGGAAAGTATTTTGTTAAAAAATCTGAAATTTTTCAAGAAACCCAGTTTTGCCCTGTTTTGGCAACTCAGTCGCGGGTAAGTCAAGTCGCGAGACTCAGTCGCGTCTTCGCAGGTCATTTTTGGCGACTTGTTTGCGAGTGGAAGGTCCAGTCGCGAGGGTTACTCAGAGATTTTGGCGGCTCAGCTTGCGACTCTCTCGCGGGTAGACCTTCCAGTCGCGAAAAACACTTAGAAAAATTTTCAATCTTTTGTCTTTGAGTGTTTTGGCGGCTTGAACTGGCGACTTTGTGGCAACTCACTTAGTCGCGAAAATCGCGTGTTTTGCATATTGAGGGTTATTTTCAAAGTTGTTTTCAAAAAATTTTCATTTTTCCCCTCATGCATCATTAGCATTGTTCATACCTTCATCTCTTGCCCTCGTTTCTTCTTGACCCTTTGTCTATTCCTGACAAAAAGGGGGAGAGTATACTCTAGAGTATGTTTCGGAGTATTTTGTCATTTCTATATGACTCTTGTGCACATCCTTAAGGGGGAGAAATTCTATTTCTCATGCACATTTGTAGGAGGAGAGATATTCCATAGGGGAGATGCATATACCAAGGGGGAGAAGATATTAAGTTAATAAGAAAACTTTGTTCTGTTTATTTTCTTGTTGGCTTTTTGGTGCTTTGTGTTATGCTTTGGTGTTCTCATTGCATCATGTTTATGCTTTGGACATGCATTTATCCCTATGTGATTATGCTTCATTGAATGCATGTTCAGATGATCATTTGCTTTGCTATGTGATCAATGTAGTCATTTCTATACTTGTTATATTATACTTGTCATTTATTACTTGCTTTACCTTGAGGGTCTAATGTGTTTTGTGTAAGTGTTTTAGGGTACAAGTATATATATGTTCCAAGTGCATCACAGCTTCTCATCACTTTGAAGGGGAGAAATTTTAAGCACTTTTAGTCTATATTGTTTAAGTTTTTATTCAATATAATGTGTTTGTACCCATGTGCTTTTGTAAGCTTTTAGGGTTAATGTTTTATGCATAGTTTGTAGGCTTTATGGTATGTACCTTGCTTAATGCAGCCTTTATGCTATGTTGAAATCAGTACTTTAATCTAAATGTTCTACATTTTGGTTTATGTACTATCACTCTTGTACCCTTGTAGGATTGTTCCTAGATGCATATATCTTGTGTGTTATGCATTGGTTGAGTGTTGAGCATACAAGTGTCTTGCCTTGTGCTTGTTAACTTGTATGTCATTGTGTTCATTCCAAGTGTGAATGAGCACTGTGATCACTACCTTGTGGTGTTCACTTGGTTGATCAAGCCATAGTTTGTTTCTTAACTCCATCTTTGCTTGATCACATATTGCCTGTTTCATATGCATTTATAATTTTCTGCTTACAATGATCATGGTGTATTGTTGTGTTTCAGGAGTATTATGTTCATATGATTCAAGTGCTTCACAGCTTCTAGAGTTAGGTGTGAGTGAGTTTTGTTCAACTGTTCCCAACTCACATGTTAAGTCTAGAGTCTGTTTTAGGGTTTTGTCACGGAATAGCCAAAGGGGGAGATTGTAAGGTTGAATTTATTCAACCATCTAATTGGCTTTATTCCGTGCCAAATTTGCTTGTAATTCAGCATTTAGTAACCCTGTATTTAGGTGGGTTTGTTGTAAGGGTAGTGAGTGAGATAGAGTGAAGATTGCTCAAGAGTGTGCAAGAAAACAGAGACTCGCGGCTGGGACTCGCGGGTGACTCACGGCTGCAAGCCGCCAGAAGTAGCACACGAGCCAAGCATGCTGGAAGATGAACAGTCATGCTAGCTGGAGCACTACAGGACAAAACAGGACAACTGGCCATACGGTTAACTCGCGACTGGATCTCGCGACTTAGTCAAGCCGCGAGGTCAAGCCGCGAGCCACCCCTGTTTTGTAAAACCTAACATTTCACATTCCTCTCCCACTCCAGTATAAATACCCTTTTTACCCACGATTGAAAGAGAGCCTCCAGAGAGAATTTTGAGAGAAAAACCCTAGAGAAAAACAAGATTGATTCATCCACAATCTTCACCTAAGAGACTCTTCAAATTCCTCTACTCTCTTCCTCTCCATTGATACATCCTTGAGAGGTTCTTGGCCAAATCCTTTTCTCACCATACCCATATCTGTGAGAAGGTTTATTTGGTACTTCGGGAAGCAGTTAGGAAGGAACCAATCTACATTGGTTGATGCTATGGTCAAGTAGCGGAATCCGGTAAGCTAGAAAAGAAAAAGGTTCGGCGCAACCTCGTTGGAGCAAGAAGCTTGGAGGGCTTAGGTACATCGGGTAGATTAGGCTTGGAGGGTCTATTGCTGTTCATGTATCCCAACTACATTTTCTAGTGGATTATTTACCGCTTGGAGGGCGGCGGAGAGGTTTTACGCCGAGGGTTTCGGTTTCCTCTTCGATAACACATCGCGTGTTGTCTTTGTGTTTGCATCTTCCTTCCCTTTTATCTTTGCCTTATTTTCTGCTGTGGATGTCTTTTATATTTGGCTTAGATTAATTTCCAATTCTGTTTATAGCTTATGTTAATTTTCCGCACACTAGTTGTTTGACATAATGCTTGAATTGGTTAAGTTGTAATTTGGGGGTCTAAACGTTCAAGGGTGTTTATACACGTTTTTGAACTTTCATATATCAACCAAGAAGATGACAATATATACGATGTTAATAATGTGAGAATGACTCAGGTGCACGATGCATATTACATAAGTACTTATGTAATATGGCTTGTAGAAAAAATAAACAGCAAAAAAGTTAAACTATTTAAAGGAGAATATATATATTTGACAACCTCGTCCAGCTCACTATCAACCAAAGATGACTATATTTTGACCGCTATAAGTAGTAGTCTAGTAGTCCAGTTGTGTCAAGTGTGAAAACGACTCATGCTGCTTTGGCTCGAAGCTTGCTTAAATATAAAATGGAAAGGGAGGAATAGAATTTAGATGGGTTTGATGCAAGGTGAAAATTACTGAAATAGGAAGGCATGAATGAATGAAATCTAAACAGAAGGCATAAAAGAATGATAATAATATATAATGTCTTCATCCAGTCCACCATCAACTTAAAAGTAAAAATTACTTCAGCAGTGCTTTACTCCAACTTAACCGATATGCAGGAATGGAATTAGGAATTTGTTCTAGGGGACTGACCTCCAGATGATTATATGAAACTGATTATGTAGTCATGTTTGCTTAAAATGGTGAATGAAAATTTTCAAATTTTTTGACCAATACTAAAAGTCTAAAACTACACAGAAACTCTTAATTCAATTTCTTTTTATAATTTTTTAACATCGAATGTTTTGATTAGATACTATATTTTATATAAAATCGAATTAGTCATATATTAATTATTAAGTAATTGAAAGATTTATAAGTTTTATATAAAAAGTTAAATTTAAATTGAGCATTTGTATAAAATTTGTAATATATTTTTAGCTTTATTCACTTGTGATGAGATAACTTTGGCTTTATCCAATCTTTTACCATCTTAAACATTTTTGAATTTTATTTTCAAGAAAATAACTTTATTTACTACTCACAATATTAACAAATTTTTGCAATACACTAGATTTCTAGTATATATAACAACTAGTCGCTAACCCGTGCAATGCACGGGATAATTAAATAAATATTTAATTAATCAACCTCACATTAAAAGAAAAAGCTAGTTAAATAAATATTTAGTTAATCAACCTCACATTAAAAGAAAAAGCTAAAAGAATCAAGGAAAGGCTTATTTGTCCACCAAGAAAAAGCTAAAAAGGAAAGCAAAAAAGAAAAAGAAAAAAGAGACATTGAAAAAGAAAGAAAGAAAAAACTATTTTTTTAGAAAATAATGTTGAAAACTAAAGCAACATTAAGACAATGGGAAATCTATTTGCAAAGGATTGCAACCTTTGTATGTTTACTTGGCTCAAGGTCAAAATCCAAATTCAATTTTGAAACAATGAAAACATACTTCATATTAATTGTAAATCAATCTCACTACATAAATTCACTTTTCGCTCTAATGTATTTTGTAGATCAAATACTATCAAAAGAATTTCAATAAACACGATTGCCACATCTATATTTGTTGTAGGCATTTAATTTACATAGAAGCCAATAGCAACCACAATAGCTATCACGGTTGCTCAATGCTATGGCAATCTAGATCCAAACATTCTCCTTCTAGAATCTCATCTCTTTTCTTTAGACCTACACATCAAGCTTTGTGAACATGCATCCCTCTCTTCTTCATGGAAGAACAAAAGAAAATGAAGTTGATAGCTTTATATTTATTGGCTGTTTTGCAAAGGAACACCACTCTTTCAACTGATAACGTAAGTATAGCTTATACATAATAATCACCAAAGGCAATGGTGAAATTGACCAAAACATCAATTACAAATCTGAAAATAACATGTATACATATACCATATAAGAGGTAAATACTCACTGATAATTATTGTCCACAAAACCGCATGAAAAAAAAAAAAAAAAAAAAAAAAACCAACAACAAAATACACTTTACAAATTAATGTCAAGTGCATGTTCTTCCCAAATGATCTCTTAGGCAACCCCTTTTATGTTGACCATAAACTAACCCAATTTCCTAAATCAAAACCAATCCACCACAATATCAAAACCTAAGTCATATTTAAAATCCAAATTTTAAAAATGGAAAACAAAAACCTTACCAGTGGATGTATATAGAGGGTTGTATCTAGAAATGGACCCAAATTAGGGTTTCAACTACTATAAAACCAATTCTAATTCAAAACCCAATCTACTACAATTACATACAATATATTTACAGAGTCATTGTGGTGTAATGCACAGACTTGTTTGATAAAATATGTCAAAATATTTGTGTGGAATTGGGGGAAGGAGAAATAAATTGAAAGCAATGGGATAATGTTACTATATTATTTTCTTGGACACCTACCATGCTTGGTTAGTTAACAGTCAATAGTATTTTTTGTTTGAATGTAGGATGAGAGCATGGGTGGTGTTTCGGTGTGTTAGCAATTCCAATGACAACTAAAACCAAGAGACACAAACCATGAAGTTGAATTAAAATAATGCGAGAGTATAACTATCAAATTCTAAATAAATAAATAAATAAGCAAGAGGGAGTGAGATTTTTTTTTCAAACAGGAGGTGTACATGTTCTAAATGGGAATGAAAAGATTCTTTGCAGTACACCAAACACGCCATGGTGTACAAGTTCTAAATGGGAATAAAAACAGTCTTTTCATTCCCATTTAACACATTTTATTTCTGATATTGTTAGGTATACTGGAGGCGTGTTAGAATATGTTTCAATTCCCATTTAACTCATTTTGTTCTCTTCTTTTTTTGTTTTCATTTTTTTGCTCATTAGTTGGCCCAACAAACAACAATAGTCACTTTCATACAAACTAACATCTGTAGCAACTAAACCAAGTTCATGGACTGTATTAGTTGAATAGATCATGAGAAAACAAATTTAATCAAACAATTAGTCAACAGTGGATGCAAATCTATAATACAAAGAGCTAGAATTTCCCAATTCAATATAATTGAAGAAAGAAAACCTTGGATTTGAAGTGCAACCACTAGTCATGGAGGACTCATACTCAGGCTTGCAAGAATTAGTGCGACCAAATCATGCTCTGATCAGGTTTTCAGAGACCTATTTGAAGGCTTCTTAGAAGGGCTGGCAGATTTGAGTAAAGCAACAATCCCTAATTGGCACCAAATTACCTGCAAAAAACAATGAAACCATTCAAATGAAACCCAAATAACTCAACATATCAAAGTATTTAGCCTTTAGAGAGAGAGAGTAAGTAACAATTAGATAGCAAGGACCCAAGGTCACACACAAACCCAATAGGCAAACACAAATTGAATATACCAATATGAATACGTTTGTGGAGCTTACATAGGTCAATCCCACATACATATAAAAGATGTGTTCAACACATCTATTCCATAAGAAAATTTTAGACAAAACCTAACATTATAAGGTGATATCCAAAGCATAGCATTAGAGTGCTATTACATAGCTTTGCCATTTATACTACATATATTCAAATAAAAATAATTTTATGTAGTGAAGTCATAGGTTGCAGCATCATTTTCAGCCTTTTAAAATGATTGCTTAAATAAAAGCACAACATTTAAAAAGAAAACCAAAATTCCAAAGAACTTGTGAGGCCCAATAATTTATGGGCCCGGCCCACTTACTCATGGGGAGTCCAAAGGCCCAGGCCAAAGAAGGCTATGGCCCAAACTTGACAATATAAAGCACAAAATGGCCTGGAGATGCAGCCGAGGACAGTTCAGTCCTCGGCTGACCCAAAGTTTCACCGAGAAGAGGGGCAAAAACGGTATAGGAAGAAACTGGAAAGAAGATCCAAAATATCTAGGAAAAGCTACCCTTCCCATGCAGGGCTCTGACCTAACCGAGCCGTATTCTTCAGCTTTATCAACCACCCCCAACGACTTTGGGTTTGGATTGACGAGACAAGTATCAGTCATGGAAAGTTTGACCCTACACGTGGACGAAGGAAAGCGAACGCAGGCTAGTATAAAAGAAAAAGTAGGTACTTCTCTCTAGGGGGGGAAAAACTGGCCAAAAAGGAGGGCCTCCCAGTCCACCTCCCTGAGAAAGACTCCAAAGGTGAAAATGCCTTAAACACGTATGAACACCACAAAAAAACCCACCGTCGGGTAACCAGGGCCTAGCCTTTCAAACCCACTCTCTACAAATGATATTGTTCGGGCCTTTTTACGTGCGAACCCAACACTGTTGTGGTTCGTTGCGAAATCGTGTCCTTACAATTGGCGCCGTCTGTGGGGAAGGCTTGCGCGTTGGCTCAGGCGACAGTGGAGCTAGGCTTTTGTCGAGCAAGAGTCTATGAGTATGCCTTTATGACCGGCGACACATTGTTGTTGCTCCAACGTAAGTTCCCACTAGGGGCTACACCTCGCAGTGCCCATGGCGTGGGCAAGTCTAGGGGCTTCAAACATCAAGCTGACTTCCTCCATCCTATTCGAGGAAGCTAACCTTTAGAAAATAAATAAATAAATGAACAACTACAAGTTTTGGACAGAACCAAGGCCTTGCATGGTCTTCGGACTCAAGCCTCTGGGGAAACCAACTACTTACAACAAAAACTACAAGTTTTGGACAGAACCAAGGCCTTGCATGGTCTTCGGACTCAAGCCTCTGGGGAAACCAACTACTTACAACGAAAATACAAGTTTTGGACAGAACCAAGGCCTTGCATGTTCTTCGGACTCAAGCCTCTGGGGAAACCAACTACTTACAACAAAAACTACAAGTTTTGGACAGAACCAAGGCCTTGCATGGTCTTCGGACTCAAGCCTCTGGGGAAACCAACTACTTACAACGAAAATACAAGTTTTGGACAGAACCAAGGCCTTGCATGGTCTTCGGACTCAAGCCTCTGGGGAAACCAACTACTTACAACAAAAAATACAAGTTTTGGACAGAACCAAGGCCTTGCATGGTCCTCGGACTCAAGCCTCTGGGGAAACCAACTACTTACAACAAAAAATACAAGTTTTGGACAGAACCAAGGCCTTGCATGGTCCTCGGACTCAAGCCTCTGGGGAAACCAACTATTTACAACAAAAACTACAAGTTTTGGACAGAACCAAGGCCTTGCCTGGTTCTCGGACACAAGCCTCTGGGGAAACCAACTAACAATTGGGTTAATTTCTAAATTGCGAGGATTCTCAAGTCTGCTCTCTGATCTTCAGCACCAAAGGGATCGATGCAATATAGAGCAATATGCTGCCTAAAACACAATCGGAGTTCCCTACTGCTCAGTCACCTCCTCGGATGAATTATTTATAGATTATCATTCTCGGACGGTATTCTCACACTTATTACAGAATATTCGACTGTTACCTCGGTTAGTTTCCTAAGTTTAACTTACTATGAATTATCGTTATAATGCCTAGTAGTGTCGATAAATCAGAACTAGTTGGATTATGTTTAAAGGTTTCCTGCTCTAAATATCATTGAAGAAAAACACACATGGAGCACACCCATTCACAGAGTAGTGTTGCAAAAAGAAAAGTATTCAAAACAAGTAAATAAATTTCCCTTTTTACTAAAACAAGGAAATAGTACAGCATACAGTGAAAAGCTGGAATCAGCTTATATCAAAGCTAACTACATAATCAAAAAGAAAGGTACAAGAGAACAAGATAAAGCCGAGGAAGCAGCACAGAAAAGAGGTTGGCTTCTAAAGCTAACTACATAACTGAAAAGAAAGGCACAAGGAAATAAGATGAAGCCGAGGAGGTGGCACAGAGGAGAGGTTGGCTGCTGCTTCAAGACCTTGTTCTTCCTCAATACTTTTACATGCCCATGACTCAGGCAGCAAAAGAACCCAGCTTGGGACCTGCACCATCAAAGAAAAGGTGCAGAGAGAGCCCAGCTTCAGGCTAGCGCAGCCGAAGAAAAGGTGCAGGTAACCCAACTTGAGGCTCACACCGTTGAAGGAAAGGTGCAGGGAGCCGGAAATTGAGGAGCCTACCCCCAAAATTTGCCTGCGACAAGGCAGAGGCGCTGATGGCGGAGAATCTTTCTTCTGACACACCAAAAATCTGGCGTGAACAGAACCTGCTTCGGATTTTGACTAAAAGAAGAAGAAACCCCATTTCTCCCTTCGTTAAGACGGAGTATCTTCTTAAATCTGTGCCCCCCATGCCCAGACCATACTACCTTGAATCTCGTAAGGACCCGGCGCCGCTGTGGTGGAGGGAGTTCCTTCACCCTAACCCGCGCCTTAAACATGTTATACTAAGGGAAGATAGCACCGGATAGGGGAGCTGTAATTACGGCTTAGGGATTATGGTTTGGGAGGAAACTGAAGGATTTGTGTGTAGGTAAAGCAACTTCCTCTCCTATTTATTTAAAAAGATAAGGAAGTGGCATTTAATTCACGCAGTGTCCCAAGGAACACTACAGACAAAATGGCTCCAGCTCAATCTCCAACGCCACCTGCAACCATGATATTAAAAGATTCTCGTGAAGGCACATCTCGAGCACTGGGATGTCAAAGGGGGCCGTGTGACCAAAGAATACAAGAATGCCTCTTAATCCGATATTGTAGGGCTAGTGAATTCGCGGCCCAGGCCCGTTCTGTATGGGAGCCCAAGGGCTGCGGCCCACGCCGAGGAATAGCCATTTCCGAGGATAACCTCCTGCTCGGCACCTCATGAAATACCTGAGGAAAGGGAGAAACTGAGTTCCGGGGTAGAACCAAAGCATTGCCTGGTCCTCGGACTCAAGCCTATGGGAAAACCAACTACTTGGATGGGGAAAGTCCTCGGCTCAAATATTGTAAAAGGTTAAGGCCAATAAGAGTGTTAAGAAGATGGCGAAACGCTTCAATATTCAGTGACCTAAGGGGGCTGTTCATTTTGCAGATGATATGTCTCCGGATGGTTACTTCCTACACCATATCGAGCATCCAGTTCTCATCTCGGCTAGTTTTCGGGTAAGTATCGTTCTTCACAGGTCGGCATTGTTGTGCCAAACAATTCCATTAAAGTTATGGCAACATCTTTTTATTAACAAGTATTTTGGCCCTAGTTGTCATTAATTCAAATGCTATATTATTATGCCGAACAGCACTTGCAAATTTGTAAAACATAGAGATAGAACATGCGAAGTAAAATGATAACAATTTTTATTAATATAAAGATATATTACAACGTACAAAGAGGGGCTTAAACAAGCCTATACAAAAGGTGAACTGCTGAAACAATATAATAAAAAATATATATCAACAATACAAATAAGTAAACGGTCAGGTGTTTTTTGAACTCGTCTCCGAAGTCCCTCCAAACTCTGCCTCAGTATCGCCCATATTGAGGGAGGTGCCTTCTTCAGAAAAAGATAGAGGAGATGAATGAGGAAGATGGAGGATATGAATGAAAAGAAGGAGGAGAAGAAGAGGGAAGAGATGAAAAGAAAGAAAAAGGAGCAAAAGAGGGAGAAGGAAAAGCACCAGGATGGATCTGGTGGTGGAAAGAAGAAGAAAGAGAGGCAAAAGGAGGCGCCAGTGAACGAAGAGAAGAAGAAGCAGGGGCACTTAGTCCCTGCCCCAGTCCTGACTCCTAACACACTGGTGCCATGTTAGATATGCTCATGAAAGAGCGGGTGGTACTGATAATGGGTGTCCTCGGCTCAGTCACGCCGAACGTGTGACGTGACGAGTCCCTGCTTCGAAATTTTGGCTGAAAGGAAAGTAAGACAAATCTTGAGTCTCCGCCATCCTTGCCCTGACCGAGCCATTTCGAGCTTTATTAGAATATGGTATTTTTGGTGGGAGAATGGCTCCTTCATTGCTTATGACTGTGGTGAACGTATTACGGGTTGAGGTATAATCAGAGGGTAAAAGTAAACTCTGGGAGAAATCTAAGGGTTTCAGACTTCCTGGGGATTAAAGGGATTTGTGTATGGGAGAAACAACTCTTGTCTTTTCTCTTTATATAGGGGACGAAGAGGAGGGTACTTAATTTGTTCAGATCTCCAAGGAAATCCGCAAACAAGAATATGCCCGTTCCGCTCCCCCACACCATCAGTAACCATTAAATTTGAGAGGTCTCGTGAAAGGAAACTATTAAAGACACGCTCCAGATAACCAAACGGCATGAGCGTATCATGAATAAATTAAGGAGAACATCTCGTAGACCGGTACATTTCCTGGGCAGGTGGAGAAACGCCAACGTCAGTGAAAGGCTGAATTAAATGAGCCATAATAAAGGCTCGGTATTTCCAAAACCCCCCTCTCCAACTAGGAGGTCGGACAGCAGGGTTTTGAGGGGCTATTGTGAGGCCCAATAATTTATGGGCCCGGCCCACTTACTCATGGGGAGTCCAAAGGCCCAGGCCAAAGAAGGCTATGGCCCAAACTTGACAATATAAAGCACAAAATGGCCCGGAGATGCAGCCGAGGACAGTTCAGTCCTCGGCTGACCCAAAGTTTCACCGAGAAGAGGGGCAAAAACGGTATAGGAAGAAACTGGAAAGAAGATCCAAAATATCTAGGAAAAGCTACCCTTCCCATGTAGGGCTCTGACCTAACCGAGCCGTATTCTTCAGCTTTATCAACCACCCCCAACGACTTTGGGTTTGGATTGACAGGACAAGTATCAGTCATGGAAAGTTTGACCCTACACGTGGACGAAGGAAAGCGAACGCAGGCTAGTATAAAAGAAAAAGTAGGTACTTCTCTCTAGGGGGGGAAAAACTGGCCAAAAAGGAGGGCCTCCCAGTCCACCTCCCTGAGAAAGACTCCAGAGGTGAAAACGCCTTAAACACGTATGAACACCACAAAAAAACCCACCGCCGGGTAACCAAGGCCTAGCCTTTCAAACCCACTCTCTACAAATGATATTGTCCGGGCCTTTTTACGTGCGAACCCAACACTGTTGTGGTTCGTTGCGAAATCGTGTCCTTACAGAACTTATCAGTAAAAATCATTACTCTTAACCAAAATTCTAAACACTTACAGTTCTCTATTAACAAAATTATTACTCTTAGTTCTAGTTAGGAGTTGCAATACAAATTATCACCAACAGTACCTGCTGTAATTCAAAGATAACCCAAAAAAATCAACTTATAGCAACTAATAACCTAAAATACTAAACTTAACAGCATAATAACATATAAAGAGAGCAATAAAAAATTCCAGACTTTTTCAACCAATCCAAACATATTCTAATTTTTACCAATCCAAAACAGAGGACTTTCACAAAATAAAGGTAAATTTTTTACCAAGATTTTAATCTACACTGATTCTAATTTCATTAGAACATTTTGCCAAACACTTAGGGTTGTCCTATTTTCACAAAGGATAACAATTCTTATATCATTCTTTCAACCATTATACCAATAAAAACATGAGAGAGAGAGAGAGAGAGGGAGAGAGAGAGAGAGAGAGAGAGAGAGAATATTACAGAGAGAGAAAGCAGGAAATCTGGTGAATTTGTCGAACAAAATTGGATTTTGAATAACATAGCTCTTCAAATTGATCATCCTACTACAATTCCATAAAGTGCTAAGTACATACTTCAAGAGTAACGTCTAGTATCTACAAAATCAAAGCTATTAGAACTAATTCTCAAAGCAAACTCTAAATTTCAATCCCCATTAAAAATGCTTTAAGTTGGTCAACTTCCAAAGTCAATTCTGCACTCTACTATTCATACTTTGTTAGGTCCTTATATGAATTTCAAAATTATGGGGTGGCATGTATATAAGCTTCAATTTAAAGCACTACATGTGCATAATTGAAAAACTTTTTTCTTTACATATTTTGAGCCAATAAAAACTCATAATAAGATGAAGAAAGCCCGAGAGGTGAATTGGTGAGGGAATGAGACTGAATGAGAGAAAAATTTAACTTTACAGGAAAAAATGATAATGAAGAAATTACACATGAATTCTTTGAATCTACTACCATCTCAAAAGGTTTTAATGCAAAAAAGAAATAAACATATTGATAAAAAAGCACACAGTATTCACCTCAAAATTCAAGTTGTTATACTTACACACCCAATGGTATGGGTCCACTCATTGAAACAGGATCCAAATACCATAGACAGATAAAAAAGAAACAAATATAGCTCATAATATCAATGGAATAAAAAATTTGTGAAAAATATAAATTATGAAGTAAACAAAAAAGAAAAAAAAGAAAAAAGCACCAAATTACCAATCAAAACAAAATGCTTATCCTAAAATAAAAAATTAAAAAAATAAATAAATAAATAAATAAAAAAAGCAAGATGCTTATCCATTGGATTCAATAATCTGCAGAAAAGATAAGCAACAAAAATCAAATAGAATATGATAGGGCATAGACATATCTTGGTAGCAAGAACATAAAGAAAACAGTTATTAGAAGAAAAATATATATAATAACAGCAGAGCTATAGTTCATTGGTTTGTTAAATCTCTACCTAAGAAAATATCTACCAAAACCTATAAAGTAATCCACAATTGGCAAATTAACAAAGCAAAACTCACCTTTTTTTTTTTTGGGATAGGTAATTAAAGATTTATTGCATAGAGAAAGACATCATGTTCACAATGGTGAACACTCTGAACATTAACAAAGCAAAACTCACAATTCACCAACGTATCTAAAAAAACTTTTCACAACTGATTGTGCTTCCATTTACTTATTCTACACTATTTTTTTCCTCAACACCCAAACAGATGCTCAATTAAAATTTTGAGAATATAATCCAACATGTCAAACCCAAAAAAGTTCATGAATTGGTGGGTAAACAATCTTTTCTCAATAATAAGTTGCAACTCCATTAAGCCTTTACAACGGAACTTTAAAAAAAGGAGTAACGCAACGTGTGGCTTTTTGAAGGGCCACACATTTATTAACAGCTGTTACTTATCAATACAAAGCAATGAAAAAAAGAATTTTATGGTATAAAAACACAAGTCCTCAAGCAAAGCCTAAAGCCTCTTAGCTGGTAATTTCTAACAAAATGGAACAACCTCAACATGCATAAAAAAAATTCAACACCTAAAATAATAGAGCAACCATTAGTCGAATCAACTAAGCCTTATTTTTAATTGCAAGTTGACTTCATAGATGTAAAGATTACAAACAAAAAAATAAAACAATTTATGCTAGTACAATTTATGCAATACTAATGTATAATAAATTATGAAAAGGCAACAAACAACAAAATTAAAACCTCCAATGTTCAAAACCTTACATGACATAGAAGCATTAACTCAATTTCTATTCATTTTGCTGCAAAATATGAAACAGAAAATACCAAACCACACTTGGTCATCCATAAAAATTAAAAATAAATATGGGTATCCCAAATTCATCAACAACACAAAATTTAAAATCTAATAAACCACCAATCTATCCAAACCTACTGTATCTAAAATTTCAATTGGTACATACAATCCAAAAGAAACCAATACCGAGAAAACCATTCTTTGCTTCATCTCTATGTAGGGTTGTAGGTGTCTTCGATTGTGAAATTCTTTTCATTTTTCTTCATCATTCAACCTTAATCAAAACCAATAACCCAAATACCTAAATCAAGGAAAATCAACCCAAAATAAAATAAAAAATAAAAATAAAATAAAATAAAATAAAAACTTAAATACTCTTAGTGGTAGACTGAAATAATATTTTAGGTTACAGAGATTTACAAACGATGTGAACTTTACATTAGAATCTTTGTTTTCCCCAAAAGAAAATACATCTTTTCTAAGCACAACTCATTTTGGCATAAAAGTAAACCACAATCAAGTGAACAAATCAGAAGTTCTCAAATCTTTAAAGCAAGGCAGTTAAAAACTAAAAACAGAGTTCAGAAAATTTCATGTCCCAAATCATTTCATTAAGAAAAACATTGAAGCCAACCACACAAACACAGAAACCTAGTCATAGAATACAAAACCGACAGAACAATATGAAACACATAGCATCAATTTCAACGAAGCTTAAATACATACATAGTATGTACACATATACACACAAACAAAACACAAATATACATACAGATCAAACGGACTCAAAAGCAAAATCAACTCAATAGATCAAATGAGTAGTAAAGACCAAATGGTTCATCGAAAAAATTCAACAACAAAAAAATGATCAAATCAAAATCAAGCGGATCAGTAACCGAACAAAATTTACAAAACCCTAGTTAAATTTCTAGTCCACTGAAAATCCATAGAGATTTTATTCAAATCAGCAAATAGTTTTACAAATCCGAACACACACACACACACACACACAAAAAGTCGAAGTACTTAGCATTGTTTTTATTTAGAGAAAATATTGGAGGAGAAAAGAGAGAGATTGTGAGAGAAGAGAAAATCTGATTATTTTAATCAATTGCTAATTAATCGAATCAAACCCTAGGTTTGATAATGAAAATAAAAAAAATCAACTTTATGCAATTTTGATTGAAAATCTCAAAAAATAAGCAATAGAAGAAGAAGAAGAAGAAAAAGAACCCTAATTTTCTGAAACAAAGTTCTAATTCAACCATCTGATGCAATCTGTATATTTTTTCTATGAAAAAAAAGCAAAAACTAAATTCAAATCAATCGAAAATTTCAGATCCGATGTGAAACCGTAAAGATTACCTGAAAATACGTTGAAATCGGTGGAGAGAGAGCAAAGCAAGCTGAGATAAAGATTTAAACTGAGCGAATGAGCAAATTAGGATGGCTTGTAAGGGAGAGGTTTGAGGAATAAAGAGAGAAAGGGGAAACAGAAGGACCCAAGACAAAGCTGAGAGAGAGAGAGCTTAAAGGTTAGGGTTTTGGGTTTTAAGAATGCATATAGGTTAGAGAGAGTGAGTCGCATAAGACTGGAAAAAAAATCAAAATTTAAAAAATAGAAAATAAAATAAAATAAATACTAACGTGGAGAACTATGAGAACTTCAAAGGATTCAGTTTTATATATATATATTGATTATTTGACCCACAAACCAAGAATAATCATTTGTAAGAAATTATTATTTCAATCCATCTCTCAAAAACTCAATTTTCTTTTCAATTTGACATCTCATGTGAATGGGATATATATATATAAATTTTTTTTTTTTTTTTGAGAATGTGAATGGGTTATATATGGTCATCTCATAAGTGGAATAGAGCTCTTCTTCATTTTATATATGTAGCTATATATGTCATGAACTGATGCAAAACTCTATATATATATATATATATATATATATATATTCTTTAGCTGTTATGGTTAATGGTTTGGTTTATTTGTGTTAGGTTCTAAAGTTTAGGATTTTATGTATTTAGAACTCTAATGTGTATTGTTGGCAAATCATGATCAAAATAATGTGTTTAGAAGTGTTTAAAGCTAGCTCAAAGTTGTATGTCAATATAAAGTTGGAATCGAGTTTAAAGCAGGAAGCACTGTGGCTTTCGGCTTGGCTCGATCGATCGAAGCTTAGGCTCGACCGATCGAAGCTCGGGCAAATCGCTTTTCTGCAAATTCGTCCAACTCAGCCCTATTTGTTTTAAAACGTTTTTAGGGTTTCTTATTTGTCCTAAGTATAAAAGGCAAACCCTAGTCACGTTTTAATATTGCTCATATTGCGGTTTGTGTAAATCTCTTGTGAGATCTAGAGGAGCTTTCTTTTACACAAACTTAGGGTTTTCAAGGAGGAGATTTTTTTTAAACCTTGATAATCAATTCAGTTGCTGCCATTAAAACTTAAAGAATACACAAGCGGGTGTGCTTGTAGCTGGTGGGAATCCAAGAAAGAAGGAGTCCGTGGATTCAGAGCTTGCACGTGGTCGTGTCAGTAAGTTCTACTGGTTGGTAGCATTAGGAAGTCAAGCGGGAGTGCTTGTAAGTCCTTTTGTATGAACTTCGATTCTTTCAAGATAATGGATTCAGGTTTACCTTGAGGATAGCTAGGTCAAATCTTCCCCAGGTTTTTACCGGTTTGGTTTTCTGGGTGATCATATCATTGTCTTATTTATTTTCCGCTGCTATGCATGATATGATTGTTTGATTGTGATAACCTAAACTTGGAATTTAGACTAATTAACAACTTGACTAATTAACTAGGTTTAATCAATTGTTTAAGGGGTCTAAAAACTGTCAATTTGGATTCAGTCTTTAATACAGGACCGCTTGCTGTTGCACCCTTAAGTCGCTTTGGTTTAATGTCCTCATTCCTAGACTTACACTGTTTGGTTGTTGAAATAATAGATTTCATAGGTCAACCTTAAATTTTGTTGTGGAGGAGTCAGGAGTTGAACTCATTGTGCAGAAACTAGCGAATTGGTTTTGGTTCATCAACTTGCTAATAGGACTACTAATTAAAGTTGTTTGCTAATCTACTAGTGAGAATATATGATTGTGTTAAAGTATGGCTGGAGAGTTTTCTAATGTCATTGTCACGTAAGTTGTTTGTTAAAGAATTATGTATATTTTATCTTAGTGTCCTACTTTTCTATATTATAAACATTTGTTACATCACTCACTCTATCTCAAGTGACTCTCTGCTTATGCTAAAATATTAAAATAAATAAATATTCTCCAATCAGATCATGTCATATCATCCCTTCCTAGAAAGGGATGGAGGCTGTTAGGGTTTTCAGATTTTCAGCTTTGGTTTGCTGAGTCATACTCTCTACTTTATATGATTGGGAATTTTGGGTTATGTTCTGGGGGACTTTTTCTGATTTCGTGATTTGTTGAGTATTTGGCCTTTTTTTTTTTGGTGATTTTAATGGGTATTTTTGGAGTTCAAAATGAAGATGGTGATGTTACAAAAATGGGAACGAGGGTAGCAATTTCTCTTTGCCAAGGCAGAGTGAGATGAAAGTATGTTTTGTATCTGTTATGTAGCAGGTTTCTTAGAATATGTGGATCCCACCAATATGTGCAGCGCATGTATTTTGAGGGGTTGGCTATATACACCCAAAATAAGACATGTAATTTCTTGTGTGTGAGAGAAGGAAAATGCTAAGTCATAACTTTTGCTACAACTTTTACCACGACTTGCTCACGTGGCAATTCATGAGTGGTGGAGTAAAAATATATTATGGGTCCACAATTCTACCACTCATGACTTGCTATGTGAGTAAATTGTAGCAAAAGTTATAATCCTAGCATTACTTGAGAGAATGTTTGTGGGGGTGTATTTACGATTTGAACAAAATTTCTCTTTAAACTAGTTTGAAGAAAAACTCTATAAACTCCTCATATATCTCTATATTGAGTATGAATTTTGAAAATCTAATTGTTAAATTACATGTTCTTATTATATTCTAACTTCATACTTGCAAAATTTCAAGAAGATCAAAAATCAATTACTATCTCATCATACAAATGTTAATATAAAATTGTGTATAAAAAATAAATTTATTAATCGAATAGTAAAATATTCATTTTAAATGAAATTTGATATGCATGTTAAGAACATAAAAAACACGAAATTCAGTAGTTAAATTTTTAAAATTCACAGAATAAAATATATATATATATATATAGAAGAAGTTTGAAAAGTTTCTCGCCTAACCATTTTAGAAAGAAATTTTATTCTTTGTACCTTTACGCGTCATCAATACTCAACAACTATTAAAGGCAAGGACAAGGATGATGATATTAGGTGGGTGATGTTATTGGATGATGTCAGCATATAGAATGGTCTAGAACACAGGGCACATGTCACACAAGAATGGTACCATGTGTCAAGATCTTAGATTGGCTCATAATTTTCATTGAAATGAGATATTTTTAACTGTGCAAGGCCCTTGGCTTAATCACTCTTCTTTTTGCTGACGGTAGATGCTACGTTCCCAGCAGCATGTAGCGAAGTCCTGGAAATCCTTCCATGTACAAGAGGGTTTCCGCTCAACAAATCAACAAAGGTAAGACTTCCATCTTCCTTATTACTAACACCCAGGTGCGATCATTATAGCACAAATGCATCAGATCTCATTAGAATTCCGCAGTTAAGCGTGTTTAAATGAGAGCAGTACTACATAGTCTACACCCACCCTTATTCAAGAGTACTGATACAGGAAATTCTGGGAGCCAATGTGATCAATCGTTATGAGATATATCTTGGTCTACTAACTCTCTCTCTTGGGTACAACCAAGCTAGCCAAATTTAACAGTATTAAGCAAAGATTATGGAAGAGACTTATGGGTTGGAAGGAGAAGTATCTGGTCATTTGCTGGTAAAGAATTCCTCATTAAATCCATGGCACAAACCACTCTACTTATGCCATTAGTGTTTTTAAACTCTCAATCACCTTTTGTTATGAGCTTCACAACATGGGATACTAAACTTTGGTGGGGGTATCCAGTTGATAAACATGGCATCCATTGTTTATCTCAGGCAAAACTATGCAGATCCAAGTGTTAAGGAGAGCTTGGCTGTGGGGAGTTCTAATATTTTATCTTTCCTCATATAAAATTATTGACTCTAGAGATATAGTAATATGGAGAAAACAAAATTGTTTCAAACACCAACAAAACCAGAAGCGCCTCTTGTTTCAAAGAGAGGAGGACGGGTTATTCACGTTTCATTTGATGGTTAGAGGCAAATTGAAAGCTAAGAAGTGGTAATTCTAAGGATTCCCAGGGGAAAATAGAGATGTCTCCTATGTTACCCATAATATGTGGAAGTATCGACGTAATTTCATAGAGTCATTCGATCTGAATGCTACATGAAGAACATCACAAGCCAGATGAAGGAGCGGCCATGTTGGCTTTAGAGAGTGATTGGAGTTGAAATCTCAAATTTGTGTGAATACACAAGAGCTTGTTTAGACTACCAATTAAAAGTTACAGCTTGATTGTTTTTACTCTAACTTAAACTAAGTGTGGAATAAGAGTAAATGCTAGCGAACAAAACAATAAAACTACTCTAAGCCATATTCATCAAATATCAACAATAAAATGAAAGCTAAAAGAATACGGAAGAAGAATGCAAACAGAAGATAACATCAAAACATTTTATCGAAGAGGAAACCAAAGAACTCGGCGAAAAACCTCTCCACCGCCCTCCAAGCAATAAATCAATCCACTAGAGAATAAGTTGGAGTACAAAAATAACAAAAGACACCCTCCAAGCCTAGTCTATCCCATATACTTGAGTCCTCCAAGCTTCTACTACCAGCAACACCAAAACCTCATTTTACACTCAGATTGGGTGTGACAAGTGTTTGGACTATCAACCTTTCGAGGATTTAGAGATAGAGAGGTAGAAGTAGAGAAAAACCACAAGAAAATGTGTAGATGATTGTGGGTATAATAATTTCTAACTCTTAAGCGTGTAGGCTAGGGTTTTCTCTCTGAAAAGCACTCCTTACAATATGTGAGTAATGAGAGTATATATAGTGTGGGTAAAAACATGGTGGAGCACAAATGACAAAATAGCAAAACAAAATGTTTCACAAGTATTTCGCCGGAAGGCCTTACCCGCAAGATACTCGTGAAAACCAGGCTGTCATGACTCTTCGCATTCCAGTCATGAGCTCTACACGTGACTTACTTCGCGGGATAGCTTTTCACGAATCTTCTCGCGAAATCCACTTGGTCTTCAATAAGAGCTTGAATCTTCACACTCTCTCACACGCAACCCTTACAATAAAATCCCACATAAAATACAGGGAAAAATAATTGAATAGAATTACAATTAAATTTGACACGGGATTAAAACCAACACAAAATAGTTGAAAATAACAACTTTACAGGAGCCTTGCCAAAGCCCGATCCTCATTTGTCCAGCTTTGGACATATTACTGAGGAGGCTTTTGGTTCATGCACATGCTAATAAGACTATTGGTGTTTTTGAGAACAAATCAAACGTTTGATAGTGTCCGGATTAACCATCAATAAATCCAAATAATCAGTATTTGTTAAAGAATTATGTCTTTGTTATCTTTGTGTCCTACTTTTTATATGATAGGCATTTGTTAGATAACTATGTCTCAGGTGGCTCTTCGCCACACCCACACTGAAATATTACAATAAATAAATAAAACTTTAGATTTGATTTTTTTTTTTTTTTTTCCAAAAATTTTTACATTACCTTCACCAAGAAGTAAATGTCAACTAAATAAAAGAAAGGTTGTGAACTTAATCAGAGTGGATATCCACTGTTATAACTCGCAATTGGTCGCGACACCAACAGTGGGAGACAGCCACTACCATTGGTGATCCAAAAAGGCAGACAGAGGCCAATACCATAACCTGATATTTGGAGAAGTTAGCAACATCAACAGCCCCACCATTCTTTAGTAATATTCTTAGATTTGAACAAAAAGGACAAAAATAATTGGAAAATAAGGAAAATACAATGATAAGTAAAAGATTATATATCTAGAGTTTCAGGAACAGTGAGAAAAGATATACCAATAGATGTGCCTTCCAATGTGGCCTATGAAGAATAGATTGGCTTTGTTCGGATTCATACAAAACTCTGATAATCACTTCATTAATTACTTTGCTCCGTCGACAGTCATTCTAAAAAGCACCAATGAGTTTTTGAATTTTACATACTAATTCTCATAGCCTTAATCCAGTCTATTTAAGGTGATGAGATTGAGTACTGAAAAAGAAAAAGAAAATAATAATAATAGTAAAATTGAAATTAAAATTACCATGTTGCAAGTATGGTAGTATTCTGATTCTCTGAAACAAAATTGTTATTCATTTAAAAGTAAGAATTATTTAGTCACGATCTTAGGAAAATATACATACACGTAAATATGTGTATATTTAGGATTTTTTTTTTTTTTTTTATTAACTATAAAAATAGGTGTTTCTCAACCAAAAAAAAAAACTATAAAAATAGGTTGAAAATAAATAAATAAATAAATATAGTGACAAACTAACAATTGCTTAGAAGTAACAATCATTAACTAGGTACATTTGTGATAGAGACAAAAAGAGAAATCATTCAAACCTTTGTTATAAAGCCAACGTTAATAACTTAATTAGTATCTTCTTATGTTTTCAATTGAGACATGCATCAAGAGTTTAAATTCTTCCGCTCTCAACTATCAAATTATTAGGGGAAAAAAAAAAAAAAAAGCAAATGCCTAAGCTATCTAAAAATTACAAAATTCTTTTTAAAGTGGTCCTGAGACTAATACCTGTAAACCTTTTATATATATATATATATATACTCATTTTCTATAAGCATGATATTTTTTTATAAGAAAATTAAAACTTATTAAGAAACTACCCAACGTGAATCAACTTATTCACCAAAAATATTGACAAATTTTTCAAAAAAAGGAACAACATCAAAAATATTACTTGTTACTTTATCCTGTCTATATTTTTTGTCATTTTAGAAACCCAACTTTAAACAATATCATTTAAAACAATTTCTCACAAATAAATTATAATTGTATAAGTTTTCTAAATTAACCTAACACATGCGTAAACAATGGTTCTTATCGGGTCAAAACATTAATGAGTTTTATTTTGACGTAGTTGGGGTTTGATCGCATGTACTATTTGAATACAAGAGACTTTACTTCTTTTTTTAATTCGATAATTACAACGGATGATAAGAGAATTGAACTTTTGGATATTATAAAAACACCTAGAGGTGGTAACTAGTTGAGTTACAAAGCTTATGATAGAAATTTTAGTAGTTAAGTTAACTTATTTAAATCCACTTTATTTTAAAATTAAAATAAAGTAATAAAAAAATAGATATTGACATTTTAAATTTTAAAAAATAATAATAATTTAAGAAAATTGTTAATATTGTGTCATTCATTATTTGAAAATCATTGCATTACAATTTTCCAAAAAAAGAGATCAACAATAAAATATGAGAGAGACTGGATATTTGAATCAAATAAGGCTCACTCGATATCACCGGCCGCCCCAAGAAGGCTCACTTTACTGTAGTCACAATCACAATTGAATGATCCCCCCCCCCCCCCCCCCCCCCCCCCCCAAACACAAGCACATTATATCATCCCAAAGTTAAGTTACTCTACCATATATACAATGGTATAAGTAAAACTATAATTGGTTGGGACTTTCCTTTACAAAATATGGATCTATAATGTCATGTTGTTATTATTATTATTTTTTCTCTCTAATCTCCTCTTTACTGTTTTTCTTTTTGGTTGAGTCTCCTCCTCTTTACTTTTTTCTAATGTGTTTTTATTCTAAGATGGTATAAAATTTATGTCTTACCATTTCTAACAAATTGAATTCTATCATTTATATTCTGCACCTCAATAATGTACATTATGGGAAACATGCCAAAGGGAGTTCATCAAAGCTGTCTAATTCTATGGAGCTTAACACAATAAAGAATTCTATCATCTAAAAATTGATGTTGCATATCTCCATCCTTACCGAAAAATGAAGAGCAAGTAACATCTTGGTTAAGTGGATATATATAAAGAAAAGGGCGCAGCATATCACCAGAGAATTTCCCAATTTAATCGAAGTTAAGTGGATTTCAGTAAAAAGCAAACTAAAGTAACAGTTGACCTTAAAATAATTATGAAATCGACAACTAAATTTTAAATTTTAAAAAAAAGTATTAACTATAATATTAATTACTGCTCCGATTTTCTCCAAACACTAAGTTCATTTTTTTGTCTTTTGTATAAAACAAGATAGAATTTCAATAAAATAAGGAATCTGGCGATCAAAATACAATTCCATTAAAGTGATAAAGGAATCTGGCCAGAATTTTTTAGAATCAAGAAAAGGAATTTTTTATTAGCTGACGTACCACAATACTAGAAAAGCAAACGCAAACAGCACTCAGTATTGTGATTTCTGAAACATGCAATAGGAGAAAAGCAATTATCATAATTTATTTTACCATTATTGTGGTGATTCGTTGATTTGAATCTTGTGATTAATATATACTGAAACTATGAAAGTGATTTCAAAGATGCACCCATGTGGAGTAATAACGCACTAATTACAATCAATATCTCTGGATGTTGTGTAAAAACTTGTAAATTGTGTACCTTTCACATTGTTAGTTTTTGGAAACGAAAATAAAAATGTTTCTTCTAATTTTCCATAAAAGATTCAAAAATATTGGTGGAGTCTAGTTATAACTTGGGGCCATGGCATAAAAAATTTTGAATATATATATATTTGAATTGATTATGATTTTCGAATAACCATAATATTGAAAGAGCATAATATTAAGAAAGAATTATTATATATAGGGAGAATAATTACACAAATACATTAACCAATAAAAACCATTTTAGAGCTTGATGTTATTTCTTGTCTTGATTTATGCTATGATATTCTAAAGTTGATTACCTTAAAATACTCCCTTATTTAATATAAATATCTTCAATCTTCACTTTTGCTTAAATATTTTTTTTTAATTCATTCCTTAATTATAATACCAAAAGAAACAAATTAAAAACTTTACAAGAAGTCAACAAAAAGCCAAATCTTTCATTTTATATATATTGTTGATAAGAGTAAGACAATTATCAACCATTCATCCAATTAGTTTTACTTCAAACGTAACTATTTTCATAGTTGAGTATTAGTATTCCACTTTATATACTATAAATTAGGATCTTATATAATTCCTAAGGTAAATTTTTAAAATTCTATCCATATATTCTAAAATCAATAGATTGGATTTTGTCCATCATCAGTGTATAAATAAATATTGATTATAACTATTTTGGTATTTATGTATATTGTTAATGATATGATAAAATCTAATCTATCCATTTTAAAATGTATGGATATGATTTTTTAAAATTTTTGATGAAGTAATCCTAAAAGAAATTAGATCATACTCCACCAATTGTCATTTTCTTTTCCCATCTTAAACTTTGGTTTTACATAGGAAAAGAGATGAGAGACATGTGCTAAGCCACAATTCATGAATTATAAAGTGGAACTCATTTCCCTCTTTCTTGTATGTGCGTGTGTGTTTCTCCAAAAAAAAAAAAAAAATTATTTCATGATTAGTAGTTCCTCGAGCAAGTGGTATTTACTTTGATATCAATTTCCTCTTTAGACATTTATCCAAAATATAAACAAGAAACTCTAATTCTTTCAAAGTTGTTCTTATAACTGCTCCTAAAAAAGAAGAAGAAATTTTTTTTCTGTGAGTACAATTATACGTACAATATTAATCTTTTGAATGTTTTACTTATACTATTTTTCTTAAATTTTCAGTAGGTGCAATTATACAATATTAATATTTTTATATTTTATATCTAAAAATTTCAGTAGGTGTAATTGCACCTACTTAAACACATATGGCTTTGTGGCACTAGCGCCATGGACGATCCGTGGGGGCATAATCAACCTGCTTTAGTTCTATGGAATATATCTGCATAAAGAGCTCTATCATGTAAATATTGATGGAGATTCTAAAAAAAAAAAAAAAAAAAGAAGTAAATATTGATGGGGCATATCTCCATCCAAAGAAAAAACAGCGACATCTAGCTAGCTTGAATATCTGGGATGATCAGTTAGTATAAAGAAGACTACTACATGAACTTTTCCTTTTCGATGTTTGGCTTGTATTTGTTTTTGGAACCCATCTTTGGGTTGTATTTATTGTTATGCATTACGGGTTTAAGATCTTAGAGGTTAACTTATTTCATGTCTTAAAAAAAATTTATCTAAATTTAAAATAGAAAATCATAACCATATAATTTTAACTTTTCTCTCAATTTAAAAAAGAAAATCATAACCATATAATTTTAAAAGTAAAGCTTATGTATAGTTCCTTAAGTGTAATGTATTAAGTTCTTTAATTAAATTCAAACACATAACTACATTAATTTAATTGTAAATAACACTATTTGGGTGTCATTTGCCAATGTAAACACTTGTTTCAATTTAAATGAGTAACTTAAGCACCTTAATATTAAGAATCTTACCTAAGTTTTACCCTAATTTTAATTGGTATTTGCCAGAAAAAAGAAAGATTAAAACATGTATTAACACTGGAGAGAGAGAATGAGTTTAATATGCAATATACTGAAGTGACTTTTTTTAGATACGATAAAACATGAATATATGATGTCTACTTCATAAGGATAGATAGCAATTGAAATTTGGTTAGATTCCTTATTCAATGCCAAGAGATCTTAGAAATTGAGATAACTAGAACTCAATTCAAAGAGTGACATAAAAACAGTAACTACAACAGCATTTGCTTAAACCTAAGGTTTCATCTTATTTAGTGCTTATTCTCGCAATATTTGAAACCCCTTTGGCTGATTGTTGAAGCGGGGCTAGGGAATTGAGGTGCCCTCTTTAAGCATAGATGGAGCCGGTGGACTTTTCTGTTGTGAGCCTAGCAAAGAAGAAGCATCGCTAGTCACGATAGTTGAATTCGATGGCACATGGGTGACCGGATTGGGGGCTGACGGAGGGACATAAGCTCTCAGCAGTCGGGGTAGCAATGGAGAAACATTGTGACCGGCAAAGGCCTTTTGGCCGATTGTTGATGAAGCTGGTGGTGGATCTTGCATTACTGACTTAAAAAACTGGTTTGTGTTCATTAGAACTTGTTCTTGTTTGAGGATTCTTGTAGCCTCATGTTCAGGCATAATCATAAGAAAAAGCACCGCTGTGACTATGACTATGAGAACCATATTTAGAGTGCAGAGATGCTTAAACGTAAAAGAACAATTTGATGATGAATGTGTGGAGCTAGTCATGGTTATTATATATAGAGACCCGAAGGGCGAACCAACCAAGTGAAACACTTGGAACTCCCAAAAAAACCAAGAATGTCCAGAAAACTTGAGCCCAAATTTGTATTTTTACGAAGAATGACATCACCTATAATCACAACAGAGCCCTCCAAATGGTCTGCTCCTTCTTGCCACAATACAAAAATCAGAAACTTTACTTACTGCTGGTAATTGAAGTTTCTATAATTTATGAATATTTATATTAATTTGATCGTTTCTTTAAAATATTAATTCTTTTTTTTTTTAGATTAAAAATATTTATTCTTATTGGTCCTTATTTTTTAATATATATAGGTGACTACTCCTAGATTTGGGGTATGGAAGGAGTGATATAAGCCCTCTGCAGCATAGAGGGAGGTGGAGGGCTGTTCCTCTTCTTTTGACTCGTCTTTGAAGCTGTGTAAGCCATTAAGCCCTCTGCAGTAGGTGTGAGTACGTGTGATTGGGATTTTATTTCATTTCATGCATCATGGAGAACTTTATGATCTTGGTAGAGTTTATCTTGTAAATGATACATGCATAGTTGAAGGTGATGTTACGTACCGTACTTAGGGTTATTGTTTCTTGGTCACATGAAAACTGGAAACGGGCTATGTTTGATTTAAGAGCAAAGGAGATACATGCTACACGATGTGCAAGAACTTAAGAGGGTACACTACGGCAGTTATTTGAAGGGTATCATATATATGAGTTATATCGAGAGTCCGTTTGAAAACTACTTATTTTATTGAAAGTGAAAAATTTTTGCAAAATTTAAGTTGAAAAAAATGTTAAAAGCCAACTTTTGGAATAATAGAACCCACTTAACAGTTCAATGGTACCAACTTTAGAAATAAAAATAGGCTAAAAAGTAAAATAAACAGGCAAAAAACTAAAATAAATTAACCTTTTTTAAAGTCCCAAACGCAACCCGAATATAATTCAACAAGAAAAAATAATCATTTTTATTATCTTCAGCTTGATGTGAAAAGCGGTCGACAAGATGTTTAAGGTTCTTTGAAAAGTATCTAGAAATAGAACGTCTTGAGGTATATATATCATTCTGAAGCTGAACAATATGGTACACAATATGCTATGGGAAAGGTTTTTTTTTTTTTTTTTTTTTCATTGATTTTCCGCTTGTCCTTAAACTTCAGCTAAATGGGTTCCTTTGTGACTTGATATTGAAATCTGAATAGAAGACAGAATGGCAAATATCTATCACCATAGACAACCTTTACACTGTTCATATCAGGCCAACCCTATCTGACCAGTGGTGATGCATAATCATGTTCCGAAAAGTTTTAACTGCTTTCAGCATTCTTACTACACATGTTTACACATTTTCATGGTAAGCTTCTTGTTAGAGTGTGTATGGGTTAGGTTAGGAGGATTTTTCGACCAAACCCACCATGGTGGGTTAAAAAAAATCCAACTCAACCCATCACGTCCAACCCAACCCAACTCAACTCACATGGATCGGGTTAGGTTAAACCCATGGGTTGAACAATTTTTTTATTATTACTATTATTATTAAATTGAGCAAAAAAAGAATATCTCACTTGTAACCTAAATTGATAAACAAAATATACATAAACTATTATTCCAACTCAGTTATAAAAAAAATATATCTACTTAAGTTGATAAACAAAATATACATAAACTAATATCCCAACTCAATTACAAAAAAATAAGAGTAGAGTGAGAGAGTGGGAGTGGGAGGTGGCAGAGAGAGAAATAAGATTGTTAGGATTTGCGAGGTAATTGGGTTTTATATAGAAAGAGCTAAATAGGAGAAAAAATTAAATAAAAATTTTTATTAATTATATAATATAGTTTTAAATATATATTTTAAATTTTAAATATATAGGTGGGTCGAGTTGGGCTAGGCAAGTTGTGATTGTTATGACCCAAACCCAACCCAACCCACTAAAAAAAATTATAACCCAACCCAACCCACCAACCCCTAAAAACTAACCCAACCCAACGGGTTGGGTTGGGGTAGATCGGTTTTGACGAGTTGGTGAGTTGGCTACACACCCCTACTTGTTATTAAAAGCATAAAAAGGTTATTGGATCTTTTTGGCACACCTGCTCTTTATCAATCTAAGGCTATAATATCAGTTAATATTAGTAAACCTACCAATTTTATTATATAACATTTACAAATCAATGTGTCACCATGCCCCAAATAAAAATTCAGATTCATTATTATGATAATTTGTAAAGTAAAATTGATTATAGATCAATCTCAAACTTAAAAATTTTAAATTAAAAAAAAAAATGTCGACCCAAGCAAAAGCAACTATATCATTCTAATTACAATAGACTTTCTCAACTTTTTTTTTTTTTTTAAATGTATGTGCTAACCTTATTCCTTTATCAAATGTCTTATTCAATTGATTTCACTTGGGCTTGATTTGGTCAAAAGTGCATGCAGCATATCTCCATCCTAGCAAAAGAAATGAATAGCAACCAACATGTAGCATCACTGGGATGAGTTATCATAAATACAAACTACATGAACTTTTCCTTTTTGATGTTTGGCTTGCGTTGATGCTTTGCATATCTTCACAACCTCACAAATTTCTCTCTCCTACTTTCTATTATAAAAATCATGAGGAGAAGAATTCTAATATTCTTGTTAATTCCAATTGCTATCTTTTCCCCAAAGAAACGTTCACAACTAAAACATAGATTAACACTAGAGAGAGAGAGGGCACTTCTCAGAATAGAGGTAAAGATCAAACCAAGAAAGGAAATGAAAGCAGAATCAACATCAAGTTAAAAGGAACAAGTGCTAAACTGTGACTAAAGCTACCGTTTGTTTAGTTGCTTCTATTGAACTACTTGTAGTTTAGCTTCTAGTTTGTAATACTGTTTAATGAACATGTGCTGTACATGTGTGAGGCTAGTACAGATGTCTTATGCCTATTGGCTTAATTATATAACAGAATTTTGGCGGTTTAGTTAGTTAGTGGTTTTTTTGCCTCTGTTGTGGAATATATAAAACAGAGAGCACCACTTGTAATTATTCATTCAATTAGATCAAGTTTTATCACATTTCTCTCTCAATATTTGATAGCATTAAATCTAATTTGATTGATATTATGTAGAAAAATTTAAATAGGTTAAGATTTTCTCCACAAGATCAGAGATACAAGAACACTTCATCTACTTATAGTGACACAAGTCTACAATAGCATTTGCATTGGCCTAGGTTTTCCATCTGCAAGTACTTATTTAATTTTAGATGAATACAAGTGCAAGTGCTTATTCTTGCAATCTGTGAAAACCCATTGGTTGATGGTTGAAGCAGAGCTAGGGGATTGAGGTTCCTACTTTTGGCATAGAGGGAGGAGGTGGAGGACTCTTCTGCAGTGGGGCTGGTAGCAATGGAGAAGCTGTGTGTGTCGGTGTTAAAGCTGGGACTTCCGTGCCGGGATTAGGCGCAGAAGGAGGGTCATGAGCCCTCAGCAGTGGACGGAGCAATGGCGAAACATTGTGACCGGTTAAGGCCTTCTGGCTGATTGTTGATGAAGGAACTTGAGCTTTCAGTAGTGACTCTAACAAATCGTTTTTGTTCATTGTTTTTTGTTCTCCCACATGGAAGAGTCTGCCAGCCTCATGTGCAGCAGTGGCGGCGCCACATAGAGGTCAGGTGGTCCCAGGACCACCCTGACCTGAAAAAAAAAATTTATATGTAATAATTAAACATTTTTTATTTATCTACCCTTAAAAAAAAAAAAATAGGAACACTCTCAAAAAAATTAGAAACACCCTCAAAATTTTTTTATGCCAATAAAATTAAAGAGAGATGCTATGTCCACAACATTTTTACAATATTTTCATAACAAATCACAGATGGTTAGTTGTTATTAGTTCAAATTTGAACCTAGCACTAAGATTATTTTTTTATGACAACAATAATAACCAGTAACAACCTATCACTTAGAATTTGTTGTAAAAATGTTGTGAAAATGCCATAGACATATCATTTCTCAAAATTAAATTTTGGTGGATTATTTGTTACATTTCGGCCGATACCAATTTTTAGAAGAAAAAAAGAAAAATCCCTAAACGGACAAACTCGTCAGCACAGCATGTCATTACTTGCGTCGAATGCCTAAAAAACAAATCCAACCATCGCAAAGGTCGCCCCTACTTCTTCTTCTTCCTTTTCTTCTTCTTCTTCTTATTGTACTATTTTTGGTTGTTGTTTTTTATTATTTAATTATATATTTATGTTTTAATATTATAAAACAGTAATTGTTATGTAATAACTAAATGATCTAAGTGTCAAAAAAGAAAAACTAAATGATTTGTTTTATTTGAGGTTTACTTATTTGGATCAATAATTTTATGTTGTATAAGAAAATATAAATATAAATATATATTATTTTTAATATTTTTTAGAAACCCCGAAATACCCTGAAATGGTACGTCGAAATAGATCAGTACCGAAATATTCCGTTTCACTAAACAAATCGAAACAATGTCCAAAACAGTATTCATAACATTGCTTTCAAGCAAAAAGAAAAAGCTAAAAAAAAATTGAACTAAAATCTAAAAAAGAAAAAATTGTAATAGAGAATCTAAAGAAAAAAAAATTGTAACAGAGTAAGCCCACCCAGGAATACCCTGAAAAATATTCCTGGAGTCGCCACTGATGTGCAGGAATGCTCATAAGACAAAGCACTGCTGTGGCTATGAGAAACATATTTAGAATGAAGAGATGGTTCAATGTAAATGAACAATTTGATGAAGAATGTGTGGAGCAATGGTTGTTATTATAAAGAGACCCGAAGCATGAACCAAGTAAAAGAGCTCCAACTTCAAGTTCCATGACTGTTGATAAAAAACCCAAGAAGGTTCTACAACTTTAACCTAATGTTTTGTCTTTTTTTTACAAGTGACATCATACACACACAATAAGTTTCATAATTTTAAAAATAAAAAATAAAAAAGTTCATTGAGGGAGCAAATTGTGAATGATGTAACATCAATTTTACATGTGGTCATAACTAACATTATTTTTATTTTACACTAATCATAATTGATAACTTCAACGGTTATTATAAACTAACATTATTTTTATTTTGCACTAATCAAAATCGGCAATTTCAAACAGTTATTATAAATAAATAAATAAAAGTTTTGAAATTTGTTGTGTATTAGATTTATTGTTTTAAGGATGACATTACTAAAATACAACAGAGGCTTCTATATGGTCTGTTAACTGCCACCATAATGCAAAAATCAGAAACTTTCCTTACTGCCAGTGAAATAAGTTTCTATATATTCAGCTGGCCTGTTCTTTGCTTTTACAATTTAAAAACACAGAAACTTTCATCGCTACTGGTAAAAATTACAACTGATATTGTAACCTTCATATGATAGTTAAAAGCACTGTGATAACTAGGGCAGGCATATTTAGAAGTAGAGATGGATCAGAAAAATTTGATGAAGACTGTGTGGAGTATGTGGACCAACGAAGTGAGACAACCAAGTTCCAATAAACAAATTTAAAAAATTTATATATATATATACACACACACGATCAAGGGCCTGTTTGGTTATGTTATTTAAACAACAGTTTTCATTGTTTAAACAACACAACATGTATTTTCACAATACTTAAACAACGTTACTAAAACAACATTACCAAACGGGCCCCTACTATTTTGTCTTCTAGAAGATTGGCATCCCAAAATTTGACTATTGATTTGAATTAAATTGGTTTGCTTGAGCAATGGATGTAGGGCTGTCTCGAAACATTTAAGAACATAAATTTAAGTTAATACTAAAGAAACTAAGATTAATTTGATGAATAAATATTAATTAGACTAAAGCTAATTTCATATAAAGAATCAAATATCATGCTTCGAATATAAAATTTAATAAAAAGAAATGAAATTTTATTATTCTTTTAGAGAAAGGAGGTTTACTTTATATTTGATAAAGCAATGTATAGTTATAAATTTTAATTTTGGAGTTAGGAAAGAGATGGAGATTGTTTGCTATCAATGGTGTGTGACCATGTGGGCGATTAGGGTGGCTAATAATGTTGACACTTAAATTTATAGTACAAGATATTGGCTAACAAAAATTAACAGCCTCAAAACGTTCTTCCCAAAAAAAAAAAGGTTTAAGGTTTTCACTTTTCAATTTTGTTGAGTTTCTATTGGTCTAATATTTTGGAGACCTTTTTGAAAGTGAGAAAAATATTGCACAACCTTTTTTTATTTTTAAATGATATATTATCATATAATTTTAGAAAATGCTAAAGACACTACAAGTTTTACTATATAAATCATACAAATTGATATAACAATAAATGTTAAGTTGGTCTCAACCACTTGATAAATGAATGTATGAATTTTTCGTTTTCTTTTTTTATTGGTAATGCATCAATTTGAAACTTTCATATTATAAAATTTATAATATTTCTAGCATTCTTCTATCGGCATTAACGGCATTAAGTGAAGCCTTTATAAAAAGAGGTAAAACCATTAAAAAAATGGGGCCTTAGGCGTAGGCCACTTCTTGAGCCGCCAGTGCCACTGAATGGATGTGAACTTATGAAAAACTAAACAGAAAAAGAAGTCAACTAAAGAAGCAACTTCACCTCCTCCTGTCCACACCCATCAACTACGTGAAAATGACTGTAGTGGCGCTTTGATACCAAGCATACTGACATGTTGGCATTTGACACAAAGCCCAGCTTTGTAAAATGTCAAAAAGGAACGAAGATATCATATTGTACCCCATGAAAGAAAGAAGAGAAAGAATACCTAATACCCTATTTACTAGTCTTTACCAATGGCCTCCTCGCTTAGTTGTATTTCTTCTCCTATTATAAGGTGGAGGTCTTGGGTTCCAGTTATAAAGGAATCAGTGGATTTTGGTTTGATTTATCATTTGGCATAAATGACAGGTAAAACTAGAGACCATTTAGGTTTGTTCCTCTAAATAAATAAAGTAAAAAGGAAATGACCAATCTAAATAGTCATAATTAAAGATGCGGTTTTATTAGCTCAATTGGTAAATATTATTCTAAAAAAATTGATAAAATCTTTAGTTGTCGAATAAGAGACTTGGGGTTCCAATTCTGCTTACACAATTAATTGGCATTTTGGCCTAACGACAAAGAACAATTATCATGAAGCGAACACTATAAATTAAAATTACTTACCTCTTCTCAAATAAATAAATAGTCGTAAAGTTGTTATTAGGTATTAGTTTTTAGAAATAATAATAATAATAATAATAATAATAATAATGGTTTTCACTTTTATGGTCAAGATAAAAAATGAAAATAGGTTGCAACTACTTCACCTCTTCTAAAAAAAAAAATATATATATATATATATATATATATATAGTCATAAAGATGTTATGTTAGTCTTTTTTTTTAATTTAAAAAATAATAATAATGGTTTTCACTTTTATGGTCCATGATAATAATAGGATAATATAATAGGGCAACCAGTATCACTGTCATTAATTTGGCCAACTGAGCTATATACTTAGAGAGAGAGAGAGAGAGAGAGAGAATACATTCATCACGATTACCAGCCAATGATCAATACCCAATAGTCAGATATTCGATTTCCTAAATATCGAAACAAATTTTGCAAAGCAACGATTTTTTTCGTTTGTTTATCATTTCGTTTTGGTTTCCTTCTTGTCCGTATGTTTTCATTTGTTGCAGCAGGAATCACAATATTAAACTAAAAGAAATTAAAACGTGCTGGTTCCCATTATAAAAAGGAGCTAACTTTCTTTTCTTCCTTTTGAGGGGGAATGTTTCTGTAGAAGAATGAGAAATTGAGAAAGACTACAGATTAGTCTAATTTAAGTTTATGCGTTTAAAAATAAATAAATAAAAAGGTAGATTGAAATGCTTATAAATGCATTGAACATGTTTGTGAGTAATAATATATATAGATTATATATAATTTTTTTTTAGTATTCATGAGAGTAAATTCAGATAACCTACATTTTTCATATTTTCATTTTTCTTCTTAAGAATTTTTTATCTCTCCGCTTTTCCATCCTCCCAACTAAACATGCATAAGAAAAAAATTAAATTTTTCTATCCTCTACTTTTCTATCTTCACACCATTTTTTTATCCCCCACTTTTCCATCCCCATCCAAATGTAGCCTTAGTTGAACATTCCTCTGTCTATGCAAGGTTTATTTTACAAGCTCCAGTACTATAGCAAGACTTTTGTAGCAAACAAAAGAGTTGACAATTTCGGATGGGACACTATATAAGCACTTTACTTTGTTATATATACACAAATGAACTGAAAGAGACGCATGACAGAAATGCTTAAACATGTCTCTTCATTTCTCAGTTCTCATCTGCATCTTACAATTCTCTCCTGGCAGGGGTCATAAACTAATGGGACAAGTCTCATTATTATTACGGGGATAGCAAAACGTGAATCATTGTAATAAAATCCAATATGACTATATATATATATATATATATATATGAGCAAAACTTAGATACAGTACTTTAATTACACTACTTTAGGTTCCTTTTTTAAAACTTTGTCACGTGTCTCATTAACATTTTCATTAAACGGCGTTAGAGACCAACTATCTCCAGTTAGAAAATTCATCTAAAACACAAACCAATTTGCACAAGGCCCAGCATAAACCCATTGAATTATTGAAACCCAAACATAGGCGGTAGACCCATTAAATTATTGAAAAAAATTTAGTATAGAAAAGATAGTTCAAAGAGAGAGATTACAAGATCTAAGAGGGTTAGAGAGAGAGAATGAATTGGAGATAGATCAAGATGAGAGAATGAAAGAGCAGCTGATCCGCTATGGCTAGCTCCCTCATGCTTCTCTCTTAGCCCAGACCCAAAATTGAGACCATCCTTCATTGCCATAGCTGCTTGCCATCACCACCCCAAAGTTTCTCTTTCATTTTCTCTCATCTTGATTTGTCTATGCTTCTTTCTCTCTAAAACCCCCTTGAGCTCTTTGATTCTTCTCTCTTTAATCTACCCAGATCTCTCTTGATCCAACTCATAAAATAAAATAAAACAAAATCAAAATAAATCAACCTCAAAAGCCAAGAATTTCACACAAAACTGAACCTTGGGCTTGAGATTGGACATGTCACCAAAGATAGTAAGGAAATGAAGGGAGAGTGCTACAAGGGTGAAAGGGAGGAGGTTCGCTAGTGGTGGGACCCAGGTGGGGCTTAGCTAGTGGTGGGCCATTGGAGGATGAGAGCCAAGGTTGCCAAAGTGAGAGGGAGGTCGCCAAAAACCCTCTCTCTGACTCTAGTGCTGCCGTTGCTCAGTTGTGGTGATTTGGTTTGTAGAGAGAAAAGCTTGAGAAGCTATATTCCATGGTGGGCTGAAAGAGCTTTGGCATTTTACGTTACTTTGATTTTAGGGGAATAGAGTTTTTTTTTTTTTTTTTTTTTTTTGGGCGATTAACGCCATTTAGCCGTGATTATTAAATAGCCAAATGTCAGAATTTTAAGAAGGAAACGTAAAGTACTGTACTTAAGTTTTGCCATATATATATATATATGAATAATGAAAAAAAAAATTGAGTTTTTTTCCCTATATAATACTGTACTTTCAATTAACTAAAACAAGAAATTAGAAACTGAAAAAAAAACAAAAAAACAAAAAACAAAATTATCACCATATCTCCTTAGAACAAAAGCAAAAGTTAAAAGGACAGAAGGACTGGGAATCATCCATTACCGTTAAAAAACAAGATAAGGTGACAACGTGCGTCACAAAATTGACTTCCCTAAAAAGTATGACTAACAAACCCAAACCCAAACCACAAAGAAAAAAAGAAAAAAGGGAGTTCCCTTTCCTCCAAGGTCCTTGTGCATTATATTGGTGACAACATGAGATTGACATATGTCCTAGAATGGCCACGTATCGACCCAGTGTCTCATTCAATACTCCTAGACGAAAGTCTCACTCATAAAAACACACTCAAGCTAGTATAGATGACATTTTCAATATCCCGATAATAATAGGGTTGAGAAGATTGAGTTGCTTCGTATGTTGCTGACCTTGTGGGCCAAGCTTGACAGCTCGCATTGGCTTATTGTTGGAGAGGAGCTGTGGGATGGAGGTACCCCCTTAGGGCAAAGAGGAAGGCAAAGGACTCTTCTGCTGCGACCCTACAAAAGCAGAAGCATTGTGACTCGCCAAGGTTTGACTGATTGTTGAAGCAGGGATATGGGTGCCTGGATTAGGTGCAGATGGAGGGACGTAAGCCCTCAGCAATCTCCGTATCAAAGGAAAGAGATTGCGACCATCAAAAGCCTTTTGGGTGATTGTTAATGGAGGGACTTTATGTTGCTGTAGTGACCCTAACAAATGGTTTTTGTTCATAGTATTTTGTTCTTCTGCATGTAAGATTCTGCTGCTAGCCTCATGTGCATGGGAGCTCAAAGGAAACAGTAATGCTGTGATTATTATTAGAAGCATCTTTAGATAGAAGCAGATATGTTCATGAACAATTTGATGAAAAACTAATACCCATATAAATCATTGAGTTGGTATGTAATGAGGAACACATGTAATCAAGTGAAAGATTTTAACCCCCCAAAAAAAAACAAAACAAAATGATTGAGAAATGTGAAATAACTTTTTGTCACTAAAAGGTGTCGACAATTCTATGAATTACTTTTGGAACAGGGGGGCCATGACACCCTCCCAGTCTCAATTTATTTTTTAAAAGAAAATAAAGATATTTAGTAATTTAAACTTTGAATTCACAAAATAATCATATTATAACCAAAAATAAAAATGGTCAACTCGTGTGTGTATGGATATATATATATATATATATATGACTGCATCTAAAAACAAAAACCAAACAAACAAACAAAAACAATTATTTTTAAGAAATCTTGAAAGGCTTATTGATAAATAAAAAAATAAAAATTATCTAGAAGGTTGAAACCAGAAAGACCTAAGTGTCATATATATAGTTGTCCCTTGTCACCTATTGCCAACTCACTCACAGCAGACCACCGACAATGAGATCTTCATGTTATTGAGTAAAGAAAAATGTTAAAAGTATTACTAATTTTATTATATAAATTTTATAAACTGATATAATAATGAATGTGATTAGTGAATTTATATTACCTAATAAATTTTTTTTTTGAGATGTATATTACCTAATATATTGAATTTTTTTTTGGTAATTAGTAACATGTCAGTTTATAAGCTCTATGTAGTAAATTTTGTAATATCTCTAACATTGCTTTTAAGTCTTAAGTAAATTAAATATTCTTGGCTAGAATCTAAACTTTGGATATTGATATAGTAACACTCTTGAAACATTATATTTTTATGTTTAGTGTGCTCTTCTTGAAATCATCGTTTATTCTTTTTTCCTATTTTTTGTAATACTAATTGATGTTTTAGTAAAAAATATTTTATAAATGAAGTTTTTAGTGACTCATTTCAAAACAAATGTGTTGAAATAAATTATTGATTTTTTTCTGTAGTATTTGGTTCTCATTTATTAATTTAATTTTCAATCTTAGTACCTTTTATAAAAATCTTAATAATTATATTTGACTCCAAAGAAAATTCCAAGATTCATCGTTAAGGATCCTCTTTATTCAACATAATTATTCACTTGTGTTGAGTCTATTGGACAAGATATCAAATGTAATCAATTTGTAAGAGTCTTAGTGAGTCTTGAGTTTGTTTGAAATCCAGTTCAAGTCCAAGGCAATAACAAGATTAAAGCAAAAGGAGAAAACAAGTTTCTATATTCTCAATACCAACTCAATCGATCAAGAATTACTAATCTCAATCAATTGGCCATCATCAAGTTAGGGTTTTGTAGTTTTCATGCCAAGGTATAAAAGTAACCCTAGGATTTCACTTTTGGAGAGTCATGTGCTGTATACAAGCAATAAGAAATTTCCAAACTCTCTTAAAGCATAGACCAGAGATCAAAGTATACATTTCTGAAGATCCCGTAATTAAGGTGAAGTTGTTGCATCTGGTTAACAAAAAGTTGTTGGAATGAATTTTCAAGTAGGCATTTGAAGTCATGAGTAAGGTGCTTACTATTTAGGTAAAAGAGTCTATAGATTCGAAACTACGTGATCACGTTACATTGATTTGATGTAATTATCTAAGACTTGCACATCTACTTGATGTAATTGGGGTTTGGACGTTTGGACAACCCCCCCCCCCCCCCCCCTCTTTAGTATCATTAATTATTTTATAAATGGGAATTCATATTTTACCCATCAACAAAATAATAAGATAAAAGGTTTTGTCTTTTTCTATTTTTTTATACTATTTATTCTATAAGATTCTTATCTAAAAGCATATATAAATAAGACCTTTAACACAATTAGTGAATCGTTGAAACTAATTTATTAAGTTTAAATCTTATTTTGTAATTTTCTGAACACTCGATCGCTTTTATAAATCATTATCAATATATAATATGTCTAAATATTAAATATATTTAATATGGTGGGATTTCGATAGCAATTGAAACCCTTTTATTCTATGATACACCCAATACTGCACCTCATCTCATCTAATTAGGTTACTAAATACTAACTCAAATCTTTTATACAGTGAAAACTCAAAATAGTAATACAGGGATATGCAAATAAAAAACATTTCTTGGATAAACTTCACGACCCGGCAGTCTTTGTAATGGAAGAGACATTTGGCGGGAAGCACAGCCATAAAGCCATCTAGCGTCCCAGCGTGGGCCAGCAATTGCACCATGCACGCAAAAACTTGTTATGTGTTTACTCACCAATCACCATGCAGCAAATGTCATATTCGTTTCAATTATGTCCTTCATTCCTCACATGGGAGCTTCGTTAAAGCTGTCTAAATTCCATGGATCTTATCTCCATAAAGAACTCTTACCATTTAAAACTTGATGGACATATATCTCAATTCAGCATCAAATGATTGAGATACTTAAGACAAATTAATGTCCACACCGAAAGGTTACCGCGCTGCCTGCCATCCCATGAGCAGAAAAGTTATTGGTCCCTCGTAGATGATAGGTGCAAAGTGCAATCAGTTCTTTTTCACCCAAAATAATGTTAATTATCTCTTTCGGTAGAGCTTTTTCATCTTAGCCTCTTCCTCAGATCAAGAGCTGTGTTCTTCTTTCTAATGGCATCCTAGCCTTTGCCCTGCTTGTTTGTTCGTAGTTTTCTTACGTCAGTTGCTATCAGATGCTTTTGTTTTGCTCTGTTGCTTTCTTTGTGTCTTTCTTTGTTCGATTGAATGATCCAGTTCCCTGCCTCGTATGCTGTTTCAGTGTTTCACATGGTGTTGTGGGGTTCTGGTTTTTTTTTTCTGCTTTTGGTGTCATTAGGCCTTGCATGTGGGCCTCTCTGTTAGCTTTTGACATCTGTATTTGCTTGTCTTTTCGTTTTTGATCTGTTGTTGTCTTTGGCATTAAAGGGACTTTTTGTCTCTCTTCGATATTGGGCCGGGCTGAACTAAATGAGCATGTGCCCACAGTCAAATCCAGTAAATAACAAAGAGGACTTTTTTTTTTTTTTTTCTTTTATCGTTTTTTTTCTTTTTTGAGAATCCGGATCAAATTCAGTAAATAAAAAAGAAGACTTTTCGTGAAAGAGGGTGGCTCTTTATCTTTAATTAGCTTGTAACTCTCTCTCTCTCTCTCTCTCTCTCTCTCTCTCTCTCTCTCTCTCTATATATATATATATATATGTATGAATATACTTTTTAAAAAAAAAGAATGTGCTTGGATATTGTAATGACGCAATTTGAGTCTTAAACCCAAAAGTTAAAAGGATTTAGGCCCAAAGAACCCAATACAATGAATTTGTAGAGAGTAAGTTGGAAAACTAAGCTCTAATGAGTTTGGTAACGATTATAGTAGATCCAAATGACAATAAAGTAAAACTAAACTAGTTTTATCCAAGAAAATCGTCATCGACACAGTCCAAGGAGATCAATTCTTGTATATAATTCTTGAAGTTGATTACAAGTACACTTCTTATTGCTACAGTATTTCTCTCTCAATTCTCTGATCCCTCTCTTTCAGGATCTTCTTCCCGTTTTATACTCTCTTTCTTCTTTCATCTCTACCCTCCACGTGTATAGTAGATTGCTAGTATTGATCATTGTCCTATCAGCACCTTCTTGAAGTCTCTGTTAGTAGCTGTAAGGCTGAAAAATACTGTTCAGGTATCACTTCCTCATTAATGCGGCCAGAGAGTTAGGTACAAAGCATTCAATGCAGTGATAGCAGTTTTCCCTTAGATATTTTAGGAATTCCCTCTATCCTATGCTCCTATAATGCTGATCCTTATTAATAAAATTTCCCAGAATGTTGTCCTGGATGGCAAACCACACCTTCATACCTCTGCTTTGCTCAACCGAGGAGACCTTAATCCTCAGACCAACCTCTTGGACTCTTATAACCAAAACTAACCTTTTTATTTACTAACACGGACTCCTATGATAATGTTCACCCCTTCTCGGACTACTTCATATTCTCGAATTGGGCTCCCGGCCCAATATATACATAGATATATATTGTGGGCCTAACACCCCCACAATTATATTTAAAGATATACAAAAAGATGTATAATATAATTCTTATGTATATAATTTAAATACTATTGATAGTCATTTTTATATTTGGTTAACTCTTTAAAAAGTCTTGTTCGAATATTATTAGGTATAAAATGTAAACTATCCATATTCTTTTTTTATTACTTCTTAATTTTTGTTATTGTGAAACACTTTTTCTTTTACAATTCATTTATTCTAGACTCTTTGATTTTTGTACTCAATAATTCACTTAGATGAATATTTATGATGTAGTCTCACATATGATTTTAAAATTAATAAATAAAACTCTCTCTAAAAATAAATAATTAAAAACAGATAACGCAAAATTGGACTCTAATTTGAAATTTTAATTGGACTTTCTCTAAGTCTTTCCTATATATATATATAAATAGATAGATAGATAGATAAGAGATGATGTATTATAGATAAAATTTCTAGTGTAGATTATACTAGCAATTTAAGATTTATATCGTAAATTAAACAAATGAATATAATATTGTATATAATTATAAAAAGTATATAACATTTTAGACTAAACAAAATATATATATACAATGTTGTATACATTTGTAGAACAATTATGTACGTGCATGTGCATCCGGAATTATATATGTTGGTGCATTTTAATATTAATTGACAAATAATTGAGATATTTATTTTTATATTATTTATTTATATTGATTTTGTGTTAATTGAAAATGTACAGGAGTTTTAGATATAATGGGGAGTTATTGTATTAGAATTAACTTCAATCTTTAATTTTAGAAACTCCTGCCATTAAAATAATAAGATACGGTGATAATGCTCATTATTATTTAATGATTTATATGAGCCTATATGTGCACCATTCTTTCATATGTTGATAACAATACACATATGTCTATATTATAAAAATATCTATGTATGTAAAAAGTGATTTACAATTATTCATATTTTGAGTATTCATATTTTGAGAATGGTTGGACAAAGAATGGTGTTCTTCTGGAGGAGTTTTTGCTTTAGAAAGTAGTGCAAATTCATGGAGCCTACAATGCATGTGGCTAAGCTATTGTATCTAAACATATCGTGCTAGTGAATCTATTGCACCATATCAAGATGTATCTTTGATATTTTCCTACGATGGTGCTAAATGCCCAAAGCGAGTGTCGCACCTCAACCAAATCATGTACCACGATAATATCTATCTTATTATTCTTATCATTAAAAGTTTATTTGCTCACTATATTTGAATATTTATTTGAGTGATTAATATAACAAATGAAAGCTTATATAATTTGTTGCCAGCTTGTTACATATTTATGAATTATGTAATTTTGTTATTTTTGAACCGCGGATCCAACAGGTATACAAGGTAGTGGTCCTAGTGGAGGCAAGTGAAGTGACAGAGTCATTGACAAGAGGCACCTCCGGGGAGTTTTTTGAGCTTTTGGTAGTGTAACAACTCTGCATTTATTGCAATTATAGCTTCATGTTCCCTCCAAAAGTTTTTTGGTTAGGATCTTTAGTTGTTGGCTTAATTTCGTGACAATTTGGAAGTAATTTCTTCATTGTATTCATGTAAGTGTGTGGGTTTAGATTTGTATTGGGTTGGTGAGGTCCAACTGCAGAAAATTGAAAATCACATCTGCATAATCTCATTCGTACAAAAATGAAGCTGTCAGGCAAATTGAAGATCGAGTTCACTCGCCTCTCTCACTTAGGTACGAAAATACCAGTCCTTGAGATAAATACCAGTCCTTGTAAAAAAAAAAATATATATATATATATATATATATTATATGGAGAATTATGGTGGTAAAACAGAGTTTTGGGTTTTAAAAACACCCTTCCAAAACGTTTAACCAAACGAACCTTTGCCTTCTCTATATAACACCCAAAGATTGAAGGTTAAAGAGTGCTTGAAAATCCAGGGCAAAAACCTACCCAAGAGATCTCTAACTCTAAAATTCAATGAAAATATATTAAATTATTCGGCTCAATATTGCTGATCAGTATTCAGTATGTATGTCAGCTTTTTAATACGAATCAAACACTAGATTAATCATAACTGGCTTTTTGGTGCAGTTATTTAGCTTCCTTGCTTTCTAATTACATTTTTTATTCATTTAAACAAAATATTAATAGTAACATAGTAGTCATGTGCATGTTCTGCCTATATATTATGTGCTTTCATTATTTCTTCCTAAACTGCACATGGGATCTCTAACTCCAAAGTTTAATGACCGAATATTTGAATGATTCGGATCATTAGTGTTATCCATTACTGTACAGTCTTGACAAAATTAAATTGAAAATCATATTTTCTCTCAACTTTAGTAGCTATGGATGCTTAATCTATTATGATGATTTTGTCATGGTTGTTTTGTAAATTAGATAACTTTCTATTCTTTCTAGCTTTTCACAATACAGAGACAATAGGTTATTGATTCGAAGAAAATGAATAGAGTTTTGTCTTTCAATATTAGTTTTTTTCTCCTTTTTTGATTGTCTGAATTCATAAAATTTACCAAAAACAAAAGATTACATAGTACAAATATTATGCCGGGTTGTTTCACATTTCACAGGAACGAAACCATGGAAGATCAAATATTTGATATTAGCAATATTATACCTTAATAAATTGAGCTCAAATTAATTTTATTGGTTTGCACGTATTTGATGTTGTACCCCATAGCATTGGGTTGCTAAATTAGTCCTTACCCCTAATCAAAATTCCATTCTCAATTTTTTTTTTTTTTTTTTTTTTAGCTTTAATATTTCTGTATTCTGTTACTTTTACTTCAACTAATCTGTTCTTTCAGTTCCATCAAGAACAATTTCTTTTTTCTTTTTTTCGCATAATTGATTTTAAAATTCTAGTAGGTCTAATTGGACTGTTGCATAATTGATCGTACTGTCAGTATTAGTGAGGACTTTATTAATCTATATTCTGTTGATAATAATTCATATCCCATATCTGTATTAGTACTTCTAGCGACAAAGCAATCGAACAAAACAGACTTGGTTTGGGCGCAAATTGGGTGCTTGTGTATGTAGTACTACAGACAAAACAGTTCTCAAAAACCCCAAGCATGTTTCCTCAATTCTATTTCCCTTTCTTTAATGTATTATCAATGTAAAAATTAGGAATGATTCACTTTAGAATGTAAAATATTGAGGGCCTAGTTGTAATAGAAGTCTAGCCCAACAGGTCCATCAATATCATGTTAAGCAAATCCTGATGCATCTAGAATTTGATTGGTTGAGATCTCTATCTTCCCCTACAAAATTGTCACTTCTGTGAAAGACACTGAAGCCAAGAGGTAGCATCTAATCTATTGTTAGTTTAAAGATTAGTTCTTTTATTTAAAGTTCAGAAGGGTTGGATCATTTAAAGACGACAGCAAAGTATAAAAATGGGAACCTTTAGCTTTAAAACTGGGAGGCAGTGACAAGGCAGCCAATTTGTCATATACTAGGTGATGTGGAAATGAAGCTACCATGGGTTAGCTACATAGCTTGAAATTGGTTGACTGCCACTAGTTTCTTGAGGAGTTAGGAACCTATCTCATGTAGAAACCAATGGTAAATGAGGTCCTGGTATCACTTATCTATTGGCAGGAAATTATTCAAGCCTTTTGTATAATTGTCCTTCCTTTATAAGCCACTATAAAAGTTGATAGTGAAATGTTTGGCCAAGTACTTACTGGTTAAGCTTTCTCTAATTGACACTTTGAACCATTATTACCTCAAATAAATACTAATTATAGCATAAGTTCCATAGATTCTTCCATACTCCACCAACATATATAGGACATAGGCCTGTTAACAATAATTATAGCATATAAGTTCCCTAGTGTCAGTGTCTTATAAATTCTTTATTACCTTATTGCCTTGGTGCAATGCAATTATCCTTCCACTATAAAGTCAGTGTCCCTCTTATAGGTACAGGACAAAAATATTTAGCTTATCTAAGACCCAACATAAAGGAGCATCTCTTTTTCATACTTGTGGTACTTGGATACAAAAATAATTCTGACACAAACATTTTCACATGGAAAGTGATAACACCTTTGTATAATTGTATGAACAGTCTGTAAAAGAAAAATCAATACGTTGTGGTGATTAAAATAACTAAAAAGAACTTGCACACATGGCAATAATGATAGTATACTAGATATATTTGGAATACATCTACATCACTTGATTCCAACGATAGTCAAGTTAAAATTTGAATGGCCAAATTGTAGGAAGATTTGCCCACCATCTTGCTTCAGAAGTTCATCAAAATGAGAAAATCTTGGCTGGGTAAAAAGAAATTGCCTATGGCAGGGTAGGCAAAGTTTAAGGACAGTTTCAGGACATGTTAATCTCACCGGTTCATAACTTAGGAAAGAAGATGGCAGAATTCTATAAGGGAAATTTCAAAATACCAAAGAAGTGTTTAATAAACTACAATGCTGAAGCATCTCACATCAAAATTTCAAAAATATTTGCGTTGTTCACACTAATATCAGGTGTCCACCAAGAATCAAAAACAGGGGAAACAGGGGTGGAAGAAAATCTTATATATTATGAAGAAACTCAATAATACACTTGCTACCTGAATAGTTTGGAATGAAAATATATATAAGTTATTAGACTCTCACTCTCCACAAAAGAACTGCATCCAATTTAAAGTGCAAACCAAAGAGAATAGTTTTGATATGGCTGCTAATGCTGGAAAAAGATAAATAGTCTTTATATGTAAATTGAATAAATTAGAACATCAAAACACCAAAAATAGATCAAATGTTGTGCTCAAAAAACCATAACCAAAATATCAAATCATGGTTGATCAGAAATGTCCATTGCTTCATTGAAACAAATAAACATGGATGAAGTAGAACCTGAAAGCTCAAGGAAGTCCATCACCAACAAAATTCATAAAACAGCAAACTCTTACATTATCAAATTAAGGAAATGTATTACATCTATGAAGAAACAGAAATTGAGTAAACACATGTTCGATACATTAAAGTACTCCAAAATCGTACAAGAAAGACCAAAAACTGTTTTGTTTTATTATTTACTAGAAAGCTCATTTTGCTGCTGGATGTACAAATTTCACTAATCTTTTACAAAGAATTCTTCCTACTTTCATTTCCCGCTTATCAACAAACTCAATGATAAAGAGTGGGACATACATAAGGACAACAGATTAAACTATGTGAAACAACTGCAAATTACTGTGATTGAAGATGAACATGTCGGTTCATTTTAGCAATGCTGTAGTCATAAGCACGAACCAACCGTTTCCTAAATCTTCTGAGGCCTAGTCTTACATTTTGGCCATCAAGATAGATATTCTTTGTGTATTCCCAACCCTTTTTGTTCACAGTCTCTGGATCTCTTAGAACAATATCATTTTTATCGTATTTTTCATACAGTGAGCTCTCTTTAGGAACAATTTCATAACCAATATACTTCAAACCAAGCTTCCTTGCAGGTTCTCCATAATATGTCTCTGCCGCCCAATCAGTTCCAAGGGGAACAATTTGAATAAACACAGATCCTGGCCTCATAAAGAGAAAATGAGTCATGGCTGCCCCATGAACCCCAATCATTACATCACTTGCATTAAGAGCCCTATAAATCTTTGCCAATTCTGATGTTCGGTCAGGCCTCAAAACATTGACTCGAAACCCAATATCCTTTGCCATTTTCACCAATAAATTCTCATTAGTTAACGCCCTAGATCCATTTCGAGATAAAATAACTAGTGTAGGCTTCCCTAACCAATCCTCTTGCTCCTCCTTTTCAATGTTCAATGATGTTTCTGATGTTGGGGATAAATGAAGCATCTTTTCCAGCTTCTCTTTTGCTTCTTGCTCCTCATCTTGGATCAAACCCCTAATCCGAGGCCAGTAAGCTTGGTCTAAATGATTTCGAAAATCAACAATGCTCTTATTTCCCTCCATCAATGAAGAATCCACGGTAAGCTCATCATGTATTCTCAAACCAACAATGGCTTCTGGGAAGCAATGGATTCTCTTGTCCCCACTAAAATCAATTGCTGGATAATCAGAGAATTGAGAAAGTACATCTCCATACTTCAAAATCCACCAATCATGATATTCAAGAATGACAAACACAACCTTCTTGTTAAAATGCTGGGAAGTAATGAACAAAGGCAGAATCCCATCATTGAATTCATGATAAACGTTGCCCGTATAACCTCCAGTTGAGAAGAACACGGCCGGAACATCATGTCGGACATCACAATGATGATTAACACCAGAATGCTCTTTCTTTGCAATAAGGTCTAATTCATCAATGGTGTCCATAGTACCCTTTTCCCATTTTCGTGTATATGGTCTGATCTTTTCATGCTGGATTACCTCATCTCCCTCTTCTTCACCATAACTAACAAAATCATTTTCGTCTCTTGAGGTGTAAAGGAAGATTGAAGAGGAAGCAGAGTGTGTTCTAACATCCCCTTTCATGACACAAATATCAGAACGAATACTGCTCCTATCACAGCATATTGTTCCTGCATATACACAATAACAAAAAGAAAAATCACTAATTAAAACCCATACATGTATTACAGAACAGTAACAATAAAATTAGTATCTTTCTAAACTTTAATAACAGTTCATGATTATATTATTGGATCAAACTCCATCCAAAAGACAAAAATCAGCCCCTGCTCTGTCGCTGAGGGCTAAAGAGGTGGGGTATGCGAGGGGGTCCCAAATCCCAAATTAAAGTCACCAAACCTTAAACAGTTAAACACACAGGCAACATACAGCCATTTAAGATTAAAATTAATTGTTCTCACCTACCAAATGGAGATTATATTATGAGGGTTTTATAATCACAGGGTCAAATCCTTTCCAGTACATCAATACTGTTGGATAAACTTAATTCCAGATTGGGAAATTTAAAAAAAAAAAAAAAAAAAAAAAAAACAAAAAACAAAAAAAAAAAACAAAACAAAACAAAAACAAAACAGAAATATAGTAGTACTAACCATTAGAAACTGAAGAACAAAGGGGAGTATTTGCACCCATATCAGCAAAGGGGTCTCCAAATGAATCTACAAAAGCCACAAATACACGTCAAGACTCAAATAAAACAGAGAAAAACAAGAACAAACCAAAGGAAAATAAGGGAACCCATGAGAGAGAAAAGCTTACAGAGTAGAGAGAAAGTGGAAACAGAGTTGAAGAAGAGGTGAGGAGCTAGTATAAAGGAACAAGAGAGAAGAGAGATGATGAGAAGAGAGAGAAGCTTTGGCCTTGCTCTCTTGTGAAAATAACCAGAGCCTCCACACTCCATGATGAGAACTTGAGACTCCTCATCTTCTTCAACATGTTTCTGACCTTTTCTGCAGAACTGGTGATGGTACCGATGATATTGCACCATTTTCTATGTAAAGCTTTGATTTTTTTTTTTTTTCTTTTCCTCTCTTTTACAACTACTATTTTTGCTTTATGTGATCAAACTTTTGAACTGGGTTTTGATTTTGAACTTTGAAGCGAACCCAAGAAGACAGAGAGAGAGATATATGTTATTTGAAGGTTTTAAACTGAAACCCTTAGAAAGAAAGAGAAGGGTTTATCTTGGAGAGGAGAAAAAAACACAAGTTGATATGTCTTGTGGTATAGTTTTATAAGGTGTATTTATTGGGCTCTACTGTTTGTTCCTGTGAGAGAGAGAGAGAGAGAGATGAGATAAAAGCTGGTGGAAAATGCTATGATGTTGTGCTTTGTGCTAGGTTGCTTCTGGGGTTGATGTATTTTCGTTGGGAGAGAGAATCAAATGGTGGGAGAGTATTGGAGCTGTCAAACGAGGGTGATACAGCTTTTGAATGACCAAACATTTTTATTAGAATTGTTTATAGTCAAATGCGTGTAAAGAGAAACTATTAACTTGAAATGACTTTTATTCATCAAAAAAAAAAAAAAAAAAAACTTGAAATGACTTTCGGATTCGCGGTTGGCCCTATGGCTAATGGGAGATGGGAAGTGGGAGAACAGGTCAAAAGCGACTGGCGACTGCTACAGCCTACGCGCTTCTTGAAGGCTCGTGCAACTTGTCACGAGCGTGTCCTTAACGAAACTCGCTTCTCTAATCGAATGAAGCGAAGGAAAAAACATTCTACCAACAAAAAAAAAAGTAAATAATTTTTTTTTTTTAGTTTTTTTATATTTATGGTGAATATAATATTAATTTTTTTTACAAATAGTCTATTAATAAATATTTTAAATATACCGGTTAATCGGATCTCATGAAATGCTCTATTTTTCTAACTTGGTTTAAATTGAAACAGTTTAACTAGTTTCAACCATTGTTTTGGTAAGTGACATGTTATCTAAAGTTATCTAATGACAATTCCAACTATTTTCGGTTAAATATTAGGTTAAGACACTTAGGGTTAGTTTGGTATTAGTTTTTAGTTTTTATATATAACCTTTTAAAACTTCATTTTTTCCTATTTTTTCTCATTTTTTTCAAACAAAAATTCAAAGATATAAGTATACTTTAGCACACTTGTAGAAAAAAAAAATTATATAAAATGTTCCCAAACGGACTCTTAATACTTTGAAACTACTTGGCCCATTTTAATAGTAGTTTATTTTGAAACCTTGCCCTTCTCAACGTCAACAAGGCCGAGATCTTATTAGACCATGGAGGTCAATGTCTAGTAGGCTACAAGTAGTAACAAGAAGTCCCATGGCCATGGAGATCAAGATCTCTCTTACCTTCATTGCCTTCTGCTACCCTTTTTCTCGTTGTCGACTCTCCACTTGAGAATCCAACCATCGAATCTGTTGGCCCTCCTCGCTATTAATTAAAAAAAATTCTTAATTAATTTTTTCTTGTGTTTAATAATCAACTCTCTCTCACATAAGAGATAAGATTTTAACACAAATTTCATTCAAAAATCATTGTAACTTTTAAGAAACAGTAAAGCAAGTTACACTATACACAAATATACTCTTTGAACCAATGTAAGACAATTACCCATCTTTATTTATTTTTTTCTTTTTTTACAAACAAACACACACAATGAAAGAAAACGGGATTCTAACATGAATGACTCATGAATGACCCATTGAGCAACCAAACAATCTCTAGGCAAGTACAGATTCTCCATCCCACAATTAGTTAGTTAGATCCCCCGCCCCCCATAAATACAAATAGTTAGCTAGAAGATACTAAAAACCGTTGATGTTGTTATATTAAAATGTTGAAAAATATATACTAATTTTATGATTGGAAGCAATGCTTTGATTGTTATCAAAGTCCATCGCACAGAATAAATCCCTAAACCACGTTACGCCAACTAATAGCCTTTTTAATGCTGCGGCTGCCCATGGAAACAAGCTGTCAAAGCACACCCTCCACAAAATGATTTTTCAATATAGAATTATAGAATCCTGTAATTGTTGCATGGAGATGTTTCATTGTTTCTATACAACTAGGCACTGGTGGTCTCAATTTATTATTATTATTATTTTGAAACATTGTGGTCTCAATTTATTAGAATAATATGAAAGTGAGCAATTTGTGTATGATATTTGTACCTGTTCAGCCTAATACAATTAAATGTGACTGCATGGAAATTGTAACATAGCATGGATTTAGTATATTGCTGTAGCACTTTTGGCCAAAAGGGTGGCAGAATTGCACGTAATAATTAATTTATTATTATGCTACAGTCCTATATGATCATACAGCTCAATTCAAATGTGCATGATACATTGGACATATAGTCTGAAAATGACATCTCATGCACCCATTGTTGTATACTATATATACAACAATGGGTGCATGAGATGTCATTTTTGATGGATTCCAGGTGTCTGATCATAGTTGATGGAATCCACACATTCTTGAGACTTACATGTGTTGAGACAGCCATGTATGCATGCATAGGATGTTGGAAATGGTTCTTTCATGTGACCTAGTTGATTTAAATCTTCTTTCGTAGATTTCAATTAGTTCAACTGGTAAATTTTTTTGTCTTTAAATAAGAAATCTGAGATTCAAATCTCATCTATACCAAAAATTAATTAGTATCTTAAATTAATGATAAAAAAATAAAAACAATTATCATAGAGCGAACGCCATAATTTGAAATATTATCTATAAAAAAATCTTCTCTTGTTTAATTTTTTTTTCTTATATCATACATAATATATCACTTTAAATTAGGAATAAGCAAAAGACAAGCTAGGTTATGATTAAGCCCATAACAGAATGTTTAGGAAAAAAACCCATAAAATATGTATGAATTGAAAAAGTGGGAAAAGTGAAAACTAAGAAATGATGTTAAATTAAAAAAAAAAAAAAAATCAATTAATTCAGCGCACATGTTGTGAACCTAGACATACTCAAAAAACGAGATGAATATTCATAGTACAATCCAATTGCAATAGTTTAGATATTGTCTAAATTATTTAATTGTCATTGGGTCACACACTCACTTGAATAATTAGGATATTTTGTATCAATGGCTTATGGCTTGTTGTAATGTAATGAGATATGCAGTTTCTAGCACAATCCTATATGATGCAACTCAATTCAAATGTGATACAGACATGTGGTTTGAAAAGGACATCTCACGCATCTTGTTGTATACATGAGAGGCTCTCAATTGAAGGTTGAATATATAATGCATTGGATGTTGATGTTGGAGAAGTAATGCATTGGATGTTGATGTTGGAGAAGATTATTTCATGTGGCTTAGTCCATTTAGATTTTCTCATATTTTTAGATTTTTTTTTTTTTTCATTTGTCATAATCTATCATTTTAGATTATGAATGAAGTCATAAATATAGACAAGTTGGAGTACAATAATTAAGCCCGTAACATAATGTTAAAAAGAAAAAAATCCATAAAATATTTATTTAAAAGAAGAAAAAAATACTGAGATATTATGTTAAATAAAAATAAAATAAAATAAAATCAGTCCATTCAGCTCACTTGATGTGTCATTCTCAAAAAAAAAAAAAAAAAAAAAAAAAAAAAAAAAAAAAAAAAAAAAAAAAAAAAAAGAGGAAGAAGCTCACATGATGTGAACATAGATATACTCAAAAAAAAATGAATATTCACAATACAATCCAAGTTGCAATAGTTTAGAACTTTATATGTTGTTTTTAAATTATTTTTATAGTCATTGTCACAGACTCACATGAAAATAATGAATAATTAGGAAATTTCGTATCAATGGACAATGGCTATGGCTTATGGTATGCTATTGCTAGCCCCACGCCAAGTTCTAGGCGCGTGAGAGAACATGACCTCAGCAGTTTTCCACTGAGGCGTGGTGGCTTGAACCGAAAAAGTCTAAAATTGCAGGTATGTGTTGTGACCAACCAAAAATACATATATATTTTTCTCAAAAAAAAAAAAAAAAAAAAAAAAACCATATATATTAATATGAAACAAGAAAATCTATCTTTTGCAAAAAAGAAAGGGAAAAATACAATGAAAAGTTAAAAGAGGGCGAAAGCAACATATATTTTGTGTTTGGAATTTGGATCAATTTATTTTGTTTTTTATATTAAAAAAAAGGTAAAATTATGGTTGGCTAAAACAAGACAAAAATGGGCTTTTGCCCTTTCGTCCAAAAGATGTAGCAAAATGTCTCATGTTTTAAAATTATCTAGCAAAATACCCTTGTTTTGAAAATCGATTTTCTAAAAATCAAGTTTTACATTGAAACTCGACTTTTAGAAAATCGAGTTATAAGCAATTAAACTTTTTTTAAAAAAAAAATTATGGAACACGAGTTCCATGTGAATTTTTCCAAATAACTTGATTTTCATCGAATTGAGTTTTACATTGAAACTTGATTTTCTAAAAATTGGGTTTCAAAACAGGGTTATTTTGTGAGATAGTTTCAGAATAAGAGCATTTTGCTACATCTTTTGGGCGAAAGGGGCAAATGCCCATTTTGGCCTCTAAAACAAATAGTGAAATCATACAAATATGTACATAAACTAATGATAAAAATAAATTCAATTTTAAATTGAAACAAGCATTCATCATGTGGTACTTGAAGAACCGGAATAATAGATAGGTGATGGTTCATGGTGCATTCCAAAAGTATTGCTCTTTGACCTTCCAATTAGGTTTTGGCTCTTACCTTTATTATTGTTATTTTTTCCTCAATTTCTATGATTACCATATTATGCTTTGAGTTTTTTTTTTTTTTTTTTGGTTGAGAATCTGCTTTGAGGAAATTTGAAGCAACTAGCCAACTACAATAAAAATGCACTAATAGGTGACATCTTTTGGACAAAAGGGACAAATGCCCATTTTGGCCTCTAAAACAAATAGTGAAATCAAAAAAATATGTACATAAACTAATGATAAAAATAAATTCAATTTTAAATTGAAACAAGCATTCATCATGTGGTACTTGAAGAACTGGAATAATAGATAGGTGATGGTTCATGGTGCATTCCAAAAGTATTGCTCTTTGACCTTCCAATTAGGTTTTGGTTCTTACCTTTATTATTGTTATTTTTTCCTCAATTTCTATGATTACCATATTATGCTTTGAGATTTTTTTTTTTCTTTTTTGGTTGAGAATCTGCTTTGAGGAAATTTGAAGCAACTAGCCAACTACAATAAAAATGCACTAATAGGTGATGGTTCATGGTGCATTCCAAAAGTACTATTCTTTGACCTTCCAATTAGGTTTGGCTCTTACCTTTATTATTGTTATTTTTTCCTCAATTTCTATGATTACCATAATATGCTTTGAGATTTTTTTTTTTCTTTTTTGGTTGAGAATCTGCTTTGAGGAAATTTGAAGCAACTAGCCAACTACAATCAAAATGCACTAATAGGTGATGGTTCATGGTGCATTCCAAAAGTACTATTCTTTGACCTTCCCATTAGGTTTGGCTCTTACCTTTATTATTTTTTGAGTAAATTGCATATTATACTTTTGAAGTTTGGAGTTGCTTAGATTTTATACCCTGAAGTTTGAAAATTTTGATTTTGCACTCCAAAATTTGGTTCCGTTATCAAAATCACACCCTCGGTTAGTTTTGAGTGTTATGTGACATGTCATTATGCTGACATTTTTTTTTTTTTTTTTGCCAAATCAACCCTTAAACGGAGCCGTTTTGCCCAAAACTCACAACACACACTGTAGATTTAATATGACACCATTTCATAGCTATTCCCAAACTTAAAACCCCATGAACAGCTCATTTTCCAAATCCCTCTTTTTACAAATTTTGGCAACACAGTGTTTTTTTTCACCGAGCACCCCATTGAATCACAGATAAGTATTATATTATTTATCTATTTTTCAACGGAATCTTTGATATCCATCTCTATCTCAAGTTCTCAACTTTATTTTTCTTTCTTCCAATTTTTATTTTCATCCACTATCATCTTTTTAAGCCATAACTCCATCCCAACCTCCAGATCTTACTCTCTCTCTCTCTCTCTCTCTCTCTCTCTTTTCCTCCTATTAATGTTGCTCTTTTTCTTCTTTCTTCTTTCTGCTTTCTTCTTAATTCAATTTTTTTTCTCAGAATTCTATTGATTTATCATCTGCTAGTTGTGTTGAAGATCTTAACTTTTTGAGTTGATGAATGCTCCAAACTGGGTTGAGTGAGGCACGTCAACTGTTTAACTAATCTGCCTATCTTTTGTTTAAATCTAGGGATAATTACACTTTACCCACCTGTGGTTTGCCTCTAATTCTATGTGCCTACCCGTGGTTTCAACTTTGACACTTTACCCACCTGTGATTTCCTCCGTTAGTAATCCATAACCCACCTCTGTTAAAATTAAGGGTAAATAGGTATTTTTGTACAAGTTTTATGTCTCTCTCCTCCCAAAACAAGAAAAACAAAAAAGAAAAAGAAAAACAAGATTAAAATATAGTATTGGTTTCTCATTATTCACAAACATGAAGAACATACACAAACATGAAGAACATAAACCCAGAAAACTAATACAAATCAAATGAAGCAAAACCATGAGAGAAGAACAAACTAATACAAATCAAATGAAGCAAAACCATGAGAGAAAGAGAGTTCTTCATCTTCTTCCTCATACTTATTTTTTGTGCCTGTACTAAGAAATTTATTAAAATCAAAACATAACACAATTTACAACATGAAGAACATAGACCCAGAAAAATCAAACTCAAATCAACCTCCACAAATATATATTTGCCTTGTTGTCTCTCTTTCACCACAATGTTTACTAATTTGTTCAAAGAAAAAAAAAATCAAATGGCCGACCACAACAAACCCAGCCATGGCCGACCACTCCAAACCCCAAACCCAGCCATCCATGGCCGACCACTCCAAAGCCAAACCCAGCCATGGCCGACCACACCACAACAAACCCAGCCATGGCCGACCACTCCAAAGCCAAACCCAGCCATGGCCGACCACTCCAAACCCTCCCAGATCTGACTTTTCTCTTGCTCTTCTAGCGTTCTTTTCACCCACTACGAAGCCATGGCCGAAGCAATCCTTTATGGCATTGCACAGAAAATCATCAAAAATTTGGGATCCCAGATTTTCCAAGAGACGAGCTTGAAAAATTGAAGAACACAGTTTCCACAATCCAAGCTATTCTTCAAGATGCAGCGGAGAAGCAAAGCTGGTGGGTCTGAGATTATTGCTTTGAAAGCAAAATGATGTTGCGGGTGAGAATAATTGGTGATGCGTTTTAGGGTGAGTGGAGCCCATACCTTTAAAATGGAGAGATTAATTTTAGATGGGGTGTGGGAAGACAACGAAATTTCCTAAGCTTTTTGTTTGGTTTAACATTATATCCATGGTAACAAAATTCAAAAGGTTTGCACTTTTGTTCATTAACCCATAATTTTGTTGCACAGACCACAGCCTTCCTTCAAGAGGTCTAAAACTAGTTGGCTATAGGAAAGGGATTGGGTTTCAGATCTGAAACGTAAGCTCCTTCATTGTGCTACTCAAGCGCTACCTAGACCATACAGCTCCACCACTCCGGCGCAAGACCTCCTTAATCGAAAGCGCCTCCAAGTTTAAAAAGGGTTCACATCTAAGTTTTTTATTTATTTTAAAAAAAAAAAACCTAGATGACCAAACTAAAATAAAATAAAAATCTGATGTGTCAATTTTAAAGAGTTGTGACATGCTAATCTTACAGCTTAATGATTTTTTGAAGATGTTTCATTAAGTCAGTGATAGGTTGATCTGGGTTTTTTTTTTTTTTTTTTTTGGGTATGTTCATCATGTTCAAGATTTGTGTGAAGGGAAAGAGAAACAAATACTACTTTTTGATCTTCTTTCTCTTGCATTTTTGTGCTATTTTTTGTTTTGGGAGGAGAGAGACATAAAACTTGTACAAAAATACCTATTTACCCTTAATTTTAACAGAGGTGGGTTACGGATTACTAACGGAGGAAATCACAGGTGGGTAAAGTGTCAAAGTTGAAACCACGGGTAGGCACATAGAATTAGAGGCAAACCACAGGTGGGTAAAATGTAATTATCCCTTAAATCTATTTTATGGGGTTTTAAGTTTGGGAATAGCTGTGAAACAGTGTCGTATTAAATCTGCAGTTTGTGTTGTGAGTTTTGGGCGAAATGACTCTACTTAAGGGCTGATGTGGCAAGAAAAAAACATGCTTGATAAGGTGTCACTTAACAGCCAAAACTATCTGAGGGTGTGATTTTACTAACAGAACCAAACTTTGTGGTATAAAATAAAATATCTCAAATTTCAGGATGTAAAATTTAATTAACCCCAAACTTCAGGGTTGTACTTTGCAATTTTTCCTTATTTTTTCCTCAATTTTTATGATTATCATCTTATGCTTTGAGGAAATCTATAGCATTCAATTGTTTACTCTGTCTAAGGTCTTTCTGCAAAGCACCAATGGTTTTAACAAATTTAAGTATGTAAACTACTAATTCATATAGCCATAATCCAATCTACTCAAGGTGCTAATGGGTACAGAAAAAGGTGCAAAACGCCAAATTTCGACTTTGTCAATATGGTAGTACTTTGATTCTTTGAAGCAAAATCTCTATTCAAATTTCAAAGTTTTTAAAAGTAATGACATCTTTTGCAGTAACAAGTAAAAATATCCTAATAATAGAATGATAAACTGACAATTACTTAAACCAAAAGATATGTAGTCAAAAGATACAATCCTATAGGAAAATTATTCCCACTATTTGAAATGTATACATTAATTTAGATTAAATTTAAAAGTGTATATAAACTATCACATCATTTAAAATTTTAAAATAATGTAGCATTATGCACGTTGTTAAATTTAAAAGACCTAAATTTTTAATTGTAAAAAAAAAAAAAAATATATATATATATATATAAATATATATAGATGAAATGAAGAGGACTGTGTTCCCAATGCCGTTATTGTGTGCAGCTAAGGATGAGTAAACACTAAGGAATGAAGCAACCTTATGAATCATTGGCCCTGAACATATACATAAGGGTAAACTTTCAAAATAAAAATTTGAGAGAAATTTTAACATGGTATTTTTTTTTTTTTTGGGGTTAACTTTAAAAATATGGGGTAACAAGGGTAAAATATCCTAATAATAAAATGACAATCTGACAATTGATTAAACCAAAAAATAGGTAGTCAAAAGATACAATTTCATAGGAAAATGATTCTCACCATTTGAAATGTATACATTAGTTTCAATTAAAATTTATAAATTTAAAAGGGTATACAAACTACCATGTCATTTAAAATTTTAAAATAACATAGCATGTAAGTTGTTAAATCTAAAAGACCTAAATTTTAATTGTAGAAAAATGTAGATGAAATGAAGAGGACCATGTTCCCATGCCGTAAACATATTATTGTTGGATATATACATGTGAATAAAGTCCTAATTGAATAATGAAGAGAATGGTGAGTAAGAGGATCATGCTCCCATGCCGTAAACATATTATTGTTGTATATATACATGTAAGTAAAGTCCTAATCGAATAATGAAGAGAATAGTGAGTAAGAGGACCATGCTCCCATGCCATAAACATATTATTGTTGGATATATACATATGAGTAAAGTCCTAATTGAATAATGATGAGAATAGTGAGTAGTTAATATAATTGAGCACATACTCATCAAGCTTAAGTCTTTTAAATTAAAGTGTGTTTTTATATGTTATATTAATTATTTAAGGAAGTTTCCCAACATGTTTATCAGTCTCCCTAACAATTATTATTGTGTGCAGGGAAGGACTAAAAACCAAGGAAATGAAGCAACCTTGATCATTGGCCCCGAACATAGATGAGGATAGATGCTAGCTAAATCATGAAGGACGTCACGTGTGCATTAGGGCTTTGAACTTTGGCCACTCGAGAGGCTAAAAGATATTCAAAAAAAGCAGGCAACAACAATGTGCGAATAAACAATACAGGTCAAGGTATTGAGACCAGGACCATCATTGCCGGTGAAATACTGCAATTAGAAATCAAAGGTTTCACTGCTGCCCTACAACTTTGAGTCATTATTGACTACTCTATATGAACCTACCTTAGAACATCTATATATTTCTAAATTATTTTTCTAAGTACTCTCTGTCCGGAGTGGGGAAAAAGTGTAAAAGAGTTTTTAGGATTTTACTCCAAATATTTCTCAAAATTTTTGAGATTACTTATATATGCGTCCTTTTTATGATGATAATGATTACTTTTTATCACTAAATCAAAAATATTAATGGATTGATTTCATAATTTCATATTGTAGTCAAGACAGGTTTAATCAAATATCTTTTATTTGATAACATTGAGTTAATTGAAAGTTTGAAACCATACTCTTGAGGTAACTTAATTGTAACCAATTTTCATTTTCTTGCAATGTAAAATTCTAAGTCCATAAGATCTGAAGGTTTGATTTTTTTTTTTTTTTAAATTATTTTTGGCCTAGTGAAAATCAAAAGAATTGTAGATGAAGTTTATAGACTCCGAACAATCTTTAAACTTCAATGTAACTTAATATAAGTACTTACATTCTTAGTTTTTACAAAAAGTTAATGGATGCAACATATTAAGCTTTTGTCAACAATATCTGCCCTATTTTATATGCACTTGTGAACCAATTTTAAGGAGAACGGTGGTTGCAATATACTAGTAAAGATCATAGTGATCTTGCTAACAATTGTAAATAGCAACTCTAATTTTATACTTAATATTTAATATTAGCAAATGATTAAGAAAAAAAAAAGTTGAAAATGGATATATTATAAATTGATAGATCAAACAGGTTTGATTTGGTCAATAGCTTTCTGGCATTTTTTTTCCAGTCTTGATTCTCTTGAATATCCTAGGTACTTGACAACTCATAAGATTAAAAATTAAAAATTAAAAAAATAATAATAATAATAATAAGCATAAATGGATCTGTCGATATGGTACAAAAACAGCCACTTCATGGTCCAATAGTCAAACATGAAACAATCAATTTAACTTTGTTTACTTTTTCTCAAAAAAAAAAAAAAAAATTTAACTTTGTTTACTAAACTAAAGTATAATAATATTAAGATAAAATAAAAATCCACCATTTAGGCAAATCAAAACAGAGAGCACGGGAATGATCAAGAAATATTTAAAATTTTCCTTTATGTATATTCAATATAAGGGGACTCCATGCATCTCTCGAGCCTTGAGCATATCTTTTTATTTATTTTACGTATTTGGAAAAATAATCATATTCAAGAGCCTTGTCCATTCAAGGCCAAATTATTTAACATCAATTCAAGGCCAAAGCGTTTGAATCTAAGCACATGTGAACCATGTGTTTAGTGTCAGAACTCAGAAGAGAACCCCATACCTTCTCTTCATTCTCTTTCCATTTTGTTTCTTTTTAGAAAACCATTAGTGCCATGAGCAGATATATCATTTGAGACATATGGTGATGGAGAAGCCAGGGATGATGTGGGGTTCTATGTTCACTTTGAACCCCATGATGAGATGGGACAGATTCTTTACCCCCCTCAAGATAGGAGATAAACTATTATTTATAGCAATGTGTCATAGATCTTGATGGAGTTTAACCTATTTTTATTTAGGTTAATAAAATTTGTATGAATATAAGATAATCAATATGTTAAATTGTTAAAATTATACACATATATACATACGTACAAGAAAGTGAAAATAATATTTTTAAATGTTTTTCCTACAGAATAATTTTTTTTTTTTTAAATAATTTTTTTCCATATACCTATAGTGCCATTCACATCTTAAAATTCATGTGGAAAAAAAAAAGTTCTAATAATACGAATAAAAAATTTTTAAGATATGTCTATACAGTGTCTATAAAATTATTTGAAAATGGTTTCCATTTACTAATATAGTGTTACCAATACCAGCGCATGGGAGAATGAGTATTTCAGCCAAAAAAAAAAAAAGAAAGGATAATGAGTAAAACTTAAAACTTGCCACCACTTCGCCGGAATTGAAAAATGATAATAAAATAATAAAGAAAAATAGGGAGAAATTATATAAAGTGACTATTATGGTCAATAAAAAAAAAATAAAGTGACTAAAATATCCTCCTCCCCCACTTGTTGACCGTGTTGTAACTTGAAACACTTGAATTATTAAAAAAAAAAAAAAAAGTCAGTGACTTTTTTTTTTTTAATTAATCTAATTTAAAGATATTAAGAAATGTAATAACATAAAAGGCTTCATCACCTATAATTTTGATTTTGATTTTTTTTAAATTGCAGGTCCTTCAACACAATTCATTATAACAGTACAAGACAAGGAAATTGCTCAAAGATCTAAGACTTGAAAGATTAATAAATAAATAAATAATTGTATTCAGATAAATTTATCATTAGCACTATTTTCTTCTGATTTTTTTTTCTTTACTTCTGAGTTATGAATTTTTAAAAATAATGTTGGTCTAAGGTTCATAAATTAAATATTTAAGATGTATCAGTTTGATATAGAGTAAAGGGTGGAAATTTTTGAGAGTAAGAACTGCAAATAACACCCTTTTGTGTAGAATATGTGTGCACGCAACAAGATCCATTTATTTGGAGAAAATGACCGTTGAAAAGAAGATGTGTTTAAGAACTCCTTTTTTTTATTGTTATAGATAAAATTATCCATTTCAATCTCCAAGCGATTGGACCACTGGGGATCACTCACGTGAGAATTCTGGACAAGCAGACAATATATATGCATGATAGCAAATTTATTAGAAAACTATTACCGTTTACGCAATAAATTATAAATAAATATTAAGAATTAGTTGATTTATAGCTTCTGTTTTCTTTTATAATCCATGGATCCTATATTATATTTGGGAATGACAACAGATTGGACTGGATGGACCACGTTAGATCATGGTATCTCATCCTCTTCTTAGGGTGAGAAAATCTTGTAGAACGAGAACGTGGCAAGACTTGGGTGGAAGCATTTTACTGTCTCTAATTAGGTCACTGTCAATAATGAAATAGAAATGAGGAGGAAATGAAAGAAGTGATAATGAGAGTGATAAATGTGTTTTAGGAGATGGTCATAAAATTATAAATAAGATATGAATAAATAAAAAAAATTTGAAGGGGATATGAATAAAAATTAAATTATAATATAAATATATTAAATAAAAAATGTATAACTACTTGACTATATCCCAAGTCAAGTAGATCTTTTTTTTTATTGGGCAAATTACAACTTACCCATATGAGGTTAGGTCGAAATTTAAGTTGCCTACCTATAATTTGAAATTTGACACTTTACCGACTTGATGTTTATTGATCGAAATTTAAGTTGTTTACTTATGATTTAAAATCCCATGATGCAAGTGTTTTGCTGGATTTATTTTATTTTATTTTATTTGATCTTGTGTTTTTATGTTTTTTGTGTTTTTGAAAGAGAGAAATATAAAAATGGAGCAAAATTACATGTTTAGCCATGTTTTTAACATAGATGGATTACAGAATTCTAAGTGGGCTAATTAATTTCAGGTGGGTAAAATGTCAAATTTTAAATCACAGGTAGACAATTTAAATTTTGGCCAAACCACAGGTGTGTAAATTATAGTTTGCCCTTTTTTTAATTTTTTTTTTAAAAAAAAAACTATTTTACTTGGGACAGGGTGAGATGAGACAAGGCAAACAAAACTCATTCCCGTCTCATCCCCTCTTCGAGGTAGGGAAAATGTAGGACAATGCAGGTTGAGTGAAACAGAAAAATTTTGCCATCCCTCCCTATGTTCAAGTGTCCTAATAAACACCTTGAGGCCATCCCTAAAAAATTCCTTATTATAAATGTAAGACAATATTTAGTTACAAAATTAATTGTAGCTTAAGGTTACAACCTTACTCAATAAAATAAATATTACTACATATTTTGAAAATCTAATCGTTGAATTGGATGTTTTTTATGCTCTTAATACACATGTTAAATTTTGTGCCAATTAGATATTATTTACTATATCATCTATAAGTTTATATTTTATACATAATTTTAAACTGCAAAAACTTGTAATCTAAACCATTTATTGATGACATAGTTATTAATTTATAATAATTTAGAAATTTTGCAAGTTTGGAGAATATAAAAAGAAGATGTAATCTAATGGTGGATTTGTCAAAATAAACTTCCAATAAAAAGATATTGAGTAAGGTTGTAGCATTTGACTACAACTAATTTTGTAACTAAACTTTGTCCTAAATGTAATTAACAAGTGAATTTGTGAAACAGGTAGTGGATTAGTAATTGTGGGGCCCAATAGTTTATGGCCCTGGCCCATTTATTCATTGGGGCCCCAAAGGCCCGAGCCGAGGAAGGTTATAGCCCAGGCTCGGTAATACAAGTACAAAATAGTCTTGGGACACAGCCGAGGACGATTCGGTCCTCGGCATGTCCGAGGTCTCATTGGAAGGAAGGGTAAAAACGGTATAGGAGCAGCTTGGAAAAAATCTAAAATATCTAGGTCAATAGAGAAGGATACGCTGGAAAGAATAACGACCAGGGAAAACTGCCCTTACTGCCATTCAATACTCTGCACCTGACAAAGCCATACTCTCCAACTTTTACAACCACCCCCAACCACTCTGGATATGGGCTGATGGGACAAGTATCAGTCTTGGAAAAGTCGACCCTACACGTGGACGAAAAATAAGGAACACATGCTAGTATAAAAGGAAAAATAAGTAATCCAGAGCAGGGGCTGGGAAAAATGGCCAAAAACCAGAGTCTCCCAGCCCGCCTCCAGGAGAAAGACTCCTAGGGCGAACACAATTTAACTATGTATGAACACCACGAAAAACCACCGTCTGGTGATCAGGGCCTAGCCTTTCAAACCCACGCTCTATAAATGATACTGTTTGGGTCTTTTTACGTACGAACCCAACACTGTTATGGGTCGTTACAAATCATGTCCCCACAGTAATTAGTCAAATACTTTAAAAAAATTTAAACAACCACTTCAAAGATTACAAATTAAGAGCTACCACATGTATTTTCTTTCGTTGTTTCATTACTGGCATAAAATTTACATATCTTAAGAAGCAACAAGTTGCTTAAATTTTACCCTTTTTTTTAATTTTATTTCTTGGGTCTCCTTCAAAGAAAGTCAACTAATAATTAATATCATTTGTCAAATAAATAATTCAATGTGATAAATTGACAATAAATATGGAAAACAAGGTAAGCATGGAAGATGGCGCTTAATTACATATTGTTAATACAGAAATAATCAAAGTCAAATTAAAATAAAAAAATAAAGGGATAATCAACAATAATTGTAATTTTTTATACGTTCTCTACTCTTACCCTCGTTGGTTCATGAAGTGCTAAATTTTGTTTGTAAAATGGATGATTATTCATATTCAAAGAAATGTTTATATACTTTAGGAAGTAAGAACTAAAAACAATAAACATTAAATTAAATAGTAAAAAAAATCTTATAATTCAATTAATTAATACTTCTATTCAATTTTTTACACCTATAATGTTAGATTTTTTTTTTTCTTCTTATCTTTTTACAAACAAAAATCATTTTGTCAGAGCACCTTGAAAAGGATGACCCATGATTTCGGCCCTTTTTTTTTGGAAGTTGAGAAAAAAAAGAGAAAAGGACAAGCACTTTATAGGCGCCAACCTTTTAGGCTTTGATATATATATATATATATATATTTTTTTTTTTTTTTTTTGAGAATCAGGCTTTGATATGTGTGGATATTAAGTCACACGCGCCTCTGTTTAGTCAATTCCCTAATCTCTCTTCTTTCACGTAATGGAATTTGGAATTTAATTCTTTCCTCAAAAATATGTTTAACCTGGTGCAGTTTTTGAAGAACAGAATCTATCTTGTCTATTCGGATCCTCTTGAAGCACCTTGGCTTCTTTTTGCTATCTATGATCCTTTTCAAAGGTCTAAAAGGAAAAAATTCTGGGAGTTGCTAGAGAACATGGTCTCTTCATTTTCGGGACCTTGGGCTGTGATTGGTGATTTCAATTGCATCAAGAGGGCGAAAAAGAAATGTGGTGGTAGGTTAGTGGTTGAGAGCTCAGTGAATTGTCTTAGAGATTTTATGTTGAATACGGGTGCTATTGACCTTGGATTTATTGGGCCTTTGTTCACATGGTCTAATAGAAGGGAAGGTTTGGCCAATATAAAAGAGAGATTGGACCAATGTCTGTGTGATCAAGAGTGGCAGAACTTATTCCCCAAGGCTGGGGTTAGACACCTGTGCAACCCCAACTCGGATCATAATCCGATAATGCTTGATACTCATTTAGATTCTGGGAAGTGGCCTCGACCATTTCGTTTTGAAGCTATGTGGACCAAGGAGGAGGGTAGTAGACAGGTGGTGGAAGGTGCTTGGCAGACTCGGGTGGAGGGCTCTCATGGCTTTAAACTAGTTAAAAAACTTTCTGTGACTTGTCGTGATCTCTTGCGGTGGAATAAAGAAAAATTTGGAAACACAAAAGAAAAAAATCAGAGATCTCCAAAATAAAATTTCTTTGATTCAACAAGCAGTTCCTTCAAGAGAGAATCTGAATACTGAGGCTTCTCTAAATTTAGAACTTGATGATTGGCTCACAAGAGAAGACCTGCGGTTACAGCAGTGTTCTAGAGAGTTGTGGGTTAAAGAGGGGGATCGTAATTCTAGATTTTTCCATCTCTCAACCATCATCAGAAGGCATAGGAATTGCATTTCAGAGATAAAGTTGGATGATGGGTCGTGGATTAGAGACCGGGAGGATATCCAGAGATATTTTTTGGATAATTTCTCCACTTTGTACAATTCTTGTCAACCCCAGTCCACTATGAATCTTGAGAATCTCATTCAACCGTGTGTTTCTGATCAAGAAAATCTGGGGCTGTGTAAAGTTCCCTCTAGATATGAGATTAAAAAAGTGGTATTCGAGATGAAAGCCCTTAAAGCTCCAGGTCCAGATGGCTTCCCAGCTCTTTTTTATAAGCATTACTGGGACATTGTGGGGGACCAGCTAGTTTTTGCTGTCCAGAGTTTCTTTCTTAATGGCAGGCTGCAGAAATATTTCAATAAAACCGTCATCTCCCTTATTCCAAAAAAGAAAGGTGCGCATAATTTTAATCATTTCCGTCCTATCGGTTTGTGTAATGTGAGTTATAAGGTGATATCGAAAATCATTGTTAATAGACTGAGGCCTCTTTTAGATAAAATGGTGGATCCAGCCCAAGTGGCTTTTGTTCCGAATAGATGGATTAATGAAAATATAGTTCTGGCTCATGAAATTGTGCATAGTTTCAAACACACAGGGAAGAAGAAGGGTTTCTTGGAATCAAACTAGACTTTCAAAAAGCATACGATAGAATGGAATGGAGTTTTCTGTTGGAGGTTCTTAGAGCTTTTGGTTTCAGCAACTCCTTTGTTAACCTCATTCATCAATGTCTATCTTCAGTTGAATTCTCACTTCTATTAAATGGGAGCCAATGTCCAAGTTTCTCCCCCTCCCGTGGCCTCAGGCAAGGTGACCCAATATCACCTTATTTGTTTATTATGGGTAGTGAAGTTCTTCTGAGACTTATAAACAGGGAGGTTGATCAGCAGAGGCTATCTGGTGTTAAAGTGTCCAATACAGCTCCTCCCATTTCTAAGCTATGTTATGCTGATGACATCATATTATTTTGCAAGGCAAAATCTTCTGAGCTAGCCACCCTCAAAGTTTGCCTGGAGAAATATTGCTCTTGGTCTGGTCAGTCCATTAACATAGAAAAATCTGGTTGTTTCCCCTCCAAAGGGGTGAGCCCTCAATTTATCAATCAAGTGAGATGTAGCTGGGGTCTGAATATTCTGTCAAATAACACCACCTACCTTGGAGTTCCTCTCTTTCTTTCTAGGAGCAGGAATAAAGACTTCAGATACATTAAAGAGAGGCTGGATAGTAAGCTAAGTGGATGGAAAAGCAAGAATTTGTCTTGGTCTGGGAGAGCAACTCTTATCAAATCGGTGGCCCAAGCCATTCCAACCTATGCTATGTCTACCATCCAGCTGCCTAAAGGTCTTTGTGAGCAACTTGACGAGTTAACTCGCAGATTTTGGTGGAATTCTAAATCTAAGTCCGGTTCATACTGGACTCCAGTATCTTGGTCTACTCTTTGTTGGCCCCAAAAGGAGGGAGGCTTGGGTTTCAGGAATCTCTGGGACTTCAACCAAGCTCTCCTCTCCAAATTTTGCTGGTGGATTTTAACAGGAAAAGATTGTCCTTGTGTTAATGTGCTGAGGGCGAAATACAAGATCCGTAATAACTGGCTGACCCATTCCTATCATGGCCATGCTTCCCCATTTTGGAAAAGCTTGTTGGGTATTAAGCACATCATCGCCAAGGCTAGATGTATTGTTTTGGGCAGTGGGGATTCTATTAGAATATGGTCTGATCCTTGGATCCCCAATCTTCCAAGCCACATTCCTTCCCCTAAGTTTGATGCTAATCCAGACTTGGCCTTGGTTGTGTCTTAGCTCTTGTCATCGGATCCAGGTAGATGGGATGTTCACAAACTGAACTATTTCTTCGACGAGACGGTGGTTAATCTCATTCTGAAACTCCCCATCCCAATCAGCCATTCTGTGGATAGTTGGTCGTGGATTGTCACAAACTCGGGGTCTTTTTCAACCAAACCTGCTTATTGGCTATGCAGGGCAGCCTCATCCCCCTCGAATATTGATGCTACTAGGGGTCAAATATGGAAATCCAAGCTTCATGAGCGCCTTAAGATGCTTTTGTGGAGAATTTCTACCAACGTGCTGCCTTCTAAAGAGGTAATCAGTAGATTTAATGAGAATATTGATAGTTGTTGTTCATTGTGCGGTTTGGCTACTGAGTCTTCCCTTCACCTATTTACGGTTTGTGCTATTGCTAAAGCTGTATGGTTTCAAAGTCAGTGGGGGTTGAGGATGGAAGAGGTTGGATTTGAGTCCACTTCGGACTTTATTGGCTTTCTCATTTCTCCTCCGTTTGTGGACAATCTGAATCCTTGTCAAAGAGAAGATTTTTTGCTGTTTGGCGCCATCCTCTGTGATGTTATTTGGAAGCTTAGAAATAGTTCCATATTTGATTCCGTTGTGCCCAACTTGGAGGGAGTTGTGTCAAGGATTTTTAGCCTTTTTGCTGAACATAAAAATTCAAGAGCATCCTCTACTAGTCATCTGGCCTCGGCCTCTCCTTAGGTTTGGTTTCTTCCCTCAAGGCAGGGCATAAAAATAAATGTAGACGCAGCAGTGGGTCCTCGCTTTTCTACCATCGCTGTAGTTGTGAGAGATTGGAGAGGGGAGTTGGTGTTTGCTGGCTCTATGAAAGTGAACACCACCCTCCCTATTCAAGCTGAAGCAGAAGCAGTTAGATGGGCAATCTCTTTAGCTCCTGCTTTGGATGGTGATTCTGTTCTTGTGGAGTCTAATTCTCAAGTTGTTGTACAGCTTCTATCAAATTTGTCACTACCTCCTCCTTGGAGAATCAGGTCGCTTTGTGTTGATTTGAGGTCTCTGCTCGCTCTCCATGGTAAAGTGTTGGTGTCGTGGGTTCCTAGGCTGTGTAATCAGGCTGCCCACAGCTTAGCAAAATGGAGTTTATCTTGTAATTTTGTTGGCTCTTTTGGCAGTGGTTTTTGCCCGGACAGTCTCTCTTCTGTTGTTGTGAGAGAGTCCAGTAGGGAGTTGTAATTTGTTTCTCCTTCTTTAATAAAGTGTTTGGTTCATCAAAAAAAAAAAAAAAAAAAAGAACAGAATCTATAGAAATTTCATTTTCAGAGATCCTGTAGATGCACAATATTGATTAATCCAATTCCATTAGCCTCCACTGGATGGAGACAGTTTTGAGTTGAGGTAGATAATAACAAAACCTAAACCCAATCCCATAATTTACACACTAGACTAGAATAAGGTTGCAGATGATGATAGCATTATAAGAGTGAGTTAATTCTCTAGGGCTCTTATCTCCCTTGTAGACTTATATTGTATTGCATACTATTTGAGTCTGTTGAGATAACATGAAGTTTGATTATGCTTAGTGGAGGTTTTTGTGTGTGTGTGTGTGTGAGAGAGAGGTGCCTATTGCTGTAGACTAATGTCATGGTGATTGAAATTAAGAGGAAAATGTCAAGATGAGCTCATGAATCATGATGGTGTCCCATTCAATGCCAATTATCCTCAAGGCAATGGTGGTCATTTAACTTCCTTTAGGAGCATGAGACAATTGACCATAAAGAAAAACTATAATTAACCTTGGAAAGAATGTAATGACACATGTTCTTTTGATAAAAAGAAAGCAATTGCCTTGTTAATGCGTCCCATTATACTTATTTATATATGTGAGGAAAAAATTCGCACTGCTTAAGACATATTTAGTTCATATGAATTGAATAGATCTTGTAATAGAATAGTTATTTAAGTAAAGTTAATGAATGCTTAAGTAAATTGGTTTAAGAATTAATTTTAGAAATTTTTTATAGTAAAAGAAAAATGCAACTTTTTTTAGAGCTTTTTTATATTTCACATGAAAGTGGTATTAAAATTTTCCTAAAAAAAATCCATTAACAAATATCCTAAGAGCACTTGTTAACCAGAACCTTCGTATAATGCTACCTATTTTCTAAGTTGAGAAATAACTAGTATTATTTTTTGAAAGTGTTGTAGTAGATATTACTTATTATTCCTTATAACTTTAAAAATAAAAGTATCTAAAAAAAATAAAAATAAAAAACTCTCTTCATGCATATATAACAATTATTAAAAAAAAAAAAAAAAAAAAAAAACCTCTCTCTCTCTCTCTCAAAACAAAAGTCATAAAAAACTCATAAGTTTTATTTGTTCATCAAGTTTTAGCCTAAACACGTTTATAAGTTTAATTTGTTCATATTCTTACCCTTATTAAATAAGTAAAAAGAGGATATCCACTTTTTATGAGTTTATTTGTTTATGTTTTTGCTATACCGAGGCAATTATAGGCAAAACATCGTTTACCTTTTTGTCGTAATTATCATTCATGAGTTTTTTTTTTTATTATTATTTTTTAATTTTGAAAACATATTATTTTATGCAATTTAGTGGATAGATTTTGATGAACACCATGGAGAACTATAAGTGGTATATTCCCTAGAAAGGATCTTGGTTCAAAGAGAATTTAGGATATTTTTATTACTTAGAATGGAAAGAGAGATATTTCGTGAATAAAATATTATCATAATCTTTTATTTCATATGAATAATATGTCTTATTATAAATTTAATTAATGCTACTATTACAGTACAAGACAAGGAAATTGCTCAAAGATCTAAGACTTGAAAGATTAATAAATAAATAATTGTATTCAGATAAATTTATCATTAGCACTATTTTCTTCTGATTTTTTTTTCTTTACTTCTGAGTTATGAATTTTTAAAAATAATGTTGGTCTGAGGATCATAAATATTTAAGATGTATCAGTTTTTTTTTTTTTTTTTTTTTTTTTTTGATAAAATAAGATGTATCAGTTTGATATAGAGTAAAGGGTGGAAATTTTTAAGAGTAGAACTGCAAATAACACCCTTTTGTGTAGAATATGTGTGCACGCAACAAGATCCATTTATTTGGAGAAAATGACCGTTGAAAAGAAGATGTGTTTAAGAACTCCTTTTCTTATTGTTATAGATAAAATTATCCATTTCAATCTCCAAGCGATTGGACCACTGGGGATCACTCACGTGAGAATTCTGGTCAAGCAGACGATATATATGCATGATAGCAAATTTATAAGAAAACTATTAACGGCTACGCAATAAATTATAAATAAATATTAAGAAGCTGATTTATAGCTTCTGCTTTCTTTTATAATCCATGGATCCTATATTATATTTAGGAATGACAACAGATAGGACTGGATGGTCCAAGTTGGATCATGGTATCTCATCCTCTTCTTAGGGTGAGAAAATCTTGTAGACGAGAACGTGGCAAGACTTGGGTGGAAGCATTTTACCGTCTCTAATTAGGTAACTCTTTCAATAATGAAATAGAAATGAGGCGGAAAAGAAAGAAGTGATAAGGAGAGTGATAAATGTGTTTCAGGAGATAGTCATAAAATTATAAATAAGATATGAATAAAAAATTAAATTATTATATAAATATATTAAATAAAAAATGTATAACTACTTGACTATATCCCAAGTCAAGTAGATCTATTTTTTTATTGGGCAAATCACAACTTACTCACATGTGATTTGGTCGAAATTTAAGTTACTTACCTAGTTACCTGTGGTTTGAAATTTGACACTTTACCGACTTGATATTTGATCGAAATTTAAGTTGCTTACTTATGGTTTAAAATCTCATGATGCAAGTGTTTTGCTAGATTTTTTTATTTTATTTGATTTTGTGTTTTTATGTTTTTTGTGTTTTTGAATGAGAGAGATATAAAAATGGAGCAAAATTACATGTTTAGCCCTGTTTTTAACATAGATGGATTACAGAACTCTAAGTGGGCTAATTAACCTCAGGTGAGTAAAGTGTCAAATTTTAAACCATAGGTAGACTATTTAAATTTTGTCCAAACCACAGGTGAGTAAGTTGTAATTTGCCATTTTTTTATTTAAAAAAAAAAAAAAAAAAAAAAAAAAAAAACCTATTTGACTTGGGACAGGGTGAGATGAGACAAGGCAAACAAAACTCATTCCCGTCTCATCCCCTCTTTGAGGTGGGGAAAATGTAGGACAATGTAGGTTGAGTGAAATAGAAAAATTTTGCCATCCCTCCCTATTTTCAAGTGTCCTAATAAACACCTTGAGGCCATCCCTAAAAAATTCCTTATTATAAATGTAAAACAATGTTTAGCTATAAAATTGGTTGTAGCATAAGGTTACAACCTTACTCAATAAAATAAATATTACTACATATTTTGAAAATCTAACCATTGAATTGTATATTCTTTATGCTCTTAATACACATGTTAAATTTTGTACCAATCAGATATTATTTACTATATCATCTATAAGCTTATATTTTATACATAATTTTAAACTACAAAAACTTGTAATTTAAACCGTTTATTGATGACATAGTTATTAATTTTTAATAATTTAGAAATTTTGCAAGCTTGGAGAATATAAAAAGAAGATGTAATCCAATGGTGGATTTGTCAAAATAAACTTCCTATAAAAAGATATTGAGTAAGGTTGTAGTCAAATTGACTACAACTAATTTTATAATTAAATTTTGTCCTAAATATAATAAACAAGTGGTTTTGTGAAAAAGGCAGTGGATTAGTAATTAGTCAAATACTTAAAAAAAATTTAAACACCCACTTCAGAGATTACAAATTAAGAGCTACCACATGTATTTTCTTTCGTCGTTCATTACTGGCATAAAATTTACATATCTTAAGAAGCAACAAGTTGCTTAAATTTTACCTTTTTTTTATTATTTATTTCTTGGGTCTCCTTCAAAGAAAGTTAACTAATAATTAATATCATTAGTCAAATAAATAATTCAATGTGATAAATTGACAATAAATATGGAAAGCAAGGTAAGCATGGAAGATGGCGCTTAATTACATATTGTTAATACAGAAATAATCCAAGTCAAATTAAAATAAAAAAATAAAGAGATAATCAACAATAATTTTAATTTTTTATACATTCTCTACTCTTAACCTCGTTGGTTCATGAAGTGCTAAATTTTGTTTGTAAAATGGATGATTATTCCTATTCAAAGAAATGTTTATATACTTTAGGAAGTAAGAACTAAAAACAATAAACATTAAATTAAATAGTAAAAAGAATCTTATAATTCAATTAATTAATACTTCTATTCAATTTTTTACACCTATAATGTTAGATTTTTTTTTTTCATCTTCTTATCTTTTTACAAACAAAAATCATTTTGTCAGAGCACCTTGAAAAGGATGACCCATGATTTCGGCCCTTTTTTTGGAAGTGAGAAAAAAAAGAGAAAAGGACAAGCACTTGATAGGCGCCAACCTTTTAGGCTTTGATATATATATATATATATATATATATATATATTTTTTTTTTTTTTTTTTTTTGAGAATCAGGCTTTGATATAAGTGTGGATATTAAGTCACACGCGCCTCTGTTTAGTCAATTCCCTAATCTCTCTTCTTTCACATAATGGAATTTGGAATTTAATTCTTTCCTCAAAAATATGTTTAACCTGGTGCAGTTTTTGAAGAACAGAATCTATCGAAATTTCATTTTCAGAGATCCTGTAGATGCACAATATTGATTAATCCAATTCCATTAGCCTCCACTGGATGGAGACAGTTTTGAGTTGAGGTAGATAATAACAAAACCTAAACCCAATCCCATAATTTACACACTAGACTAGAATGAGGTTGCAGATGATTATAGCATTATAAGAGTGAGTTAATTCTCTAGGGCTCTTATCTCCCTTGTAGACTTATATTGTATTGCATACTATTTGAGTCTGTTGAGATAACATGAAGTTTGATTATGCTTAGTGGAGGTTTGTGTGTGTGTGTGTGTGTGTGAGGTGCCTATTGCTGTAGACTAATGTCATGGTGATTGAAATTAAGAGGAAAATGTCAAGATGAGCTCATGAATCATGATTGTGTCCCATTCAATGCCATTATCCTCAAGGCAATGGTGGTCATTTAACTTCCTTTAGGAGCCTGAGACAATTGACCATAAAGAAAAACTATAATTAACCTTGGAAAGAATGTAATGACACGTGTTCTTTTGATAAAAAGAAAGCAATTGTCTTATTAATGCGTCCCATTATACTTATTTATATATGTGAGGAAAAAATTCACACTGCTTAAGACATATTTAGTTTATATGAATTGAATAGATCTTGTAATAGAATAGTTATTCAAGTAAAGTTAATGAATGCTTAAGTAAATTGGTTTAAGAATTAATTTTAGAAATTTTTTATAGTAAAAGAAAAATGCAACTTTTTTTAGATCTTTTTATATTTCACATAAAAGTGGTATTAAAATTTTCCTAAAAAAATCCATTAACAAATGTCCTAAGTGCACTTATAAAACCAGAACCTTCGTGTAATGCTACCTATTTTCTAAGTTGAGAAATAACTAGTATTATTTTTTGAAAGTGTTGAAGTAGATATTACTTATTTTTCCTTATAACTTTAAAAATAAAAGTATCTAAAAAAAATAAAAATAAAAAACTCTCTTCATGCATATATAACAATTATAAAAAAAAAAAAAAAAAAAAAAAAAAAAAATCCTCTCTCTCTCTCAAAACAAAAGTCATAAAAAACTCATAAGTTTTATTTGTTCATCAAGTTTTTGCCTAAACACGTTTATAAGTTTAATTTGTTCATATTCTTACCCTTATTAAATAAGTAAAAAGAGGATATCCACTTTTTATGAGTTTATTTGTTTATGTTTTTGCTATACCGAGGCAATTATAAGCAAAACATCGTTTACCTTTTTGTCGTAATTATCATTCATGAGTTGTTGTTTTTTTTTTTTTTTTTTTTTAAATTTTTTTTAATTTTGAAAACATATTATTTAATGCAATTTCGTGTATAGATTTTGATGAACACCGTGAAGAAATATAAGTGGTATATTCCCTAGAAAGGATCTTGGTTCAAAGAGAATTTAGGATATTTTTATTTTTTATTACTTAGAATGAAAACAGATATTTCGTGCGTAAAATATTATCATAATCTTTTATTTTATATGAATAATATGTCTTACTATAAATTTAATTAATGCTACTATTATTTGAAAGGATATTGTACAACATTATTATACTCACCAAGTATTTTAGAATTACCAAAAATGATGAGTTAAAAAAAAAAAAAAAAAAAGGAAAAATTCATTGAGACGAAGGACAAGTCTTGGCTCAAATATAATTTAGGTTGAGTTTCAGGCTCAAATGAACCGACCCAGCCTGAATAGTATGAGCTTTATTTTCATTCAAAGCTCTGGCCCAAAAGACTGAGCTACTCTTCCTTCAATTGTATACTGTGGTAGCTAAATAGAATTATGTCGTTTAATATTTGTGAAGGCAAGAGTCTGAGTGAAAAGCAAAGCCCAAGCCCAATTTAGCTCTGCTACTGGGCCTAGTCCACGTTGAGCCTAGGCCTCACTCATCTACTTTTTTTCTTATTTTTTTTAATTTTGCTTAATGAAAAGCAAAGCCCAAGCCCAATTTAGCTCTGCTACTGGGCTTCTCCACAGCTCCGTAGAAGACGCCGGCTAAAGAAAGCAAAAACAAAAAATCTTCTTTAAGCTTTGGCATACATTTTTTAGTTGTAACTTGGATGTGAAGAAAGATGGGGATGACCAAAGGTTGCGTTTGACATCGGCTTAAAAATGCAGCTTTTTATTATTATTTAGTTTATTTTTTCTATTATTTAGTTTTTTTTTTATTATTTATAGGTCTCATTGCATATTTTGGTACTATTCATGAATTTTACTGTACAATTTAAGTTAACTTTTAACTTTATTTATAGTACTTTTAGCAAAAAAAATTTCAATTTCAACTAAATAAACTGTTTCCAAATGAACACTAAATCTATTCCTACAAGAGTTATTATTATTATTTTGATGGTATAACAAGAGTTATTATAAAACCATAACTTTTAACACAATTTTAACATGAAATAGCTAACCACACCAAAATTATGGTACAAAAGTTATATCCACAAATTTTATCCTTGAACAAATGTCGGTGATTACCGATGATTTCACCTGCTTAACTTAAATACTTTTTCTTCTCAAAATGACGTATTATGATTAATGGAACACTAATTTCAATAAGTGTCCAAATCACAATCACAATCACAATCTACCACCATCCAACTTCCCCCAAAGAAAATCTGTGGCATTAGTCTTATGACTCTTTCTTGAATTTTTTTTTTTTTTTATGAACTCTTTCTTGATTTTGAAACTGAATATAGGTTGTCGGTGTCATAATGACACAGGTCGGTCCTTCTTACAGAAAAAAGTGTCATTAACTTCCTTTACTGTTACTTCACAAAAACTCAAATCTAAAGCAACAATAAAGTCTAATTTATTAATTTAGGAAACTGAAACTTAAAATAAATCAAATTAACCCAAGCATCTATCTATTTCTATTAACTATATAAAAAGAGACAATGTCTCAACAGTGTCATTTTGGTTTATTGAGCCAATTTGTCTTTTTTTTTTTTTTTTTTTTTTTTTTTTTTTTTTTTTTTTTTTTTTTAAGTTTTAAACAGTAACTATAGTATTAAGAGAAACTGTAGCTACAACTTTTTTTTTTTTTTTTTCAATCTTCCGTTTGTACTTTTTTTTCCTTTTATATATATTATTATACTGACACAATAAATTTCACAATATTTTCATAATTATTGAGGTGTTAATTTCTTATAAGTCAAAATAAAATAATAAAATATGAAACTGTGACCAACCACAACTGAAAATAAATGTTTTGTAAAAATATTGTGACACTTGTTAAGTGAATGTGTAAAAACTACTGTGTTTTTGGTTTGTTCATACCTTTTTTTTTTCCCAATCATTGATTTGTGCTTTTTTTTTCCTACTAAAAAGGCAATGCCTCTACGCAGCTATTTTTGGTGTAGTGAGGCATTTTTTTCCCCAAGTTTTGAACGGTTGTTATAGTGCCACTTTGGTTTGTTCAAGTGGCATTGTAGCTACAATAGCTACAGATATATATATATATATATATATTTTTTTTTTTTTTTTCAAGTCTTCCGTTTGTACTTTTTTTTCTTTTAAATATTTATAAGAACTCGCATATATATTATGATACTGACACAACAAATTTCATAATATTTTCACAATTATTGAGGTGTCAATTTCTTATAAGTCAAAATAAAATAATAAAATATGAAACTGTGACCAACCATAACTGGAAATAAATGTTTTGTGAAAATATTGTGACACTTGTTGGGTGAATGTGTAAAAGCTACAGTACTTTTGGTTTGTTCAATATGTACTGTACATCACTTTTTTTTTTTAGTCATCGATTTGTGCTCTTTTTTTCTATATATAAAAAAAGTGAATAAGCTCATGAATAGTGTTATGAACAGTATTTTTGGTTTAGTGATTTGCCTTTTTCCTCCTTTTTTTTCTTTAAGTTCACCAACTTGGTTTGAACTTTTTTTTTTTTTTTCTTTTAAAAGATCTTTATATGTTTACTTTCTACTTGTAATGTAAGTTTACATTGTACACACACAAAAAGTAGCAAATATTATATACATTTGCAAAAAAAAAAAAAAAATTGTACAAATTTTGCAAATGTGTACAACATTTACCAATTTTTATGTGTTTACAATATAAATTTACATTGTAAGTGCAATGTATATATATATATATATATATATTATAAAAAGAATGAATGAAAAAAGTTACAGTAATTTCGCTACAGTAGTTTTGGTTTGTTTAACTTTCACTGTTTTACTATACTTTTTTTTTTTTTTTTTTTTTGTGAATGCATAAAGTTGTAGTATATTTGCTATATTATTTTTGATTTGTCCATAATAATTTTCACAACACTTCCATAACAAATCAGATATGGTAAATTGTTATTAGTTCTAATTTAACCTTACCAATGAAACTACTTTTTTGTCCACCAATAACAACTTGTAGTAACCTACTACTTATGATTTGTTGTGAAAATGTTATGGATATAATATTTTTTTGTGTGAAAAATGTTAAGACATCTTGATGTTGTCACAAGATTTTCAAAATTGTTGAGCTATCAATTCTTTATAAGTTAAAATAAAATATAACAAAATTATAAAGGTATTATGAAAATGTTGCGTCATTCTGTTGTGTTTTTAGAAATTTTTTGTTGGTTTAATCAACTTTATTGAGCCAAAATTCACTATTCCACGTACAATTTTCTTGAGTTGACTTTTTGTATTTTTTTTTCTTTACACACTATTTTATTATCTTTTTTTTTCTCCTTTAAATTTCTTAGCAAAACTCAGTTGTTTATTGTTGGAAGATGATGATATTTGTTATCATTCTTAGAAGTTTTTAGAGAATAGATATATTGTCTTTAGTAAGTAGGTACTAAAAAACTATTATAGTTAAATAAATATTCATATATCTTAATTTTGTGGTTGATCAAAATTCTTAGATGAATGAGATTAACTTTTTAGGACATAAAATTTATATCTTTTTTGATTGATGTAAATCTCTATATACTTTAAAAATCAAATTATTTATATCTTTATTTTGTAATACAAATAAAATCTAAAATTGACCTTAATTATTACAGTACTTTTTTTCCACAACAAGCATGTGCATGCAATGCTGCCCTAACTAGTATTTATAAATGCAGCAATCAAGTCTCAACTCAAGAGACCAATCCAGATTGGTTTTAACTCCAAGAATTAGTTGCCACTTTGCCTGTTACCAGTTAACCAACCATAAACAAAAGTCATTCCCTCACATCACACTCAAGTCTCAAAACTGGCACAAAAAACATGCTCACCGTATGGACTTTGAACAAACCTTATCCCCAGTGTCTCAAAAATAGAAACAAAAGAAAAAGAAAACGTTTTGCATTTTATTTTATTCTTTCATTGGACTACACCTCTCCCACCTTCCCAACTTGCCACGCATGTGTGCAGTGTGCGTAATCCAACTTCAGATAAAATGATATTGAAGTTTTTTATTTTTATTTGAGTTTGTAGATAACCCTACTTTAAAGTTATTAAATTTGTAACCGTTCATTTAAAAATAAAAGTACATTTATTATAAAACAAAATAAATGTACATAAATACCAAGAATGAATTTGTGCACGTGGAACCATTGTTATTTATTTATTTATTTATTTTTCCTTAAAATGGATTGTTAACGAGCATGTAGTAAGTCGGGTGAAATTATTTAATGCGATTCTATGAATTACACCTGCTCTTATATATATATATATATATATATATGAGCCTCACATGAGATTACATCTATATGAGAAAAGAGTGCAATTTACCAATGTACCAAATAATTTCTCATATGTAACAACACCTGCATCAGCCTAAAGTTGAGTTACAACAAAAGTACGACAAATAAAAACATTCAACGATTTAGAAAAGTGATGTTCTTTCTTTACAAGCAGTTCTGCCCCATTGTTTCCTCTTAATACAAGTGATGGAAAATGACAAGGTTCGGTCCACCAATAGGTAATGAAGTGAATTACTGACCATTATAGTTTCTCTTTTGATAAAATAAAATAACATAAAAGACATTAATATTTTTGAATTTGTAAATTAACACACCAATATGACATTACCTCAATGAAAAATGGGCAAAAAAGAAAAACAAGTATAGATAGCGTGGTTTTTTTTTTTTTTTTTTTTTGAGAAAATTGATGACATGGTTAGTTAAGTTAGAAACTTAAGAAGTTCAAGGGTGAAACTAATCTTTGCATCCAAACACATGCAAATAGTCCAATTAAGCATACCATCCACGAAAATATCAAATGCATTTAATGGATTACACATTTCTCTTACATAAAAATAAGCCTCACACAAGATTTACACACATGAAATTCATATATATGCGAGAGAATTGTATTGTCCATAGAATTTGAACCGAATGATTTATTGTAACACCTATGCATCCCTGAAGTTTTTTTTTTTTTTTTTTTTTTTGAGAAATATGCATCCCTGAAGTTGACTTAAAACAAAAGTACAAGTTTCAAAAAAAAAAAAAAAAAAAAAAAAACAAAAAACCAAAAGTACAAGAAACAGAAACATTCAACGATCTTGATAAATGACGTCCTCCTTTGCAAGCAAGGTCGGCACAACAGTTTCCTTTTAGTAAAAGTGGCGCAACCGACGTGGGTTTTGCCAATTAAATAGCATCAACGTAAATTATTGATGAGTATAATTTCTCTTTAAAAAAATAAAAATAAAAACAAAAACAAAAACAAAAACAAAAGACATTATATTTTTGAATTTGTAAATTGAACGCTATTACCTCAACAGAAAAGAGGGGGAGGGGGGGGGGGGGGGGGGGAGAAGAGGCGTGGAGCACAAATTAAAGTATTTATTAGAATACAGAATAAGGTCACATAAATATTTTGCATGAGGAATCGGAGATTTAGTTAATTTTTTTTATTATTATTTATACAAAGGGAGAACATAACAATAAATTAAACATCAATATAAATGGGCATGTGGCCCATTTAGGATCTCCTTATTTTGCTAAAACTAATTTTTTGTTGTTGAAAGTACTATATATAAAAGTAAAAATTAGCTGAAATAGTATAGTAGGACTTATGAATAGTATTGAAAAGTGCAGCGAGATTCATAAATAATAGCAAAAATAAACTGAATAGTAAAATAAGTTGACAAAAATAATATTTGCCAAACGGATACGTGGTAAGTAACATGAAATTATTTCATATATTTGATAGATTACATCCTCCTCTTATATTTAATGTGGACCTCACATGTGTGGCTTGCACAGACGACTCACATTTATGCGAAAGGATTGTATAATTCACCAAGTTTACCAAGTACTTTCTCTAAGTAATAAACTATGTATTAGGCTGAAGATGACATACAACAAAAATACAAGGTATTAACAATTTGTACGATCTAGATAGTTGTTGTTCTTCATTTGCAAGTGCCCAATGGTTTTCTTTTAATCCAAGCAACACAAATGACATGAGTTCAACCACCTAAAATAAGTACTGAAATAAATTATTAGCTAATATAGTTTCTCTCTTCTTTTTCTTTTTTTTAATAAAAAATACATTAATAATTTTTAATTTTGACATTATTAACCCGCATTACCTAAAAAAAAAAAAGTATTGATAAGTGAAAATATGAAAAATGCTATGTTCATAATATTTTTATAACAAATTTTAGGTAGTAAGTTATTATTAGTTTTAATTTGAATCCACCATTAAAATTACATTTTTACCCACTAACAATAACCAGTAACAATCTATTATTTATGATTTGTTATGAAAATGTTGTGATTATAACATTTCTTGTAACAACGTAGCTAATTAGGTTAGGACTTAAGAATGAAAAATGCAAAACTCTACAATATTTTCACAAAAGTTATAGACAATAAAATGTTATTAGCGAGTAAAAAAAAAAGTGTGAGCAATAGACCTAAATTAGAAACCTATAACAACTTATCTGAATTTGTTGTGAAAGATAAAAATGTTGTGGACACAAAATTAGCAAGGAATGGATCAAAACAAATCTTACATCCAAACACATGCAAGCAAGAAAGCAAGTAGTCCAACTAAGCACGCCACCCACGAAACTCCCATGACTTTCCTAACCAAAGTCACCTCTATAAATATCCCATTCTTTCTCTCCATTTCGCATTCTCCTTTCTTCTCCTCAAGCTCCCATCTTCGAGAGAGAAAGAAAGAGAGAGAGAAGAACCCAAAAAATAAAAATAAAAAACCAAACCCAAAAACACCACCACCACCACCACCACCACCACCATCACCATTTGAAATTTCAATTTTGATCCAAAACGAGGTCGTTTCGCTGTTATTTATACAAAAAGAAGATACAGAGAGAAGAAGAGGAAGAAGAAGGAGGAGGAAGAGATGTCAGATGCGTATTGCTCAGACTGTAAGCGGCAGACGGAGGTGGTGTTCGACCACTCGGCCGGCGACACCGTGTGTTCGGAGTGCGGGTTGGTGTTGGAGTCGCACTCGATCGACGAGACCTCCGAGTGGAGGACTTTCGCAAACGAATCGGGCGATAACGACCCGGTTCGTGTCGGCGGGCCGACCAACCCGCTTTTGGCCGACGGAGGGCTCTCCACCGTCATAGCCAAGCCCAACGGCGCCACCGGAGAGTTCCTCTCCTCCTCCCTCGGCCGATGGCAGAATCGCGGTTCCAACCCCGATCGCGGCCTCATTCTAGCGTTCAAAACGATTGCCACTATGTCCGATAGGTATAATCGAAAATAATCAAAATCGATTCTTTTTGGTCTTAGAATGCGTTGGATTTTTATATATATAGGGGGGTTTTTGGAATTAGGTTTTAGTTTAGGGTTTGTTTGGATTCTGAGAAAGTGTAGAGCTACTTTATTAGGTTTTGGAATTTGGATCGGCTTGACATTTTTGCTTGAGCTGAAAATAAGGATATTTGAATTGAAGTTTGGATTTTTAGGTGAAAATTGGGTTTGGAATTAGGTTTTAGTTGGGGTTTGTTTGGATTCTGAGAAAGTGTAGCTTGTTTGAGCTACTTTTATTAGGTATTGGAATTTGGATCGGTTTGACATTTTTTGCTTGAGCTGAAAATAAGGATATTTGAATTGAAGTTTGGATTTTTAGGTGACAATTGGGTTTGGAATTAGATTTTAGTTGGGGTTTGTTTGGATTCTGAGAAAGTGTAGCTTGTGTGAGCTACTTTTATAAGGTATTGGAATTTGGATCGGCTTGACATTTTTGCTTGAGCTGAATATAGGATATTTGGATTGAAGTTTGGATTTTCAGATGAAAATTGGGTTTTTTTTTTAGTGCATTGGATTTTGCAGGCTTTTATATTAGTTAGGGTTTGTTTGGAAAAATAAATAAAGGGTATTTAGAATTGGGTTTTGGATCGGCTTGACATTTTTGTTTGTACTGGTTTGTGTGGATAAAGAGGAAGTGTGGGGGAAACGTGTTGTAATTGGCTTTGATCGAGCTGGTTTTGTAGCAAATTTAGAAATATTGGGAAGTTTGGATTTTTAAACAAAAAAATTGAGATTTAAGGTGGATCGGCTTAAAAATTTGTTGGTTTGTTTAAATGCTAAAGAAGTGCTACAATATGAGCTGGTTTTGTAGCAACTATGGGAGATTCAGAATTGGGTTTGGTTTTTTTGAACTTTCTCTGCAAGGGAGGGGGCACTTGGAAGACTTTTGGTGAAGTGGTTTATTGGACTAATAAGGGTTTCTTAGGGTGCTGAGAAAGTGAGGAAAATTGTTGGAACTACCTAGCTTGAGATAGTTTTGTAAAAACTATAGGGAAATTTGAACTGAATTTTCGATTCTTAGTGAGTTTAAATCTGGATCAGCATAAAGGTTATATTTTTCTGTGAAACTTTGAATGTTAATTCTTTTTTGTTTGGATGCTGAAAAAGTATGGGGAAAGTAAAACATGTTGGAATCAATCTTGCTTGAGCTGGTTTTGTAACAAATATAGGGTTATTGGATTTGGGTTTTGGATTTTTTGGCAGATAAGAAAGTATGGGAAGGGAAAAAGAAAAGTTGGATATTGGGTTAATCATGGTTTGGGACTCTTGAATGTGGGAAAACGAGTTTTTAGGTTTGGTTGAGATATTGATAGTATTTGGAAGCTGAAATGACATATGGCTTTAGGTTAGATATGGATTTGGTTGAGGGGCAAGTGTTGGTAGATAGAAATTGAAATTTCTGGACTTTGAACCATTCCTCAGTTTATAAACTAAGAATTTTAATCTGCTTTTGACAATTCAACATAAAACCCAGTTTGAAAATTTTCAATGCTTTTGTTCTCATGCTGATTTTGATTGTTTGAGATAATTGTAGTGATTGTAAACACCTTCAAGTTGGTAATTATTTGATGAGTTTATTATCAGATCTTTGATAGTGAGTAAACCCCAAGGGATACCACAATCGGTTGGGAACCCTCTTGAAGTGAGGTCAGAATTTGAATCTCCCCTCCTCCTTCCTTGGGGCTAAAACTTACTAATAACAAAAAAAAATTCTGTGAGCAAAAAATCCACTAGAACCTCATTATGTTTGAAGAATTTGATAATGAAAATTTCAAAGATTTGATTTTTATACCTCTTTCCTGTGCACCAATTTAGTTTGGTTTACCAAGATTGTGCTGTGATTATCTGTCTAACACATATGAGTGATTCTGATCTTTGTTATTATTTTACTTCTATTCATAATCTATGGCGTTGTAAACAAATTAAGCTTCTTGATATTGGATTGCTAAGGGACTAGGAATGAACTTACCTGCTTTGTTCAGAAGATAATTATGCCAATATTGATTGGTCAACTACTTGGCTAACTTTGTTCATAAAGATAATTGAGCTTGAGTCCACACAGGCTCGCTAAAAAGCTCTCTAATAACAACTTGGGCTGGACTGGCATAATTCTTACAGCTCAACTTGGCTCACAAACATGAGGACTCTGCCACAACTGCAAAATAATTACATTGAGTGTTTAAAATACAGACGGAGTTTGTTGGTTTACCACACTTTAGTTAGATACAATCTCTTTCTTTTCACATTTTATCTGTTCTTTTAATTGCATTAAATTGTTGTTTTGTTTAACAATGTGATATTTCTGTTATTTTAAATACTTTTGAAATGCTACTCTGCCAAAAGTTGCATTTCTGGTAAAATGAATACTGAAATACGAAGCTAATGTGGTGACATCATGTTTCAGGTTGGGCCTTGTTGCAACCATTAAGGTAAGCTATTTACTCAGTGTTATGATGTTTGATTACGAGATTGTGAATTTTTAGCACACTCATTCGACAATATGTCATACCAACACTCTTATCATTGTATTCAAATCCTTGCTATTCTTGAAGTATGTGAAGTATATAAATTGTTTGTCTATCGTTTTTCTTTTACATTATTTGTGTATTATTGTTGAAGGAATCAGAAATGTGTGACCGCAATTCCCAGAGATATAATAAAAATGGACTCACTATAGAATCAGATCACTATTTATGCTTTCAATCTCCAATGTGAAAAAATGTGATTAAAAACTTGGACCTAAAGGTTATGGTCTCAACCATGCATTATAAAACTATGTTAGAAAGGGAAATATTGTTTCTGAAAAGACCTAAGGAATTTGGAAAATGAATAACAGAATATCAGCAGAGAAGTCAGACCTGGTACTCCCTGTTGTTTGCCTTCAGGATTGTTCATGCATGTTCTCTTTGGTTTACTCTGTTTCAATAGCCATGTGATTTGAGGGTTTTTTTATCCCTCCTTTTCTTTGATGGTGATTTTGTGATGGTTTTAAAGGACCGGGCTAATGAGATATATAAGAGGGTGGAAGATCAAAAGTCTAGTAGAGGAAGAAATCAGGATGCTCTATTGGCTGCTTGTCTGTACATTGCTTGTCGACAAGAAGACAAACCACGCACTGTAAAGGGTACAGCCTATGATTTTTTTAACATCTGGATGCTTCCTGATTTTTCTTTCCCTAAGTGAATGAGCTTCCCTGAACATGTGGATTTCAACTAGAAATATGCTCTGTCGCTAATGGAGCCACAAAGAAGGAAATTGGCCGAGCAAAAGAATACATTGTGAAACAACTGGGGTTGGAGAATGGTCAGTCGGTGGAGATGGGAACAATACATGCTGGGGACTTTATGGTGAGGTTTTTTCTCTTCTTTGAAGTAGGACATAAATCATAACTTCTTTACAGAATTATTAAATTTATAGGCAGTGGCTGACGTTATTTAATTTTAACATAATCTATAGAGGCGGTTTTGTTCCAATCTTGGTATGAATAATCAAGCGGTTAAAGCTGCCCAGGAAGCTGTTACAAAATCAGAAGAGTTTGATATAAGGTAGTTCTGGTTTTCTCTTGTATTGTCATGTTTTATGCATTAACTAAAACATACATTCATGAATGAAGTTTTGCCTCTCTTTTTCTATAGAATATATTCGTTGGAGTTTGATTACTGTAGATTCCTTATGCAACATAAAATAGTTAATTTTTCTTGTTGAAAAAGGTTTCATGATATGTGAACCAATGATTTGGTGTGCGTGTGAAAAGGATGCATGTGAAAGAAATAACCACAGGAACAATGAAATTATAATAAAGAGCTTAATGATGTGTACTGTTAGTCTGTTTGCCATATGGAGATTTTGGGTACAGCTCATTTTTGGGAAGAAGAGAAGAAGAGGGTGGGGGGGGGGGGGGGGGAAGGACTTGGGGCATGGGGAGGGTAAACCCATTTTGTTCTCCACTATTGCAGTTTGCTATGGGGAAAATATGGAGTTGATTGATTGTTCTGAAAACATATGATGGAGAGTTGGGTGGAGATGCAGTTTTAAACTTTATTGTTCTCAGTATTACCATGTGGATGTTATATGTAGTCTTGTATATTGGTCACTTGTGGTTTGCCTAAGTATCCTGACACAATTTATATAACGGGATTGTTGATATTTTTCTTTGGTCAGCAATTGTTTATATCAATGAATCTTCTTTTTCCTAATTTTCAGGAGGAGCCCTATATCAATTGCAGCAGCAGTTATTTATATTATTACTCAGCTTTCGGATGACAAGAAACCTCTCAAAGGTTCACTATATCCTTATTTTTTAGCATGCTGTTATTTATTCATATTTTTTATAAAATGGTTTTAGACTTCCTTATATTGTCAATTTGAGCTAGATGAGCCAAGTTGTTGAATCATTTTAGTTATATAAATAAACTTCCGAGGCCTGACATGGGCTGCTCTTGCAATCTATGCAAAGAATGTGCTGTTTTGGACATCTCATTGTTCGACGTGTTAATTGTTATACCATGTGAAAATGCAGATATTTCAGTTGCCACTGGAGTTGCAGAAGGGACAATAAGAAATTCCTACAAGGATCTTTATCCTCATGTATCAAAGATAATACCAAGCTGGTATGCTAAGGAGGAGGATCTGAAGAGCCTTTGCAGCCCTTGAATGTAGAGCAAACATTAACGGGAATATTTAGTAACTTGAAGTTAATTTGAGGCGTTTTTATTTATATGTATTTTAAACTCTTTACATACAAACAATGAAAAAGTCGTCTTCTTTCTTCTTTTTTCCTTCCACTCAACTATGATTATTTATTTATTACTGGGACTGATATAACATATGCATGAACCTGGTGCAAGTTGTGGACATGTTGAGTGACTTTTTGGCATGATTCGGTGCATTCAGATCGGATCACCAAGTATTATATACTCATATACGTCCTCACAAATTCTTGAGGTGCCTGAATTTGGCTTAATAGTTTGCACTAACTATTCGAAAAAACTTATTTATTAATGATTAAGAATGAAAATCAGAAATGATGTAACTTTTCATCCTGTAAGGTTAGAGAATAGGTAGAAGGGAAGATGATTAATTTATTAGCCCTAATGTACATGTGCATGATTCATTTCTAAAGAAGTTCCTCAACCGTCAAGATTCTTGTAGTTTAGTAGTATTTGGTCTTGACTGGTCTTTTTAAAAAATTATAAATAGGCTTGGTTAAAAAATTATAAATAGGCTTGGTTAGTGTATGTTTTCAGGGTATATATTAACAATTTATTTTAGGAAAATTTTTATCGGGAATTGAACTGTCAAAATTTTCCTAAAATAGTTTACTATGTCCGAAGTATATACGTTAGTAAAATTCATTATAAGAACCGGAATTCAAATATCATCTCACCTACTTGTAGCAATTTATAAAAAATAAAAAATTACAAAACATGTACAATGATTATCATGTGGAGGGGCGGCTTACCAAATTAAAGTTTGTAGCAATGACTTCAGCATCTTCTTCTATGGAAAACTCAAATACAAGTGCATAATACAAAGTCTCATTATTGTATTCCCACATGTAGGGCAGGCTGACTCGCTGTACCGATGGCTCAAGAAATGAAGTAAATCCAAACAAATGTCCCTGGTCATCCGTTTGATCGCCTCAATTGGGCTTTCCAAGCACCATCCAAAATCATTTTCATCAAAGCCTTAAGGTCCCAACTAATAAGTACAGTGACACAATCATGGGACAACTAATGCCAAATTGATATTCAATCAAAACTCTTTTTATCAAAGTTTATAAGTCACCCTTATTGTATATTCTTGGTACGATGGTCACTTTACAAATGTAAGTGTTTGTAGGGTGTGAAGGGTAAAGACTGAGATTCAAGTTTTCAAGAGAGAGTTTCACACATATATATACATTTAAATTATATTAGAGTAGAATTTTTATCTTGTATAAAAAAAAAAAAAATCATCTAAGAATTCACTGAGAAATTCACCGAAAACCTTTTACTATTTGCATTGTTGTGGGATCCAATACAATCAATAACATGATTTGATGATTTTTTTCTCCCCGTAACTTAATGACGTAGTAAACCTTTTTTTTTTTTTTTTTCTTGATTTTTTTTTGGAAAGCTTTTCACATGACATGAATGACATGGTAAACTCTAAGTTTATAAATTTTATGATAGAATTACCGTAAGAAAAGATGATTTTAATTACTTTTTAGAGGTTGGAAAGATATTCTCACTTATTTGATCCTAAATGAGACTTGCTCTGTGACATTGCTTTTGGTCGGCAAATTTATGATCCGACATATACATATAAGTCTATTATTAGGATTAAATTATTATTATTATTATAAACTTACAAACCCCTCCATTAGGAATTTTTCTTCAGAGGAAATTAATAAATTTTGTTACTCACTTCTTCCAAATAATATATATATATTTCCAAATAATATTTTTTATTAACAAATTATCTAAAATTCAAAAATACGTCATTTTAGAGGTTGCAAAGATGCAATTTTTAACAGAAATTAATGAAATGATTGAATTGAATAAAGTTGGAACTTAAAAAACTAAATTGCACGAAAGAAAGTTAAATTAAAGGACTAAATTGAATGGGGCAAAATTAGACAGTTTGATTTGTAATTTAACCTTAAAAAAAAAAAAAAAAAAAAAAAAATTGAAGTTACCCAGCTGTAACCCCGTGTGACGTGTCAAAGAAACAGTTACGCAGCATTTCAAAACAGTCCCGAATCAAAACTGGCGGGAACTCACTCACCGAAATAAAAAGGCCCAAGCCCGTGTCGATACTTCAGCAGTCAGTTACAAAAACAGACGAACTTAGATCTAGAGAGAGAGAGAGAGAGAGAGAGAGATGGAATGCTACGATGCCGACGACGACGTTTTGATGGAGATTGAGGAGGGTGAGGTCCAAACTGCTCACTTCTTCTCTCCCAATCCATCCTACTTTCCTCTACAATGTCAGTCTCTCTCTCTCTCTCTCTCTCTAGTTTTTGGTTTGTTTTACTTTTTATGGCTCTGTTTGGCTGCTAAGAAAACGCAAGAAAAAATAGCCTTGCATTTTTTTTTTTCCTTTTCAATTTCAGTTATTTCGTTTTTTAGACTGTGTTTAGTTGCTAAGAAAACGCAAGAAATAAGTGCGATCCATTTTTCTTTTTTTAATTACCGCTATTTCTTTTGTTTTAAGACTGTGTTTGGTTACTAAGAAAACGCAAGAAATAAGAGCGTTGCATTTTTTTTTTAATCACCGATATTTTGTTTTGTTTTTTTTATTTATTAGACTGTGTTTGGTTGCTAAGAAAACGCAAGAAATAAGAGTGTTGCATTCTTTTTATTTACCGCTATTTCGTTTTTTTTTTTTTTTTTTTGTTTAGAACCGTGTTTGGTTGTTAAGAAAACGCAAGAAATAAGAGCGTTGCTTTTTTTTTTTTTTAATAATTATTTTTAATTACCGCTGTTTCATTTGTTTTTAAGACTGTTTGGTTGCTGAGAAATCGCAAGAAATAAGAGCGTTGCATTTTTTTTTTTTTTTAATTACCGCTATTTCGTTTATTTTTTTAGACCGTGTTTGGTTGCTAAGAAAACTCAAGAAAGTGAGAGCATCGCAATTTTAAATTGCCTTTATTTGAATTGTTTTTAGGATTTGTTGAAGTTAGTTTTCTCGATAGTTTTAACTTATAAACTATACTTTATTTTCCTTTTGCTTTTCAGGATATCCGTACCTCTTAGGCTCTGTTTGTTTTCCAGGTAAATTTGGGAATTGGAAAAATATTTTGGAATACTTGGAGTCTAAGATTATTTATTTGTTAAAAATCTGAGAAAATATGGACCTCCACCAAATTATACCTCCTTACTTTTCTCAGTAACAAGACAGTGGCTTGGGAATGGAGTTTAGGACTTCAGGGTTCATCATTGGGCTGTGCTTGGTTGCTAAGAGAAAGTAATAAAAATAAAGAAAATAGGAAAAAAGAAAATTAGAAATCATGTTTTAGAATATTTAGGAGCCGTTTGGTACCATTGTTTGTATTTTTTTGAAATACGCGTGGGTGAAAAAGTGTGTGAAAAAGTATAATGATGTTTAAAAGCTAAAACATGTTAAACAACTCTACCAAACGGGGCCTTAATTTTCAAAGATTGAAACCTCAACACAGCTTGTTTGTGTGCCTAAAACATTTTAGGTGCTTATTTGTGTGTATCGATCTCTTAGTTTCTTTTCATATTATGATTTTTATAAGGTGTTTATGATAACCTCCACACGCATGCGCGCGCACACTCACACACTTGGTTTTATCATTTTAGTGCTTGCAGTGTACTTACCATTTGAAAAGATTGTCTTACATCTTTAGAGAATATGTGTAGCGGTTGAGGGATGGACTTTATTGGTCACTGGAGTTCATCAAGAGGCTGAGGAACGCGATGTTCTTGATCTATTTGGGGAGTTTGGGGAGGTTAAGAGTTTGCATCTGAATCTCAACCATCGCACTGGATATCTTATGGTAAGCAATAAATTCATGTCCATTTTCTTTGAAGAAAGGATGATCTTCATGGTTATCTATGATTATTTATGAGAAAACATGGTTGATGGAGCATCTGCCATCACAACTTAAGAAGAAATTTAATATAGGCCGTTAGGATATTTGTTAAATGATTAAATTTACTACCTACCATTTAAAATGTTAAAAATCCTGAGTGTTGGACCTCATTTATCAAGAGGAGTTTGGGCTTACACATGAGTGGGAGTGTTAGAATATTGGTTAAATGATTAAATTTGCTATTTCCTAACAATGTAAGCTTTTGGAAGAACTGGTAATTTATCATAGGTGTTGCCTTTTAATATGTTTATCATATACTCATGCATAAATTCCTGCCCTGAAAACAAAGCCATAATGAATTTGTCACGATGGTGATCATCAATCTTGCAGTCTTGTTTACAAATGATTTTTCATTTAGAACATAAACATATTGCTTTGTTTTTTGCTGGTTAATGCTTGAAGGAATTTTTGAACAAATGTTTTAATTGTGCCAGGCATATAGGCCTATTTTTGTGTTGGCTAGACTGTGTATGTTTTATTGCAATTGGCCAGGTTATTTATCTGTTGAGAAAAGAATGTCATTGTATGAGGGCTCTTCAGTGCGTTTTTCTTCCTTTTGCATATTAAGTCATATTCCAATTTGTATTTTAGAGTTATTTTTCATTTTTGATGCATACTCCAATTTTTCTTCTTCATAGATGCTGCTTAATAATGTTTAGTTATTTCCAATAGATTTATTGCAATATCTGTCTTCTTGGGCTCCAAAATATGGCATCTGCTATTTATCTATCTATCCTCTGGACTTCTATATACCTTTCCCAGGTTTAAGAACCTGCTTTTGCAAGGCACTGTCATGTTGTGTATCATGTGTATTGATTTTTTTTTCCTTGTTATTTTTGTGTCTAGTAGTGCAAATGATATTTGTTTTGTCTTGTTCTTTTCATTCCATAGCTTGGAAATTCCTACTTTCAATCTCTATCATGGAATAATCAAGTGGAAACAAGGAAAGGTTTTTCATTTTATCATCTCAAGGACAGTGACAGCCATAGAATTTATTGGATACTTTCTTTCTTAAGTGAAGGAAATTTTCTAACATCTTACAAGAAAGGGTGATAAAATTTAGGGTCCAACTGTTGATCTCTAAGTACTAAACCTTTTTTTTTTCTAGGGGTATGCTCTGATTGAATATGACAACTTTGAGGCAGCTCAGGATGCAATATCCACAATGAATGGGACTGAACTTTTTGATTCTACCATCTCTGTTGATTGGGCTTTCTGTCGTGATCCTTCCAATGCCAGTTATTTGAGGTGGGTTTGTTTTCTTAAATTAGTGCATATCATGCTATTAATGTGTCTTGAATTTTTTCTTTGGCTGTTTGTTGGTATGTTGTTGGACCATCAATTGGTGTTAGTTTCAAGCAGGGCAGATATGCTGGAATTACCCTGCAGCATCATTTGTTAGTTACAAGGCTGAGATACTTTTTTTTTTGGCTACCCCATCAACCAATATCTGCTCTGCTTAGAGTTTTTTTTGCCAGTTCTGATTTGTGGTTGATCATGCCAATAATCAACTTATATGAATTAAGTTATTCAGTTTGCAACCAAGGTCCAAAATTTTACACAGTAAAGATGAGTACATTACAGCCTTTATTTTTTTTCAACTATAACAATCCCTCTACCCCTGTTGTCTCTTTCCATTGCCTCTCCCTTTTCTCCCGCCATTCCAGTTTTCACCTTGCCATTTCTTTTGTACTGACACATCTGGGAGATTTTTCTTAGGTTTTATTTGGTAAAGAGGATGGAAATGTGAGACAAAATAAAACACATTCAATTAATCCTTCATTTTCTCTTCATCCGTTTATATCCTCTCCTTTTTCCACCCAACTAACTGCATTCCTAGAGTAGTCAGACTTGCTTGCTTGGCCTGTTCTTGTGCTTAGGAATAGAAAAGAAAAAAAATTAGAAAAAAGCAATTGCATTTAGTGCACTCCAATCTTGCATGATGTTCTATCATTGCAGCAACTGAATTTAATTTTGTCATTTAGCTGACCAGATTCTAGGATGGATGTAATCCAATTTTTCCTTCAGCATTTGGAATCCTATTTCAGATTAAATTATATTAACATATCCTTTCAACCATGGCTGTCTAGTTCTCTAGGATAGATAGCATGAAATGGTTTTATCCTTTTTATTCAAAATTTTCTCCATATTCACATCTATGAGCATTCAATTCTTTATTAGTTATCTGTTGTTATCATTACCGTTCATTGCATTACTATAATACCTTTTCCCCCTATTTGTAGATCCCCACATTCACACCGATCAAGGACTACAATCAGGAGATTCTGATACTGTCCTGGTTTGTTAACTCAATGACATGGGGTGGTTATGCTTGGGAGATTAGAAGCCCAAACTCTGTAAGGGATCTCTATCTTGTGGACATAGACAAAAGTGTATTTTGGAGTGGATAAAGGCTATTGGAGACAGCAACTCCTGAAATTTTAGATGCATGAACACAAATCATTGTATTTCTATTTTATTCAAGAAATAAAAGATACATACTTACAATCAAATGCAAGAAGCTAATAAGCTGTAAACACACATCACCCAAAGTGCAAATTAATCCAACATTACTAACAGCTCGTCTTGGCATTAACTATCTTCCAACTATTCTATACAATCAAACACACAGTCATGACTTCACTTACAACTACCGCGTACTCTTAGCGTGATGGTCGCTCTACAAGTATAAGTGCTTGTGAAGTGTGGGTGGTAAGGGTCAGGTTCAAGTTTCCAAGAGGAAGCTTCAAACACATATACACTTAGATTAGGCTTCAGTAAAATTTTTATATTGAGTAAAAAAAAAAAAAAGACTCCACTTGCAACAATTACAAGTATTTGATCAAATTTTTCAAGTTAACCACAGAAAGGTATATCCACCATTGTATTTCTAACTTGCTATGCATGAAAGGAAAATGTTTCAAATTGCATGACCTGCCATGGTTTATCACTTGAAACTCCTGCTTTTCAGTTCTCTCTGCCGAGTAGAAATTCTAGTCCACTACTAATCTACTATAATGGGCTATTCCCCCATTGTATTTCTAATTTGGTTTCTTGTGGTAATAATAAGGTTATAACAGTCTTTCATATAACAGAACTCAAATCTATAAAAACACAATTAAGAACAACCAGGAATCTCCCAACACTGCAGAAGGGTATACTACTAATGACAGAGACATGAAATTTAAACCAATAGCAAGTAATCAAGAAACTAATAAATGGGTTATCAAAGATACAAAATTTAAAGCAAGAAATCAAGAATTCTCACAATTGGGTAAGGAAAAAAAAAAAAACCAAGAAACAAAAAGAAAATCCAGAAAATAGAGACCTGGTGGTGGCGTTTGGACTTGTCCGAATCTTCTTTAACTTGGGTATCGATACGATTTTGTTTTTCTCTTCGCCCATTCATGGCACTGGCGTCGATGACAACTCTGTGAGAGAGTTCTTGTGACCTTATAAAAAGAGTTAATACGGCGAGCAATTTTTGTTTTTGTTATTTTTGGTCTTTACAGATTCATCCGTGGCCTTGGTAAACCTATTGTAACGCATTCTATCACATAAGCATTATGAAAAAAGGGTTTAACTGGTCAATAGTTTGATTTATTAAAAGGTTGCCCTGATAAGTCTCAATATAATTTAAATGTATTCATTATAAAAAACTATACCCCTTAAAAAAAAAAATTTACTAGAATTTTAAATCATAATTTATTGGATGTCCTTGATAAGTCAAAAAAAGAAAGGAAAAAGAAAAGAAAAGTGTCTATCATTCTATGATCTTTATAACTTACATAAAAAAAAGCGTCAATCTTTACTTCCAAAAAAAAAAAAAAAAAGTCATATTGAATTTTCCTAAATTTGCATAAGCAAATGGGAAAAAATTGACTACAAAATTGGTTATAGCCTTAGACTACAACCGTACTCAATATCTTTTTATTGGAGGTGAATTTCGACAAATTCACCATTAGATTACATTTCTTCTTATATCCTTCATACTTGCAAAATTTCTAGAAAATTAAAGATACATGGTTATGTTATCAATAAAAATTTTAAATTGCAAGTTTTTGTAGTTTAAAATTATGCATAAAATATAAATTTATAGATCATATAGTAAATAATATCCGATTGACACAAAATTTGACATGTGTATTCAGAGTGTAAAGAACATGCAATTCAATGGTTAGATTTTCAAAATAGGTAGTAATATTTACTTTTATGAGTAAGGTTGTAGCTTCATGCTACAACCAATTTTGTAGCTAAATTTTAAAATTAATTAATTTTTTTTTTAATTTTAGGATTGATTATATGACTGGTTTCTAAAATTGAGCTTGTTAGCGCTATATTTTAGTTTATAATGTGTAAAGTAATTATTTTTAGTTGTTTAGATAATGTTGTTTGACTGAAAACCATGGTTTTAAAAACTGAACCGGTCAAATAACTGTAAAAGAGGCTGGTTTTCGATTTTTTCGGTTCTTGACTGGTTTTTTGTCGATTTTCCCAGTTTTCTAGACCGGTTCAATGACTGGTTTCCGGTTGAACTAGTTGGTCTCGTTTGGTTTTTTAAAACAGTGCTAAAAATTAATTCATCATCACTTTCTTAATTACATAAGAAAGATTAAAAATAAACAAAGGTGAAGTCAAAATTTTAGTTCATTGGGGAAAAAATGAAAAAAAAAAAAAACTTGAAAACAAATTGATTCCAAAATTATTAATTAATTATACAAAAAGTTTTATTAGTATATAATATATATATATATATATATTTTTTTTTTTTTGAGAATCAATAAAATATAATTCAAGTGTTAAATTCTAATTTATTTTTTGGTGCCTAGTGTTTTTTTTTTTTTAGTATAATCATTGTTGTGCTTAAATACTTAGTAGGTGACTATAAGTATATATTTCAAACAAGTAAAAGATATAAGTTAAAATAATCAATATATAGTCATTATTATATGAAGCGAAAAGCTTAACCAAAATACATGATATCAAACACATCATTTTATCACTTAAAAGGAAAATGAAAAATAAATTAATATATAAGTATGAAAAATTGAAAAAAGTATGATAATATACTAAAAAAATTCAAATTTTCTTTTTATAAATTGATTTTTTAAAAGAGCAAAATTTAAATACTGTTCCTTAGATTCCCATTTTAAGATTCTGCCATGTGGATTTTTTCTCATGAAATGAAAGTGTATTTTTTAATTAAGTGACCATATGGTTGAATTTTAAGAGAGAATCTAAAGAACAGCATCTAAGGTACTGTACCTAAATTTTTTCATTTTTAAAAATAGATTGTATAACATTTTTACTTTAAAACCCAATTTAAAAGTATTAATGTTTATTCATTTTATCCTAGATTGTGTGTTTATTGTAAAAGCATTTGCTGAAGAATTTAAAGAAAACAATGTAAAAAATTGGTACATTTTTTTGAGAAAGAAAAAAAAAATTGGTGGAGAATTTACTGACCCTTAGCTAACGTTTGTAATAGTCTTATTTCTATTTCTGTCTAATCTAAATATATTAACCCTTTTAACAAAAAAAAAAAAAAGATTGTCACTTCAGGGACAAACTGACAAGGTGGGATCTAAGTCATGTGGTTTCACCCTTTTACTGAGCGTTACCTAGGCCAAGCCGCTGACTGAGGAACCTTAGATACAACAATTGTCCCAATATCTTTTATAACAGTCGAGTTAAAGTTTTATGGGATCTCATTTAATCGAATGATATAATGATTCTTCACCTATAAATAACAACTTATCAACTCAATTGTGTGATTTTTTTTTTTTTTTTTTTTTTTTTTTTTGTGTGTTTCAAACTTATTGTCTTGATCACTCTGAATACGCAACTAATTAATTTTATACTTCTTGAGGTAATTGTGTGTAATTGATGTACAATCAAAGTATATAAGAGGTAATTCCATGTGAATATTTTATTGCATTAATCACAAAAGGTTTTATTGGTTTCTTCACACCGTGGACTCAAACCAAACTATTTGATAGGGCGTTTGATGTGCCAAGATTATTATTATTATTTTTTTTTGTGAGAAACCAAATAAAGTGCCTCACATGTGTAGTCATCGATCTAAACCCCAAGGTATAAGTTGTGTAAACCCAAGGGTACCACTAGCACATAATAGGATATACCACTACTTGTGTCCACATATTATACCGTCGAGCTAGTTTGGGCCAAATGCGGAAGCAGCCCATAACACAAAGTTGCAAGAGCTTAATCCAATGTATTACTAGAGGTTAAAAGTTAAAACATACTTTCCTTCTATTGATGCACCACCAAGGCCACACTGCTGAGAAACTTTTGGGAAGCAATATATTTATCCATTGTGTTTTGCATTCAGAACTTACCACCAAATGGCACTGGGAATTGAATTAGTAGAATAGTTTGTTTATGATCCTTCTTTCTTTATGTTAGATTAAATTAATAAATTCACCATCTCTTATCATGTTTTGCGAGGGAGATGAGGTTCTTTTTTTGTTGTTGAATTTAGTGTCATAATTTTTCGAAAAATATAAAAGGGAAAGAAGCAACTAAAGATCATCAACTAACGCTTTGTTTGTTTCAAAGTAAAATATTTTATATGTAAAATATTTTATTGAAAACATTTTCATTTTACTATGTTTGGTTGCCTACATGAAAATTGCAAGAAATTATTTGCAAGTGTTTGTTTCATTGTAAAATAGAAAAAAAAAAAAAAAAAAAATCCTAATCTCACAATCAATTCCAAGCAACCACCACCAAATTAGCAAAAACCAACCCACCACCAATCTACCAACTACCCAAACCACCACCATATTAGCACAAACCCAACCACCACTATTCCGTTGACCACTCAAACCCACATCCATAGACCACATCCCACAACACAGCCACCACCACAACACAATCACAACCATAACCCACAAACTATTTCAGCTACTCATCACAACCCAGCTACCACCATGACCCACAAACTTGTTGGGGTTTATGTCCTAAAATCCAATTTATTGGCATGTCATAAATAATTAATTTGTTTAAATTATATGAGAATATTTGCAAATGAAGTGATGGGACATTAACATAGTCCTTGAAATGCATTATATGTGATTTAGTCACAGAAAATATAAATCACAAGTTCCTTGTAAACTCAAAATATAGTTTGTAGTTGGTGATGAAATTAAGCGTTTCATTTGCGAAGACTATAACACATCAATTAAGATGGTTTGTCTTGATCATAGAAGTGGAGACTTTTAGTTGATGTGTTGATGTGTCTTAAGAGTTAAGACATATTGAACTGGACCGCTATGAGATTAATTATTCAATCAACAACTGTCACCTGAATAATTAATCTCACGACTTCTAATTTCATAGACTCTCAATCCTAAGAGGATAGTGAACCCGATCATGAAATGTAGGTTACTTTGATATATTAGGAGTGAGATCTAATATTCATGGTCAAAACCTCAGTATGTTGGGTAACCACGCGTAGTATTGAGGGAACACATATTCTCAAGATGGAATCCATAATCTCTTTTGTAGAAACACGAAATATCCCCTTGAGATAAGTTTAATGGGAACTAGTTATTCATTGCGCCCAATTTAGTAAGAAGTTACTAAAGCTTATATTTATTGAAATCGAATTTCAATAAATGTGAATAACTAAAAGATTAAACCGGTTACTCAAGGATAAAATAGTTGTTTACAAAGTGACAGTTTATTATGACTTTGTTCACTATGGATATTTCATAGAGGAGTCAAATGATATCATTAGAGTCTTGGGATATAATTTATTAATAAGGTCTAAAGTGCAATTATATTTATATAATGATATTAAATATAATTAATGGTAACTTTGGACTTGTCAAGAGTTGACAAAAAAGCCCAAGACCTATTAAAGCTAGAGTCTTATTTGTTCCCTTTGGTCTCATCTCAAGCCACAAACTAAAGCCCAATTGGGTAGGCCCAAAAGGCTAACCCAATTGATTCATGGCCCAACATAACATTGACAAAATCATAGCTGTAGTTTAAATTTTCAAGTATTCCACCTCTACCGCTCAAAAGAAATTATTGTAAATAAATTATGCTGCAAAATTTTGATTCATATTAGAGGACTTAGTAACGATACAAAGGACTGGTGAAAATAAAAGTCTTCTGGATATTGATGTCACTACTAGGTAAGTAAATCACAACAAAGCTGATGATGTTTTTACATTTATGCATGTGCTAATGGTGATTGGAAGCAGCTTATAATTGTTTGAGTATCAAGGCAGACTAGTTTCACAAAAGTATATAAACGAAAATGAATTTAAATTCCAATGGCAAGACTAACAATTAACATAACTGAGCCTTAACTCCATTCAGTTTCTAAGGAGCTACAAGTTGCTTACCTCTACTACATCAATGAAATCCTGCTTTTTGTGAAAAGCGCCTACCCATTTTGTGTGATCTGCAGTCCCAACAACCAAAAACTAAGAAATGATAACCAAAAACTAAGAAATGATACTAGAATCTGAAATTTTAAGTCCCTAAATTCATAGTCGCATGACATCATTTTCAAAGTACAAGAGATTCAACTAAATTTTTTTGTTTAGAAATAGATTCTCATTCTTTCAAGGGCATGATAAAATGTCTGCAATGTATGATCATAGTCAAAGCATTATACCACCTTCACAGTTCACCTCTTGCATACATAAAATACAATGTGACTATAATTGTAATAAGTCTGTGAAAGGCCAATGAAAAAGAGATATTGGTGCAAACTTTGTTTAAGATTCAAGTACAAGAAAACTAATTAATTGTTCCACTTGACTTCCATAGTTCCAATCATCATGTTTAACAAGAAACTTACAGGTCTAAGCAAAGAAAGGCAGGCCTACAAACAAAATTGGAAAGGCATTTTTTTTCCTTTGTTTTTATTTTACTTCATTTTATGTGTATTTAAATTTGTTCAGTATAGGGAAGTTACTTGACAAAGGCACCACTCTTAAATTTTTTTTTTTTAAAGAATCACACACATTAAATACAAGAACTCACAATTATAGTTCAAACTTAGCAATAATTGAAAGGGCTTTTGAGACATACAACTCTACTGCTAGAATAACATGATAAACAAACAACAAAAAAACAGTGTTCATACATACACAGAATCCATCTTCATGTGTATGTATGAACAAATGTTCTGTTTAGTCAATGGATGGACCTCCACACCAATAGTTTCTATTTGCAAATAAAACCCATTTAAAAAAATTAATAACTTCCAAACACATCAAAACAGCACAAATTTCTATGTAAACTGAATGGGGACCCTAACTAAAACCAAAGCATCATTCGAGACCCTTATGTTCATATTTCTTCTCGAACTCTCCGGTCAAGTGTCTCTTCACAAAAGTTGTTTTTCCTACCACCATTCAAAAAAAAAAAAAAAAAAAACACACTCAGATCAATCAATACCGTCACCACCAACACCGATATGCGGAATTATATGCCTATATGCCTATATGCTTTTCATTCTTTTAATCAATTAATTTAGGGTAACACCAATTTTAATGTGATTTTATAGAAATGTACTCTCGTAATTGTCTTAAGAAATGACACTTCTCCTTGATGGTTTGTATAAATACTATTGTGACCATGGTTTTAAAAACCGAACCGATCAAAGAACCGTTTTTTTTAATTTCCGGTTCAACCCCGGTTTTTGGCCGGTTTTCCGGTTTTTGACCGGTTATTGACCTTTTAACCGGACCGGATTGGCCTCCGGTTCCCGGTTGAACCGGTCGGACCGGCCGGTCCGGTCCGGTTTTTAAAACAGTGATTGTGACTTCCTAACAATAATATATATATACACACACATATCTTCTTCTACTTTTTTGAAAAATCCCTAACTCCACCCTAATTTTTTTTTTGGTTGTTGTTTGAAGGTAACTGATCAAGTGTATCGGAATATAATAGGGTATACCCTAAATAGAATCATTTAAAGCCCAATTAGCCTAAAATGAATTGAAAAGGACCAAATAGACCAAACTAGACCGGATGGACCGAAGTGAAACTAATAGACCAAAATGGACCAAAAGTACCTAATAGACCAAAGTGGACTGAATAGGCCAAAATGGACCAAATATTCTGAATTGGACCGAAGTGGCTGAATTGGTCCGAATAGACAAAATGAACCCAATGGACCGAATTGAGTCACCAATGCAGTTAATAGAAAATTCTAACGTAGAGCCATTTCTTGTCACTTGCCATTGCAACCAGAAGAGCCAATGGTGCCTCTCCAAATGGCATCTTTATTGTTTTCACCAAAGCATTAGCAGATTCTTTGGTGTGAGCTGGAAAACATTCAAAAGAACTATGAGAGTTTTGTTTTCTTTTTGATAATTACTTTGTTATAAGAATTGGCTTTTGTCATCTGGTGCTAACAGTATAACTAAAATTCTTTGAATCTAGAACATTACTTCTACATGCCCACAAGATTTTGCAAACATTCAAAAGAACAAGACAACGGCAAAGTCAAAATAAATATATAACAAGCATTAGAGTAAAAAACAATGTCCTCAGGACAATACCAACATGCAAAATAGTGAAACACTATATGGTTACTATAAGTAAGACTTACAGATCAAATACTCAACTCAATTCATTCAGAATAGTGAAATGAGTAACAAAGCGAGCATGAGAATCAAACCTCCATCCAGCAATACCATTGTTCCATGTAGTCCTAGTGCTTCAATTTTTTTTGATGTTAGAATTTGACTTCTTCCAAGCAAGAATGTATGCTCTAAACCAGCCCTAATAGATCCATCTGAAATTATCCATCCTAGAGTATCCATAAAAGTATTAAAGGGACTTGATTAAAGATTGCTCAAAAAAATCCCAACCCCAAAACACAATGTCATTTGGGTTCACCTGGATTGTACGTAGAATTTAATTATTACACCATTTAATTACAAATTTAATTACAGTGATTAAATGAGAGAAAGTTTGGGTACCATTGGGAGCAAGCTCTTGAAAGGAGCATAGATCTCCTCTCCATGGAAAGACCCAACACGAATTGTTGAGGCTTGGGTCAGCGAGCCAAAATAATTGGCTTGTTGCACTTTGTCCTTTGTGGCCCAGGAGATTCCCCTGAAGATTATTCAAGACCCACATCTTGGAAATTAATTTAATACATATTTGATCTAGAACAATCATATTTAAATCAAGAATATTTTGCTTTTGTAGTATAATTTTCAAACAAAAATCACAAAAAAAAAAAAAAAAACTATTCTTAATGTCTTCCATATAATGCTTGGACTTCTCATTCCAACAGCCATTAAACACATTCAAAATCCAATCTTTTTTATTGCTTAACACTACTGAAACCCTTAAAAATCAAACTCTATTCAACAATCCTTCAAGATCTGATCAATAAATCTAATTTAGTCCTAAATTCCTAGAGATCCTACATTAAAATTGCTATCATAGTTCATTAAAACCTCGGTCCATTATTCCTTTCGAGCTTCATTGCTAGCACAATAACCTAGCTAAACTAAATTAATCCTAATTCAATAGCACAAAATTAAAAAATGTGATTATTAGATCAAAGAATACAATGACATATTTAAACAAAGAAAACCTTCAGTGGTTGATTTGGAGTTAGTCTCCAGACTTCTCTTCAAAATCCTCCGTCGACATCCAACCCGTACGGAACATGCTCCACCTTCTCCAAGCTATCCTTCTCCGTCCTTGAACCCGAGGACCTCCTCCTCTGCGGCATTTGCACCTTCTTTTACTTTAGACACTAAAAGCAAGTATTTTATTGTCTGCAAAAACTTATAGCATTAGAAAATTGAACAATTTTTTTTTCATAAGAAGCACAAGACGAAATGCTAAATAAACCTATAGTTTCTCCAATTTGGTATTAATTCATAACACTTGGTGAAAAAGTAGATGTCATGAGTTATGCATTAGACTTTAAAAATTAGAGTTTTGAAAAACTATAAGCGCCCATGCTACCTACAAGCCTAGTATTTTCCTAAGCTTCACTACAAGCCTAGTATTTTCCACGTTGAAAGCAGGCCATTCTTTTAAGCGTTCATAAATGGCATAGGAGTAGAATCCCGAGGAACCACGAAGCATCATGAACCTGAAAATAAATATATAGTTAAACATAACATTTGTCGTTCTAAAATTTTTTTTGTCATTGATTGAAATCTTGATATAATAAGATGTGCTCCTGTGAACAAGTACCTTTTGTCTATATTCAATGGAACAAGTTTGCCCTCAAGTGAGGGATCCCACATTCTAGTGAATGATAGCTCTACTTCTTCAAATTTGTCCCTTCGATCCTGTAAAGCAATTATCAGCTCACGGATTGCATACCAGCTTCAGTTTTAACATGCAAAAGTTTATATATTACCCTTTTTTTTTTTTTTTTTTTTAACAAGTGTTTAGATACTACCTTAATGACATGTAATCATTCAACAAAAGATAAATATAATCCATTTGTAATTGGAAGAGTAGTTGAAAAGAGCAAAATTCAAGTGCTAATAATTGGAAGTTGAAAGTTGGAACTTGGAACAGCTTCAAATTAACACGAAACTGAATGTTGCAAAGCAAGGAAGATTTGATATACGTCATGAATCACAAGTAAAATAGGCATTTCAAACATTCTCTTTTTTTCGAAATTTTCTCTATATTTTGTGAATATATATGCATCATAATGTCACCATTTAAAAATTTAAGTTGCAGGTATGTAAGGTTCAAGTAATATATGAATATAATGTAATCTAACAATAGATTTGTCAAAATTTACATTGAATTAAGAAATACAGGATTGGGTTCAAGCTACACTTAATGTAACTCTAAAAAATGTTACACCAACCAATAACTTATTGTCGAATTCATATTTTGAAAATCCAACCGTTGGATCACATTTTCAATATGTTCTTAATATGCATGCCAGTTTTCATGGCAATCGGATGTAATTTACCATTTAATATTTAAACTCATCTTTTATGCGCTATTTTCAATTACAAAAACTTGAATTTAAACAATAAATTGATAACATGGTTATTAATCTTTGATCACCTTAAATTTTGTAAAAATGAAAAATTTATGAATATAATGTAATTTAATGGTAGATTTGTCAAAATTCACATTGAATTAAGAAATACAGGATTGGATTCAAGTTACACCTAATGTAACTCTAAAAAATGTTACACCAACCAATAACTTATTGTTGAAATCATATTTTGAAAATCCAACCGTTGGATCACATTTTCTATATGCTCTTAACATGCATGCCAAATTTCATGCCAATTAGATGTAATTTGCCATTTGATCTTTAAACTCGTATTTTATGCGTTATTTTAAACTACAAAAACTTGAATTAAAATAATTGATTGATGATATGACTATTAATCTCTGATCACCTTGAATCTGATCACCTTGAAATTTTTTAAGCATGAAAAAATATATGATGATAATGTAATCTAATAGTAGATTTGTAAAAATTTACATTAAATTAAGAAATATAGGGTTGGGTTCAAGTTACACCTAATGTAACTCTAAAAAATGTTACATCAACCAATAACTTATTGTTGAATTGATATTTTGAAAATCCAACCGTTGGATCACATTTCCTATATGTTCTTAACATGCATGCCAATTTTCATGCCAATCGGATATAATTTACTATTTAATCTTTAAACACATATTTTATGCGTTATTTTAAACCACAAAAACTTGAATTTAAACAATTGATTGATGACATGGCTATTAATCTTTGATCATCTTAAAATTTTGTAAGCATGAAAAATATATGAATATAATATAATCTAACGGTAGATTTGTCAAACTTCACATGGAATTAAGAAATATAGGGTTGGGCTCAAATTACACCTAATGTAACTCTAAAAAATGTTACACCGACCAATAACTTATTTTTGAAATCATATTTTAAAAATCCAATCGTTGGATCACATTTTCTATATGTTCTTAACATGCATGCCAATTTTCATGCCAATTGGATGTAATTTACCATTTAATCTTTAAACCCATCTTTTATGTGTTATTTTAAACTACAAAAACTTAAATTTAAATAACTGATTGATGACATGACTTTTAAACTTTAATCACCTTGAAATTTTTTAAGCATGAAAAATATACGATGATAATGTAATCTAATGGTAGATTTGTCAAAATTCACATTAAATTAAGAAATATAGGGTTGGGTTCAAGTTACACTTAATGTAACTCTAAAAAATATTACACCAACCAATAACTTATTGTTGAATTCATATTTTGAAAATCCAACCGTTGGATCACATTTTCTATATTTTTTTAACATTCTTGCCAATTTTAATGCCAATCGGATGTAATTTACCATTTGATCTTTAAACTCATATTTTATGCGTTATTTTAAACTACAAAAACTTGAATTGAAACAATTGATTGATGACATGACTATTAATCTTTGATCACACTGAAATTTTGTAAGCATGAAAAATATATGAATATAATGTAATCTAACAGTAGATTTGTCAAACTTCACATGGAATTAAGAAATATAGGTTTGGGTTCAAGTTACACCTAATGTAACTCTAAAAAATGTTACACCAACCAATAACTTATTTTTGAATTGATATTTTGCAAAATCCAACCGTTGGATCATATTTTCTATATGTTCTTAACATGCATGCTAATTTTCATGCCAATCGGATGTAATTTACTATTTGATCTTTAAACACATATTTTATGAGTTATTTTAAACTACAAAAACTTGAATTTAAACAATTGATTGATGACATGGCTATTAATCTTTGGTCACCTTGAAATTTTGTAAGTAAGAAAAATATATAAATAGAACATAATCTAATGGTAGATTTGTCAAATTTCACATGGAATTAAGAAATATAGGGTTGGGTTCAAGTTACACCTAATGTAACTCTAAAAAATGTTACACTAACCAATAACATATTTTTGAAATCATATTTTGAAAATCCAACCGTTGGATCACATTTTCTATATGTTCTTAATATGCATGCCAATTTTCATGCCAATCGGATGTAATTTACCATTTGATCTTTAAACTCGTCTTTTATGCGTTATGTTAAACTACAAAAACTTCAATTTAAATAATTGATTGATGACATGACTATTAATCTTTAATCACCTTGAAATTTTTTAAGCATGAAAAGTATATGATGATAATGTAATCTAACAGTAGATTTGTCAAAATTCACATTAAATTAAGAAATATAGGGTTCGGTTCAAGTTACACTTATGGCCTGTTTGGTTCCACTTTTTCAGCCCAAAACGGGCATTTTCAAAAAAGCCAAGCCACGGTCTGCGTTTGGTAAAGTTCAAAACGCAACTTTTTTATAAAAGTTGCGTTTTGAACTTTTAGGATAGCTGAAGGCAAAACGCGCATAGGAAATGCACCTTCAGCTGTCCATAAATCAAAACGCGCATAGCGCGTTTTGTTATATTACCGTTGCATGAGTTGAAAGACCGAAATACCCACACGCCCCTCATCTCTGATCTCTGCTCTCCATTTCGCATTTGACGCCTCCATCTTCTTCTCTCTGCGTCGTTCACTGTTCGTAAGTCTCTCTACTCTGTGTCTTTTTTCTTTTTGTCTTCCTTTTCTTCTTCCGCTTCGTCTTCCTCTTCTTCTTCTTTCTTTCTTTCTTTCTGGTTCTTCCTCTCCGTAAGTCTTTCTGTAGTTTTGGATTGTGGTTTGTTTTATGGGTAATGATTTTTCTGTGTGTTCTTTGGGTTGATTTGTCATGGGTATGGGTTGTTTTGATTTGGACCGAACCGGGGTTGATTCTCATGGGTCTGATTTGGGTTTTTTTGGTTTTGATTTCTCTGTTCTTTGGTTGATTTCTCATGGATCTGGGTTTGATTTCTCTGTTCTTTGGTTGATTTCTCACTTTTGGTGTGTGGGTTTTGATTTCTCAGGTACCAAAAACACTGATCTGCTACCAAAAACCAGGTACCAACACTGATCTGATTTTTTTTTTTTTTTTACCGAGTGTGGGTTCCTTTACTTGTTTTGTTATTTGTTTTTGCTGATTGGAATATATAATGAAGTGTTAGTTTGATGAATATATAATGGGTATTGTTTTCGGATCTTGCTGATTGGAATATATACATGTTCTCATGAAGTGTTTTTGTTTATTTGTTTTGTTATAACAAAATTTCGGATCTTGCTATGAATGTGTATTAACTTGGAGATATTGTTATGCTTCACAGACTGGTTGTAACATTTTGTACTCTTCGAAGAACTGATGGGTTGTGCATTTTTAAATATGCTCTAAGTAAGGTTGCTGGTTATTGATATTTTGTCATTACGTTTTTGCTAAATTAAAATGCATTTTGTTTCTCAGTTTGGTGATGGTTGAGCTTGTTTGGTTTTCCGTAGCTGTTATTTATTTTAGCTGATGGACATTCAATTTGTTCATGATTGATGATGGTGGTATAGTTTGCTAACTTGGCATGCAAAGTTACTGCTAGTTTTTTACTGAACAACCTAGAAGAAAATTTTTGTTATACACTGATTAGCCAATAGGGAGCCCAAGAGTTGCTTCTTTGTGAATATAGGAAGTTGGTGTACCAATGCTTTTATTATGCACAGTTTCAAAAGGATTTTGCCTCAAAGGTGTAGAACACAATTGCATTACTTATGAGAGGAATTCTGGCAAGTGTTGCAGGGATATTTATGTGTTCTGGAAAATGTAAGAGAAAATTAATTATACATATTTTTCTTATCTTGACCTTTGAAGTACCTATAGATTATCTATGCAAGAACTTATGGCGCTGGTTTTGTCACAAATTTGTCATTATTTATGCAAGAACTTATGGCGCTGGCAGGTGTTTGCTAAATATCTCTGTTTTATTCCTTTTAATCCGTAGCTGTTATTTATTTTACTGAAACTGTTTGTGTGTTATTTCAAAAGTACTGTTTTTGTTTTCCCTATGAGATAATTTTATTTCTTATAGGTTTGGGTTTTACCTGCTTTGCTTTGTTTTTGTTTTTGGTTTTTTTTTTTTCACTTTATGGTTTGGAATTGTTAAAGATAATATGACAGGTTGGGTATTCTCAGAGCTCCTTCTCAGTTTCTGTTATAGTTTTTTTGCAGAAATTTGTTGTTCTCCTATTTTTGATTAATGGGTCTTTGAGTTTTTGATCTTGTTTTTTACTTTGGTGGGTGGAAATGATCTTGGGTATCAAATTCTTAACATCTCTGATCTGGTTGTGTTCTTGACTTGGTCCATCCAATATGTATACACATATATATGGTGTTGATAGGACTTGAGTTTCTGTTCTATAGTTTGTAGTAGTAGTTGAGTTTTGGGGTCCCTGGATAGATCTTAAAATGTTTAGCTTTTGATTTTAAATCATCAATAAAAGTGAAAATGGTCCATACTCCTAGGGTAGAACAAGCAAACGAGGCTTTAGGGAATATATATATAGGCCAGTGACTTCCCAATTTTAGGTCCATTCTCATAAGGACTATGCCAGCAACATCTAGCTTTGCCTAATGCTTGTCTTTATTGGCTTAGGGTCCAAATATGGCCCAATTTTCTTGGCTTTGGGAATATTCTTGGAGAAATTATTAGCCTGGTAGACTCCAAATATGAGGGATGGATCCTACTCAAGGATCTCAAACTCTCAATCACGTTTATTTTACTTGATGGGCTTGACAAATGTGATATTCCATTTTTTTTTTCTTTTGAGGTTTTAATTACATCAAATGGTAAAAAAAAGAACCTATTAAAAAAAAGAACCTATTAAACTTAGATTATTGATATGTATTTTATATGTTTTTACATTTTTATGTAGTACAATTTAAACTTAGATTATTAGTGTATATGTTATCATCATTTTACATTTTTATTTTGTGCTTCATGTTGATGGAAATTATTTAGATTTAATTAATATTATTATTATTATTGTTTAGTAAGTATATGAAATAGATGATTTATAATAAGTATGAAATAAACTCACATCCACAAAAAAAAAAAAAAAAAAAAACAAACAAAAGTTTGAAATATCTCTTATATATACATTGTCCTTTTTGGTCATTTATCCCTCAAAAAGCCACTTTTAACAGTTTTTACCAAACACTCAGCTTTTTCATTATGCACTTTTTAACAGCTTTTACCAAACACTCAGCTTTTTGAAACTCCACTTTTTCATTATGCACTTTTACAAAACTCCACTTTTTCATTATGCACTTTTTCAAAAAGCTGAACCAAACTCACCCTTAATATAACTTTAAAAAATATTACACCGACCAATAACATATTGTTGAATTCATATTTTGAAAATCCAACCGTTGGATCACATTTTCTATATTTTTTTAACATTAATGCTAATTTTCATGCCAATCGGATGTAATTTACCATTTGATCTTTAAACTCATATTTTATACGTTATTTTAAACTACAAAAACTTGAATTTAAACAGTTGATTAATGACATGACTATTAATTTTTGATTTCATTGAAATTTTGTAAGCATGAAAAATATATGAATATAATGTAATCTAACGGTAGATTTGTCAAACTTCACATGGAATAAAGAAATATAGGTTTGAGTTCAAGTTACACCTAATGTAACTCTAAAAAATATTACACCAACCAATAATTTATTGTCGAAATCATATTTTGAAAATCTAGCCGTTGGATCACATGTTCTATATGATCTTAACTTGCATGCCAATTTTCATGCCAATCGGATGTAGTTTACCTTTTGATATTTAAACTCGTCCTTTATGCGTTATTTTAAATTGCAAAAACTTAAATTTAAATAATTGATTAATGACATGACTATTAATCTTTAATCACCTTGAAATTTATTAAGTATAAAAAATATATGATGATAATGTAATCTAACGGTAAATTTGTCAAAATTCATATTAAATTAAGAAATATAGGGTTGGGTTCAAGTTACACTTAATGTAACTCTAAAAAATGTTATACCAATTAATAACTTATTATTGAATTCATATTTTGAAAATCCAACCGTTGGATCATATTTTTTATATGTCCTTAACATGCATGTCATTTTTCATGCCAATCGGATGTAATTTACCATTTGATCTTTAAACTCATATTTTATGCGTTATTTTAAACTACAAAAACTTGAATTTAAACAATTGATTGATGACATGACTATTAATCTTTGATCACCTTGAAATTTTGTAAGTATGAAAAATATATGAAGATAATGTAAACTAACGGAAGATTTGTCAAAATTCACATTGAATTAAGAAATATAGGGTTGGGTTCAAGTTACACTTGATGTAACTCTAAAAAATATTACACCAACCAATAACTTATTGTCGAATTCATATTTTGAAAATCCAACCATTGGATCACATTTTATACATGTTATTAACATGCATGTCATTTTTCGTGTCAATCAGATGTAATTTACCATTTGATCTTTAAACTCGTCTTTTATGTGTTATTTTAAATTACAAAAACTTGAATTTAAACAATTGATTAATGACATGGCTATTAATCTTTGATCACCTTGAAGTTTGGTAAGCATGAAAAATATATGAATATAATGTAATCTAATGGTAGATTTGTCAAAATTCACATCGAATTAAGAAATATAGCGTTGGGTTCAAGTTATACTTGATGTAACTCTAAAAAATATTACACCAACCAATAATTTATTGTTGAATTCAAATTTTGAAAATCCAACTATTGGATCACATTTTCAATATGTTCTTAACATGCATGCCAATTTCCATGCCAATCGAGTGTAATTTACCATTTGATCTTTCAACTCATCTTTTATGCGTTATTTTAAATTTAAAAAACTTGAATTTAAACAATTAATTGATGACATGACTATTAATTTTTTATCACCTTGAAATTTTGTATGCTTGAAAAATATATGAGGATAATGTAATCTAATGATAGATTTGTCAAAATTCACATCGAATTAAGAAATATAACGTTGGGTTCAAGTTACAGTTGATGTAACTCTAAAAAATGTTGCACCAACTAATAACTTATTGTTGAATTCATATTTTGAAAATCCAACCATTGGATCACATTTTCTATATGTTCTTAACATGCATGCCAATTTTCATGCCAATCGGATGTAATTTACCATTGATCTTTAAACTCATCTTTTATGCGTTATTTTAAATTACAAAAACTTGAATTTAAACAATTGATTGATGATATGTCTACTAATTTTTGATCACCGTGAAATTTTGTATGCTTGAAAAATATATGAAGATAATGTAATCTAACGATAGATTTGTCAAAATTCACATCGAATTAAGAAATATAGCATTGGGTTCAAGTTACACTTGATGTAACTCTAAAAAATGTTATAACAACCAATAACTTATTGTTGAATTAATATTTTGAAAATCTAACCGTTGGATCACATTTTTTATATGTTCTTAACATTCATGTCAATCGGGGGTAATTTACCATTTGATCTTTAAACTCATCTTTTATGCGTTATTTTAAATTACAAAAATTTGAATTTAAACAATTGATTGATAACATAACTATTAATCTTTGATCACCTTGAAATTTTTTATGCTTGAAAAATATATGAAGATAATGTAATCTAACGGTAGATTTGTCAAAATTCACATCGAATTAAGAAATATAGCGTTAGGTTCAACTTACACTTGATGTAACTCTAAAAAATGTTACACCAACCAATAACTTATTGTTGAATTCATATTTTGAAAATCCAACCGTTGGATCACATTTTCTATTTGTTCTTAACATTCATGCCAATTTTCATGCCAATCAGGTGTAATTTACAATTTGATCTTTAAACTCATCTTTTATGCGTTATTTTAAATTACAAAAATTTGAATTTAAATAATTGATTGATGACATGACTATTAATCTTTGATCATATTGAAATTTTGTATGCATGAAAAATATATGAAGATAATGTAATCTAACGATAGATTTGTCAAAATTCACATTGAATTAAGAAATATAGGGTTGGGTTTAAGTTACACTTGGTGTAACTCTAAAAAATATTACACCAACCAATAACTTATTGTTGAATTCATATTTTGAAAATTCAACCGTTGGATCACACTTTAATTTGTTCTTAACATGCATGCCAATTTTCATGCCAATCGGGTGTAATTTACCATTTGATCTTTAAACTCATCTTTTATGCGTTATTTTAAATTACAAAAACTTGAATTTAAACAATTGATTGATGACATGACTATTAATCTTTGATCACCTTGAAATTTTGTATGCATAAAAAAATATGAAGATAATGTAATCTAACGGTAGATTTGTCAAAATTCACATTGAATTAAGAAATATAACGTTGGATTCAAGTTACACTTGATATAACTCTAAAAAATGTTACATCAACCAATAACTTATTTTTGAATTCAAAATTTGAAAATCCAACCATTGGATCACATTTTCTATATGTTCTTAACATGCATGCCAATTTTCATGCCGATCGGGTGTAATTTACCATTTGATCTTTAAACTCATCTTTTATGCGTTATTTTAAATTACAAAAACTTGAATTTAAACAATTGATTGATGACATGACTATTAATCTTTGATCACCTTGAAATTTTGTATGCATAAAAAATATATGAAGATAATGTAATCTAACGGTAGATTTGTCAAAATTCACATCGAATTAAGAAATATAATGTTGGATTCAAGTTACACTTGATGTAACTCTAAAAAATGTTACATTAACCAATAACTTATTTTTGAATTCATATTTTGAAAATCCAACCATTGGATCACATTTTCTATATGTCCTTAACATGCATGCTAATTTTCATGCCAATTGGGTGTAATTTACCATTTGATCTGTAAACTCATCTTTTATGTGTTATTTTAAATTACAAAAACTTGAATTTAAACAATTGATTGATGACATGAATATTAATCTTTGCTCACCTTAAAATTTTGTATGCATAAAAAATATATGAAGATAATGTAATCTAACGGTAGATTTGTCAAAATTCACATCGAATTAAGAAATATAACGTTGGGTTTAAGTTACGCTTGATGTAACTCTAAAAAATGTTACACCAACCAATAACTTATTGTTGAATTCAAATTTTAAAAATCCAACCGTTGGATCATATTTGATTTATATTCTTAACATGCATGCCAATTTTCATGCCAATCGGGTGTAATTTACAATTTGATCTTTAAACTCATCTTTTATGCGTTATTTTAGATTACAAATACTTGAATTTAAACAATTGATTGATGACATGACTATTAATTTTTGATCACTTTGAATTTTTTATGTTTGAAAAATATATGAAGATAATGTAATCTAACGGTAGATTTGTCAAAATTCACATCAGATTAAGAAATATAGCGTTGGGTTCAAGTTATACTTGATGTAACTCTAAAAAATGTTATACCAACCAATAACTTATTGTTCAATTCATATTTTGAAAATCCAACCATTGGATCATATTTTCTATTTGTTCTTAACATGCATGCCAATTTTCATGCCAATCGGGTGTAATTTACTATTTGATCTTTAAACTCATCTTTTATGCGTTATTTTAAATTACAAAAACTTGAATTTAAACAATTGATTGATGACATGACAATTAATCTTTGATCACCTTGAAATTTTGTATGCATGAAAAATATATGAAGATAATGTAATCTAACGGTAAATTTGTCAAAATTCACATCGTATTAAGAAATATAGCGTTGGGTTCAAGTTACACTTGATGTAACTCTAAAAAATGTTACACCAACAAATAACTTATTGTTGAATTTAAAATTTTAAAATCCAACAGTTGGATCACATTTTGCTATATGTTCTTAACATGCATGCCAAATTTCATGCCAATCGGGTGTAATTTTCTATTTGATCTTTAAGTGGGAAGGCGAAAAAAATAGATGGAAATTTAAAGATCTATTGCGGCGGTCCAACCTGCCGCAAAAAGGAGTACATATGACCCGCCGCTATATCTAAGCTTAATGCCGCTAAAACAAGTCTATTGCGGCGGACATATAGAATGTTGCAATAGATCTCATGTACAACGGCGGGCCAAAAACGTGCCGCAATAGGCGACATATAGTGGCGGTTTTCGCACCCGCCGCAATAAGCCCGCCGCAATAACTCAGTTTTCTTGTAGTGTCTTCTTCTTCTTCTTTTTATTATTTATTTTATTTGGTGAGTGTTGAAGATTAGCATGCCCTCAATTGATTTGCATACGCTATCTTGAGCATCCTTCATTGATTTTTTTGGCTTTTTTTTCCACTGTCAATTTATTTAAAAAGAATATTTTACAGAATAGTTCAATTTTTTTTCCATTATTTTTGAATGTTGTGAGTTAATTTGCATTAATTATTTGAACATGAGTTAGTGAGAGATGTGAATGAAGGAAACTATTAGAAACTGTTCTATTTAAAGTTTATCATATATATTTTTTAAATTTAATTCTTTTTGTTTGAGATTTATTTAAAAAAAAAACCATGCTTGATTTTGATAGGAGAGTTTTCTCTTCTTCTTTCTCTTTTTTATTTTTTTGTTTTGTTTTTCTTTAAAGTAACCATACGTAATCCCCTTTTAAATAAATGTTACCAAAGATAATTGAGAGTATTTGAATTCAAATAAAAAAAAAAAAACTTTTCAAATAGAGAACAGATGGTATGTAGTTGAGGGGATTTGAATTCTAACATGTGGTGAGATGAACGTGGGTTAGTGGGTTTTGGGTGGTTTAAATAATGCTAAATAATGCTTTTAACCTTTTTGTTGTCTTTCATAGAAAATTAAATTAAATTGGAGGGGTTTATAGTTTTAGAATTTGTGTGATCATATTTTTGAACTACCGAAATGTTTATCCCAAACAAAGGAAACCTATTAAATAGTAGCATAGAGATATAGATAATATCAAAGTAAGAGTTTCTGAGTTAAATTCCTTGTGTCCACCTTGCCTCCCATTTAATAAATTTCTACGTGTTGGGGCCCCACTCAATGGTAGCTCACATGGTCACAAACTTTTGGGAGAATCAGTAATTTAACAAAGAGAGAGAATAAGAAGAAAATTGCAATCTCTTGTACCTACCTTACCTCCTATTTAAATTTCCATGTGTTGGGTCCCCACTCAATGGCAACTTGTGTGGCTCATAAGCTTTTTGGAGAATCGGTAGTTTCACAAAGAGAGAGAGAAGAAGAAGAAAATTGCAATCCTTTGTGTCCACTTTACTTCGTATTCAAATTTTCACGGATTGGGCCTCCCACTTAATGGCAGCTCTTGTGTTCCATTAGTTTTTGAGAGAATTGATAATTACACAAAAAGAGAGAAGAAAAAGAAAATTACACAACTAGCGCATGCATGGGTCATGATGAAAATCAGTTAGCAAAGTCATAAATTTTTTATAACACAATAGAAATCCCCTGAATTTAAAGATTCTATTTTCAATTTGTTAAAGATCAATCAAGCTGTTTAGAGAGAAATCCCTTAATTTACATATATGTTGATGACGTTGAGCTTTGCTTCCAGCTATCATTTTAGTCTCTCATAATCATCTTCCTTTTCATTTTACGTAATTAAATAATTTTTTGTCATTGTTTTCCAACTTTCACATCTACTTTGTTTAAACAATGAGTTGTGACCTCACTACCAACTGAGGACGACGTGCTTCATGAGGTTTTGGGTTTGGGCTAGTCTGATGAGAATGTGCAAAAATAATTTTAAAGGTAAATTTTAAAAAAAAATTATATATAATTATCTTTTTCAATTCAAGGGAATCATTTGAACTGGAAGAGCACATGTAGCGCTGCCACTAGAGGAAAGATTAATACGTGACCAATGAGAGGAGATGGTATATGCTGTTTTCGTTGCATGTATCCTCTCTCTCACATGGTGGTGGATCCCAAGGGAATCATTTGAACCGAAAGAGTACATGTAGCACCGCCACTAGAAGAAAGATTAATGCGTGAGTGTCAATGAGAGGAGGTGGCATATGTTGTTTCCGTTGCGTGTATTTCTTCTCCAATGAGAGAGGGAGCAAGCAACTGGAGCAAAGTATAAGGGACGGGGATGCAATATTTTATTCTTTTTGTTTAATATCTGAACTTCCCCCTTATAAGTTATAACAAATATGGTTGTCAAATTGCAAACGTTTCCTCTTCATATTTTTATTATTACGTGAAAGCTAAAACTGATGGCATGTTAGGGCATCGTTATAAATCTGATATAATTTTGTATTCTTTTTGGGAAAATAAAAGCATCATTTTAACAAAAACTAATCAGTGGATGTATTGACATGGGGAAGTGTTCATCTGAATATAAAGATCAAGAATGATTGATACTTAGAAAATCTTTTGTTTTGATACGTACAGTTATATAATTTAAGTTTGTCAGGATGATTCCATTAAAGGACAGTGCCCCATGCATGCCTACTTTGTTAAAAAAAAAGAAGAAGAAGAGAATCGTTAACTTGACTGAAACTAGAAAATGTGAGTGCTTCCGCATCAAATCATTCTCTTCTATTAGGTGCTTAGATTGGCTTGTAAAGATCATTAGATGCATGAAAGAGAAAAAAATGAAAATTTTATCCTTTTTTTTAAGATGTGGATCCATCTGATGTATGAGGACAAATTGGTATACTTTTGCCCAAGCCTTTGCTAAACACAATGAATGTTTTAAGGATTGCATAGAGAAGGTGCAGAAATGGAGATCATTTTTTTTTTCCACATCTTTTAATTTTTATTGGATTTTCTGTATAATAAGTAGGTGATTTTAGTCTTTGAAGTTTAAGGGAGGAAACAAAGGTTGTGTTAATTTCGTATTAATATTATTTGATTCTTAGGGTCTGTTTGGATATAACTTATTTTATTGAAATTGAAAACTGAAAACTGAAAACACTGTAGCAAAATAATTTTTAAATGTGTAAATAGTACCGTGTGACCCATTTTTAATGAAAAAGTTGATAAAAAGTGGAGTTTGTGGGATCGTGAACAGTACATTTATGCACTGTTCACAAAAGACCAGTCAACAGTTGTGGTTGAAAAAAAAAAGAAGAGAAAACGCAGACGCAGCACTTAAACGTGCTATCCAAACATACACTTAATTTATTTGCTGCAAATACTAACATGGGAGCAAGGTTTAAAAAAGGTAAATGCTTGAAAGATATGTTAATAGATAGGTCCAAGGTTTTGAAGTCAAATTAAGGTTCAATTATAATAATGTTTTAATTGATTTAATATTAAATAAATAAATAAATTGTAAAGTTAGTAACCTCTATTAACAAAAGTACCCACTAAAATTTAAATAATTTTCATATGGCAGCTTATGTGGCCCACATGTGAAAGAGTAGTATTAGATTAAATGAATAAATTCATTATCTCTTAATCATTTAAGCTTTTAATATAGTTTAAACTTTTAAGATAATAAGTAAATTAATACTTGAAAAACATGAAAAGCTCACAAAGAGAGTAAAGAAGAAGAGGAAAATAGCACAGTGAGTTTCAATTTTAAGGTTTAGCACAACATAAGCAGTGGTAGAGGACTCGTACTTGAGCAAGTACTTAGCAAATCACTAGTCAACTTACAGAAAACCCCTATATGCCTAGCGCAAGGGTCATGACGCAAATCCGTTAGCAAAGTCATAAATTTTTAATAACACAATTGAAATCCACTGAATTTAAAGATTATTCTTTAAATTTTTTAAAGATCAGTCAGGCTGTTTAGAGAGAAATCCATTGCATATATGTTGATGAAGATGAACTTTGTTCCCAGCTGTCATTTTTATTTTATTTTATTTTTTGTTGTTGATGGAACTGTGATTTTAGTCTCTCATAATTATTTTCCTTTTCATTGTAAGTAATTAAATAATTTTTGACCTCTTTCTCAATTTTTTTTTTGACCTACTTTGTTTAAATAAGAGTAAATTGCAAATTACACCCTTAAAGTTTGGAAGTATTTGGATTTTACATCCTGAAGTTTCAGAATTTGGATTTTACCTCCTGAAGTTTGAGAGTGTTTGAATTTTATACTTTAACGTTTTAGAATTTGGAATTTACCTCCTAAATTTTAAGGGGTGTTTGGATTTTACTCTTCAAAGTTTAGAGGTGTTTGGATTTTACTCCCCAAAGTTTGGGGGTGTTTGGATTTTACACCCTAAAGTTTCAAAATTTGGGGGTGTTAAATCCAAACACTCCCAAACTTTAGGGGGTAAAATTCAAATTTTGAAATATCAGGGTGTAAAATTTAAACACTCCAAACTTCAGGGGATAAAATTCATATTCTGAAATTTCAAGATGTAAAATCCAAATACCCCAAACTTTAAGGGCGTAATTTGCAATTCACCCTTTGAACAATGAGTTGTGACCTCACTGCCAATTGAGGATAAGCGTGCTTCTATCTTATGTCCATGCTTGCATAATATACGCTGAATCTGGCATTGAAATGAATAAACAAATTGGAGTTTTTAAAGCAAAAATGGCCAAAACAGAGGATGTGAATGGCCATTCCTTTATAAAATAGGAACTGAATCTGGTGTTCTTTCAAGAGGTTCTTGAGCTTTACATTACTTCTCTACTGCTCTCTCTTTTCCATAATCCGAGCACAGTTTTCCTCTTTATGTAAGCTTCTCTCTCTATTTGCTTTCTCTAACTGAGCACGCACAAAGTTCTTTTTTTGAGACATCATTTGAGCCTCTTGTCTCCTTGACAACGTGATATCCGCATCCTCAAGGTCCTCTCTCTTCCTTTATGCAATTCTTTGCACAAATAGTTAGAATTATGGTTAAGTCGTCATTTCTTATTATCTTAAGCTTTTAGAAAAATTAGTAATTTAATATGGTATCAAAGCATGAGATCATGTGTTCAACCCTTGTCTTTACTTTACATCGATTTATGCAATGCTTTGAGTAAATTGTTAGAATTATGGTTAAGTCGTCATTCCAATTATCTTAAATTTTTGGAAAAATTGGTAATTTAATATGGTATCAAAGCAGGAGATCATATATTCGACCCCTATCTTTACTCAACCCTAATTTAAAATAATAAAAATCCACGTGTTAGGCCCCCTCTTGTCAAGGGGAATTTTAGCTCCACATGTGATGATTTCCTTATAGCTTTTATTTTTGGGATAATCGGTAATTTAACATGAATTCTCTGTTTTTTTTTTCTTTTTTTTCTTTTTTTTAAAGAAAAAATATTTTTAGTTTGGGTTCAATTTCCATTTGGATGATGATAAAGCATAGGAAAGGTGGAGGAAAATAAAGTTTGTTTTTGGCTATGGCCGATCCAGGATTTATTTTTTCAAAGGATCGTTAAGAAACTTAAATAAAAAAAAAATTATTAAAAAAAGAAGATGAATATATCAAGTTGTTGACAAACACACACACACACACGTAAATGCATGAAGTTTTAGAATTTTCTTCTACGAGTTTTATATTTTGAAATCATTATATGATACTTAATTATCAATTTTTATTATCTATTATCAATGTAGGTACTTGTGAACATTTTATGATGTTAAGTTTTTTTTTTTTTGAGAAATATGTTGTTAAGTTCGTATAATATTTTTATTTTTATGTAGTTGTCATTATCTATTTGTCATTGTTTTTATAAAAATATTTCAAACTAAATGACAAAATTCAACCCATTGGCATTGTATTTATTATTGACCCACACAATCACACCCATCCATACATAAATAATACATTTAGTGTCTACTTAATAAATCACATGCTTGAACATCTCTAACTTTACTATTTTTTTATTGAATCACTAACTTTATAACAAAAGGTTATTATAGCATGATAAAAATACACACACATGTAACAAAACCTTTGTATTTCCTAATTATTAAATTATAAGTTAAATTTATTTATACTATACACACAGTCACACACATAACTATTCTCACAAATAAAATTATAACAAAAAATAAAAATAAGTAATCCACACAATTAATTAGTATCAAACACACACTCACAAACATCTAATATAAATTTATATATATATATATATATATATATATATCTCTAAAAGATGAAGTATAACATTTATTATGGTTACACTCCTGTTGAGCCACATCATTGCGCCATGTTACAATTTTTTTTTTTTGGGTTTCCACTTTACACATTCTTTATAATCAATCATCTTTTCTCTCTCTCAACTCATTGTCTTCCCATTATTAATTTTCTAACTTAATTTTACACATTCTCCAACATTTCCCCTCCTTTTTACCTTTTCACATCTCCACTACTATCAACTTTAATATCATCATTCCTCTATCCATTTATCTTCCTTTTATTTTTGGTTCTCTTATTCCTATTCTCTTACTATAAATTTGCAATTCACGGTCTCATTCTATACATAGTTTTCCCACACACAAAAGGTTATTTCTCTCTCTCTCTCTCTCTCTCTCTCTCTCTCTCTCTCTCTCTCTCTCTCACACACACACACACACACACACACACACACACACAAAATTTTTGGTGGATTTTATTATTTTTCTTTCATCTCTACTTTAGGTCGATGAATTTTTGTATTCTTTATAACTCTACTTTAGGTTAATATGATTTGGTTTTGAATTTTTAAGTTGTTATTATTTTTTCTTTTATTTGATTTCATAAGTGTTATCTTATCGAATTATAAAGATAGTATATGTAAAGTTGTAATTTACAACTATATGTTTTGTTGGCTTTAATTCCGTGCCAAATTTGATTGTAATTTTATTCAATCTTTTGTACTCTATATTTATTGTGGGATTTAATTGTAAGGGTTGTGTGATAGAGAGAGAGTGTGTGAAGACTCAAGTAATTGAAGACAGAAGAGTTTTCGCGGGTAGCTCGCGACTAAGCATCTCACGAAATGATGCATGTGCCATGCACATGACTGGAATGCGAAGAGTCAGAACAGATAGAGACAGCTGTGTTTCACAAGTATCTCGCGGATAAGGCCTTCCTGCGAGACACTCGCGAAACATTCTGTTTTGCCAAACTGGGCTAACTGATACACACTTTCTGTACGCACATTACCCACAAAAGTTGAGGAATGCTTCAGAGAGAAAACCCTAACCACAAACCTTGAGAGTTAGAGATTGTTATACCCACATTTCTCTACACAATTGCTTGTGGAATTTCCTCAACTCCTACCTCTCAATTTTCATACCATTGAGAGGTTGATAGCCCAAACACTTACCACATCCTTTCAGAGTGTTCAGTGTGGTTTTGGTGCTGCTGGAGAGCATTGGAAGAAGCCAAGGATGGCAGATGTAACATGGAGCTTGTTGCGGGATCTGGAGAGCTAGACAAGACACTGTTTCGAGATGTCTTGTTGGAATAGGAGCTTGGAGGGTTTAGGTATATCGGGTAGATTAGGCTTGGAGGGTCTCTTGCTAACTCATGTATCCCAACTGATTGTCTAGTAGATCAATTACCGCTTGGAGGGCGGCGGAGAGGTTTTTCGCCGAGTTCTTCGGTTTCCTCTTTAATAACATATTGGCGTGTTATCTTGTGTTTGCATTCTTCTTCCCTACTCTTTTACCTTTCATTTTACTGCTGTGTTATAATGTTTATGGGTTAGAGTAGCTTATTTGTTTATCCGCTCGCATTTACTCTATTCCGCACTTAGTATTAAGTTAGAGTAAAATCAATCGAGTCGTAACTTTAATTTGGGGGTCTAAATAGCTTTTGGGTTTTCACATTTTCAAGCATTCAGTATAGAATATAATGTTATTCTATTACATATCATGATTTGAATAATTTTATGTTATTACTAAATCATTTATTTTTACTATTTTTCTTCTCATCTTATTTTCTATAAATTTGATATTCTCTCTGATATTCTCTCTTGAAAAAGTGATTATTCTCTCTCTCTTGATTTTATATTCTTCCTTGCAACTCTATTTTAGGTTGATGAATAAATTTTTTTTTTTAAAACTCTATTTTGGATTAATATGTATTGGTGTCATATTTTTTAGTTCCCCATCACAAGTAGTCTCTCTCCTTTCTTATAGGTTTGGTTTGATTTTTTTTTTTTGAGTTAACACTTAGTTATTTTGGAAGTAATAATTGAATTTATATCAAAGCACAATATTGATTATGCATTTGAGTGTGCCTATATTTGTGCAATTTTGTTGTGATTTTTATTATCATGATAATCTCCTTTAGGAGAATGAGGAATTTGAGTAATTTATTTGAAACTTAAAAAGTTTAACATAATTTTGAAGAATATGTACCACTTAATAAAGGAATAATACCAATCAAACACTCCTGAAATAATAGCATGATATATTGGTAGAGATAGAGATACTTTTAGAAAATGTTTAGCATAGTATAGGTAACCTTTTTTTCTCTAGAAATATGGCTTTATTATATTTTAGGTCCTAAAAGTAGTTGCTTAATTTTCTTTTTGGCTTATACGTTATTTTATATATATATATATATATTTTTTTTTTCTATGCTTTTGATATTAGGGAGAAAATTTTGGATATTGAGAAAAATGGTCAAATTTCTAACATAGCTCATGTACAAAATTCTGTCAATAAATATTATATGGGAAATGATATTTTTATGCTTCACTTTTTAAGTTCTTGATTAACATATATATATTCTTATTATTTTTTTCTTGCAAACCCTACTTTAGGTTGAAGAATCATCGTGTTTCTTATAACTCTATTTTGGGCTGATACTTTTTGGTGTTGTGTTTTTTGAGTTCCCTATCACAACTCGCCTCTCTCTCTTATAGCTTTGGTTTAATTTTTTTTTTTTGAGTTAATACTTAGTCATTTTGAAAGTGAGAATTTGAATATATATCAAAACATAATCTTAGCTATGTATTTGAATGTGTCTATCAATTATTTGAGTAATATCAAGTATAATTTTGTGATGAATTTTGATTATCATGACAATCATCTTTAAGAGAATGAGAAATTTGAACAATATATTTGGAACTTAAAAACTTTAGTCGTAAAGAAAAAAAAAATTAGGACACATATCAAATATGTCCTTTTTAGTCCAATTTGGTCCATTTGATCTACTTCGTTCACTTTGGTCCAATTTGGTTCATTTTATCCACTTTGGTCCATTTGGTCTAATTAGTCCATTTCAGTTTATTTCGTTCCAATTCGATGTACTTACGTAAGAATTAAAAAAGACAACTTTTGGTTAAGAGTCCTATCAATTATTTGAATAATATCAACTGTAATTGTTAAGTTATGGTTTTTCACATAACATTTATGTTGACTTTAATTCCATGACAAAAAGTTTTGTAATTGCATTAATTTATTTCCTTGTATTTTGTGGGATTTATTTGTAATGGGTTTAGTCTTAAGTGGTGAAGATTTGATCAAGACAATTGAAGGTCACATAAGGAGCACATACCAGAAGCTGAAGAGTTCGTGTTTTTTGTGACTCATCTTGCGAGTTGGCCAAGTCACGAGATGACCCACGAGATGCATTGACAGTTGGGATTTTAAGTGTGATTCTTATATTGTTTACCCATACTATATATATCCTCATTACCCACATATTTGTAAGGAGGCTATTCAGAAGAAAACCCTAGAGAGAGGTTCCTACAACACCCACCATTTTAGAGAGAGTTACTCATCCTCAAGAGAGAATTCCTTTGTAGTCTCTTCTCCTTTCCCTTTCACATTGTTATACCTTGAGAGGAGATTTGTACCTAAACACAATCCACACCTATTCAGAGTGTAGAGAGCCTTTCGGAACTTGGGAAGGATTAGGCATTTGCCAAAATAAGCTAGTGAGGCTTGGCAGTGCAATTAGGCGGTATTGCGGGATTCGGGAAGTTAGTGAAGACAAGACTCCGAAAAGTCCGTTAGTAGTTGGTGCTTGGAGGGCTTAAGTACTTTGGGTAGATTAGGCTTGAAGGGTCTTTTTAGTATCCTTGTACTCCAACTTATTCACTAGTGGATCATTTCGGCTTGGAGGGCCGTGGAGAGGTTTTTACACCGAGTTCTTCTGTTTTTCTCTTCGATAACACATTGTTGTGTTATTTTGGGTTTGCTATTCTTTTACCCACTGCCCTTTCCATTTTAGCGTTGCACTTATTTGTTCATCCATGAAATTGTTGAATGCTTCAATTGATTAATTTGCTAATCACGTATATTCCACATTAAGTGTGTTAAGCATAAAATTAATCAAGCCGCAATTAAAATTGGGGGTCTAAACAAGCTATATCATTAGTAATATTGAGTTTTCAGTAATTATAGGATTAGTTTTAGTTATCATAATAATCTTCTTAAGAGAATGAGAATTATAGAATTAGTTTTGATTATCGAAATAACCTCCTTAAGAGAATAAGAATTTGAATAATAACTTTAAAACTTAAAAATTTTAGTTGTACCAAAAGAAATTTGGAAAATATAATGCAAAATAACAATAGTTAGAAGAATAGAGACAAATTCAAAAAAAAAAAAAAATAATATCAATAAAAAAACATAAAATTATATATTTGTAGAAATAGAGTGATGGAAATTACTTTTTGAAATTGTTTAATTTTTAGGAAGAACAAATTATCTACAATAAAATTTAGAGTATAAATTCAGTATAAGTTTGTTATGAGTTTTGATTAATATGATAATCTAATTTAAGAGAAAATATAATTTGAATAATTTATTTGAAACTTAAAATTTTTATTTGTATGAAAAATGAAAAAGAAAAAGAAAACATGGCATACTATAACATAATTAATTTCGAAGAATATTGACCACCTTATACAAGAATAATATTAATCAAACACGCTCAAAATAATAGTATGATATATTGATAGAGATAGAAAAATGAAAAATAATTTTAGAAATTGTTAATTTTTAGGGAGAACAAAATTATTTTCAACAAAATTTAGAGAACAAATTATAGATTATAATACAATTACAAAATGATTATCTATTCATACACATCGCATGGGTCTGTGACTAGTTTATTATAAAGAGAGAAACAGTTACAACTAACAAACATTCACTCTTTACTCTTGTTTGAGATACTAAGATGATCAGATCGAGATGAGATTCATGATAATGAGATCAGATATTAGATGAGAGAGAGAGAGAGAGAGTGATATGTGATCTATGTTGTTGTTTGTTTTTTGATGAGCTAATTTGTGTTGTCGGTTTTTTTTATTTTTTATTTTTTTTCTTTTTTTTTGAGAAGAAAGTTTGTTTATATATTAATTCAAGCACAAGGCTATATCAGCTTGAACAAAAGGAAGAACTGATGGTGGAACATCCTACATCCATACTGTAGCATCGGACAAGTTAAGAGCTAATCTTGCCAAACAATGAGCTACTTTGTTACCCTCTCTTTTTGTGTGAGAATAGGATAATTCTGTAAAATTTCTTTCTAAGACCCTTGCATCCTCGATGAGTAATCCATATGACGCCAAAGCAGGATTTTTAGTACTTAAAGCCTTTGTAACAGTACTTGAATCCCCTTCAACCATTATTCTGTCAACTCCAATCTCCCAGCAAATTCAATGGCCCTTGTTGCTGCCATGGCTTCAATCTCGACGGGTTTGTATGCTTGGCAGAAGCGTTGTGCATGGGAGGCGACAACCAACCCAGCATTGTTTCGAATCACAACCCCAATTCCAGAGCAGTTTGAGCTTAGGCTAACCGCCCCATCATAATTGATTTTGTAGACATTTGGTGGAGGTGCCATCCAATTGGTTTGCCTACTAGTTGCAACACGAGGAGTGGGAGAGGGCTGGACTGCAGAGTACTTCGCAAGCCACTTAGCAGCAGCACGAGCTAAGTGTCTGGTGCTGTGATGAGTCTGATGGTTTCTGATCTTGTTTCTCTGCTGCCATATGCTCCAATCTGTCACACGAAATAATGCAACGCTGTTTCCATTCTCAAAAATCCAAGCAAGCAGCTCACCGAAATTCTGAACCTCAATCCTTGACCGAAAGTTCCATTCTGCTGCTTCCCAGACCACATCAAGTTCCGAGCACGTCTAGAGAGCATGAAGCATATGTTCAGTTGATGTTGTGCACCTGTCACAATGATGATCCGAAATAACTCGAAGGCGGACCAGGTTGCACTTTGTTGGGAGCGAATTCTTGCATGCTCTCCAAATAAAGTGTTTCACTTTGTTAGGTACGTCAAGGGACCAGATTTTTCTCCAAAGGTGCTGCGCAGACTCTGGTGGGGCTTCTAGCGATAACCCTGCTTCCTCTTCCTTCAAGAAACGATAACCGGACTTGAATGAATATTGTCCGTCTTCAACCATCGGCCAAAACATCAAATCTGTTGCTGCTTGTTTTGTTAAGGGAATATATATATATATATTTTTTATCAAATCCGCTTCTTGTGGAGCAAAAATTCCTTCAATCATCTCATGGTTCCAAGTTCTAGTTTTCGGGATTATCAAGCAGTCTACTGTTGCCTCTACCATTGAATCTAGGATAGGTGAGTTTATTTTTGGTGGGTGTTTAATTGGCAGCCATCTATGTTGCCAAATTTTGATAGAACTTTCGTCTCCAACTCGCCAACGTGCTCCATCAAGAATAACATCTCACCGTTTGAGGATGCTTTTCCAAGCATATGAATCTGCAGTTGACTCCTTGGCTTCCAAGATCAAGCAATGTGGGAAAAACTTGGCCTTAAAGACTTTATGGAGGAGTGAATCAGTGTTGGAGAGAAGCCGCCAAGTTTGTTTGGCTAGTAGAGCATCATTGAACATGACTAAGTCTTTAAAACCCATTCCGCCAATTACCTTGGATTTTGTTAACTCCTCCCACCGGATCCAATGTATCTTTCTTCGCTCCCCACATTGTCCCCACCAAAATTTTTTTACCATACTTCAATTTCATGACACAACCCCACTGGTAATTTGAAGTAGCCCATGGCATAGGTGGGAATTGCTTGGATAATTGATTTGATGAGCACCTTTCTACCAGCTTGAAAAAGTAGCTTTCCTTCCCATCCTTGTAATTTCCTCCAAACTCTTTCTTTGATATAATTGAAGCTTGTTCTCTTGCCCCTCCCAATCAAAGATGGTAGCCCTAGATATTTCTCATAAAACTTGATCTCTTGAACACCTAGCATACTTTTAAAGGGAGTTGCCTTACTAAAAAAGAGGGCCGTTTTTTCCTTGTTTACTTTCTACCCCAAGGTAGACTCATACAAAGCCAGCAACTCAAAGATTTTCTCACACTCCATAGAGTTTGCCCTGCAAAATAACAAACTATCATCTACAAAAAACAGATGGGTTAGTTTAGGTCCCTGTCTGCATATAGAGAACCCTCTTATATCGCCATCAATTGTTACTTTTTTGATTAGCCCATGCAACCCCTTAGTACATAAAAGAAATAGGAAAGGAGACAGTAGATCACCTTGCCTAATTCCTCTAGTAGGCTGAATAAGGCCTTGAGGTTCACCATTCACCAATATGGAATAAGTTACAGTTTTTACACATATCACAATGAGATTGATCCACTGGTCACAAAAACCCATTCTACTCATAAGTCTTTCCAAGTACACCCACTCAACTCTATCGTAAGCTTTGCTCATATCTAATTTTAATGCCATGAATCCATCTCCTCTAGATTTGTAATTTTTCATGCTATGCAAAGTCTCAAAAGCAATAAGGATATTATCAGAAATAAGCCTATCTTTAGCAAAGGCCGATTGGTTTTCAGTAATAAGGCTAGGTAAAAATTGTTTCAACTGCTTTGGTAGGACTTTTGAGAAAACCTTATACAAAACATTGCACAAACTAATTGGGTGAAACTCAGTAACTTACTCAAGGCTATCAACTTTAGGAATGAGGGTAATAAAAGTATGGTTTACAGGTGAGGGTAATGTACCTGTGTTGAGCCAAGAAAGGATAGAGCTTGTTACATTACCATCTACCGTTGACCAAAAATGTTGGTAGAATAATGGAGGCATTCCATCAGGGCCTTGTGCTTTCATTGGAGCCATCTGCTTTAGTGCTGTCTCAACTTCCCATTCTTGAAAAGTACCTTCCAATTTAGAATTCATTGTTTCTAAATCATTATAGTATTGTATGAATCTTTGTCCGATGTCCACTGATTGATCCATCCACCTTCCATCTTGAGTCTTAATTCCCATTATTGTATTTCTTCAAAATCTTCTGGTTGCCTTACTATGGAAATACTTGGTATTATTGTGACCTTTGCTCAACCATAAGACCCTTGATCTTTGATTCCACATTCTCTTCAATTTTTGGATTAGAGAATTGTTTCCACTCATCATTGCAACTCTTTCCGCCACTACTAATTGTTTCTTTTTCTCCACCAGCTCTCTTTGCACATTCCCGAAAATATTATGATTCCACCAGGTCAGGTTTTTTTTCACATTGTGCCACTTGTTTGAGGACTTTATTATCTAAACTCAGCTCCTCAACATTAGTCCAGGCAGCTTCAACTAGTTCACCACATCTTGAATTAGACAACTACATTTGTGTTGTAGTTTGATTTTGGAATGACCTGATTTGTATTATTATTTAGTTTTGGGCCAGACTGATATGTGATAAGGGTGTGCAAAAATACTATATAATTATTTTTTTCAAGTCACAGGTTCATTTGAACCCTAAAGAACACGTATGTACGGCCGTCACTGGTTTATCCGCTTTTTACAATTTATTCTTATTGTTTAATATCTAAACTTCCCCCTTATAACAACTGTGATTGTCAAATTACAGTCATTTCCTATTTATATTTGTATTATTACATGAAAGCTAACTGATGGCATGTTAGGGAATCGTTGTGAATCTGACATAATTTTATATTGTTTCTGGGAAATTAAAAGGATGCATCATTTTAACAAAAACTAATGAGTGGATTTATTGACATGGGAAGGGCTCATCCTGAATATAAGCTCAAGCGGATTGACACTTAGAAAATATTTTGTCATGACAAATACAGTTATATAATTTTAAGTTTGTTGTGACAATTCCATTAAGGAGAGCGCCCCGTGCATGCCTACTTTGTTTGTTTTTTTGTTTTTATTTATAAAAAAGACTTGACCGAAACTAGAAAATGTGAGAGCCTCCACATCAAATTGTTCTCTTCTTCTCAATTTTTTCCCTTTTAATTTTCCTTTCAATTTTAATTGAATGTACTTTTGTCTATTTTTATTGTAGTTCAAGATTTGCCAAAGTATTTCTAATGGCTTCTATAAGCACTCAAAAAGCCTCATCTTCGTCAACACCAAGTTGGAAATATGATGTCTTTCTTAGTTTTAGAGGCGAGGATACCCGCAATAGTTTTACAGATCATATATATGGTGCTTTAAAACAAAAAGGCATTGAGGTCTTCAGAGATGAGGAAAAACTTGAGACAGGGAAATCTATTGCACCGGCACTCTTGAAAGCAATAGAAGAATCAAGATTTGCAGTTGTCATTCTCTCAGGAAACTATGCATCTTCTACATGGTGCTTGGATGAACTCGTAAAGATCATTGAATGCATGAAAGAGAAGAAAATGATAATTTTCCCAATTTTTTATGATGTGGATCCATCTGACATACGAAAACAAACTGGTACTTTTGCCCAAGCCTTTGCTAAACACAACGAATGTTTTAAGGATTGCATAGAGAAGGTGCAAAAATGGAGTTTTGCTTTGAGAGAAGTGGCCAATATCAAAGGGTGGCATACACAGGATAGGTAATTCAATTTGACATTTCTTTCCTTCAAATATTCACATAACACTCATCTCATATATTGCTTTTTATTTTTTTAACCTTAAACAAACCTACATATATCTTTTTAGTTCTTTGAATTTTGTCTCGAGCCAATTATTTTCAATTTACAGAATAGAACATTGGGTTTCTACTTCCCCCTTTCTTTTTTGGACCTATTTGTTTGTGGGTTACTAGTTTAGACTAAGCACAAATTTTTCTCTCTTCATTGCAGGCCTGAGTCAAAAATTATCCAAAATATTGTGAGAGACTTATTGCATAAATTGACTTATGCATCCACAGAAAATAATGAAGATCTAGTAGGAATAACTTCTCGAGCAGAGAAATTAAAGATATGTTTGGCTTTAGGGTCCAATGATGTTCGTATTATAGGGATTTGGGGGATGGGAGGAATTGGTAAAACAACTATTGCTAGAGTTGTTTTTCGTATGGTTTCTAATGAATTTGAAGCTTATTGTTTTCTTGCTAATGTTAGGGAAGTTTCTGAAAGAGCCGGTTTAGTTGTATTACAACAACAACTTATTCTTCAAATTTTGAAGGAAAGTATGATTATACAAGATGTTGATGATGGAGTTCTTTTGATAAAAAATAGGTTACGTCATAAAAGAATTCTTCTAGTTCTTGATGATGTAAATCAATTAGACCAACTAAAAAAGTTAGTTGGGAAGCATATTTGGTTTGGTCCAGGTAGTAGAATTATCTTAACAACAAGAGATAAGCATTTGCTACAGACATTTGGAGTAGATGAAATATATGAGGTTGATCAATTGAATGATGATGAAGCTCTTCATCTTATGAGTTTGAAAGCTTTTAAAAAAGACCATCCTCCCAAAGATTATTTGAAGTTGTCTAAAGATTTTGTATATTATGCTGGTGGCCTACCTTTAGCTGTTGAGATTTTGGGTTCCTTTTTGTTCGGTAGAATAATTGATGAATGGAATAGTGCATTAGATAGGCTTAAAGAATTTCCTGAACCTAAAATTCTCCAAGTACTTAAAATATCTTTTGATGGACTACATGAAGTAGAGAAGGAAATATTCCTACATATTGCATGTTTCTTTAAGCAAACAAACAAAAATGTAGTAGAAATACTGGATTATCTTGGCCTTTACCCTAAAATTGGATTACGGGTTCTTATTGATAAATCTCTCATAAAAGTTTGTGAGGATTATTTTTGGATGCATGATTTACTACACGAGATGGGGAAGAACATAGTTTTTCAAGAGTGCCCTAAAGAGCCTGGAAAGCGTAGCCGACTGTGGTTATTTAAGGACATAGACGATGTTCTTACAAATAATATGGTAAATATTTTGAAAACTTGAGCATACATCCTTTTATGTTATTCAACAAAGTCTAATTTAGAGTAGTTTTGGTAATCTTACATTTTGCAGTTTACTAATCCCTTTTATTTATAATTATTAGGGAACACAAGCAATTGAAGGCATGGTCCTAAAGTTGCATGAACCAAAAGAGGCATATTGGAATCCTAAATCATTTTCAAAGATTCATCATCTTAAATTGCTCATAATTGATAATGTTCACCTTTTGCGTGTGCCCAAACATCTTCCTAATGCTTTGAGATATCTTGATTGGAGTGGATACCCTTTAAAATCATTTCCATCAAGTTTCCAACATCAGGTAATTTAGGTACCTTATACAATTTTATTTTTAAGTTTCATTAAACTGTTAGGTTAGGTGGAAGCTAATTGTTTTACATTTTGTTTTTGGTGTGGATTTAACAGCCTTTTGACATGTTAAAATTCATTCGCTTGAAGCAATCTCTACAATTGATTGAAACCCTTAACTTCAACAAAATCCCAAATCTTGAGAAATTGGTTCTTAAGGGTTGTATAAATTTACTTGGCTTGCACCCATCAATTGGAGTTCATAAAAAGCTCATTCTTCTTAATCTAAAAGGTTGCAAAAACCTCAGAAGTCTTCCAAGCAAGTTTGAAATGGAGTCTCTTAAGATTCTTATCCTTTCTGATTGCTTAAAAGTAGAAAGAATCCCAGAATTTGGGGAGAACATGGAACGTGTATCAGAGCTTTACTTGGATGCCACTGCTATCACAAAATTACCCACATCAATTGGGAATTTAACTGGTCTTGCTTTATTGGATGTAAGAGACTGCAAAAATCTCATATCTCTTCCTAGCACCTTTTTTAATATGAAGTCCCTTAAAAATCTCAATTTTTCTGGATGCTCGAAACTACTAGAGAGCTTATGGAGGATTAATGAAAGTGTAGAGGAGCCTGGTGCAAGTGGAATTCTAACAAGATTTAAGCCGAGAATTCCCAATTCTATGTGCCAGCTATCAACTTCTCTAATGGGTTTGGGTTCTTTGACCAATTTGGTTCTAAGTAGTTGCAATCTCAATGCAATCCCCAATGATATTTGTTGCTTATCCTCTCTAGAAATTTTAAATTTAAGTGATAATAAATTTGAATGCCTTCCGGAAAGCATAAGTCAACTATCTGCCCTGCAACTTTTGAATGTGGCGGATTGCATGAAGCTTATATCATTACCAAAGCTTCCATCAAGTATTCGTTCAATCGAGGCATTTGACTGTCCATCACTTAAAGCAGTGACAAATTTATTGAAACCAAATTCTTTGAATTTGGCGGATAGCATGAAGCTTATATCATTACCGAAGCTTCCACCAAGTATTCGTTCAATCGAGGCATTTGACTGTCCATCACCTAAAGCGGTAACAAATATATTGACACCATATTCTTTAGGTGAGCCAAGACTCCTCCTTTCAAATCGCTGTAGGCTGGCTAACAATCAAGGCGTCATTAACACTTTTTTTGCAGTCATAAGAAAGCATCATCAGGTCTCTCTCTCTCTCTCTCTCTCTCTCTCTCTCTCTCTCAACAGCATGAATTTTATGTTTCAGGGACCCTGCTTTGGCTACGAAATCGGTTACGCATATGACCTAATTATTCCTGGAAATAGAATTCCAAGGTGGTTTAGCCATCAAACTACAGGGACTGAAATAAGTCTAAAAGTACCAAGTCATTTGCGTGATGAGTGGATGGGGATTGTTGTTTGCACTGTATTTTGTTCTACTCCACCTTACGAAACCAACCCAATCAACCGCAGTTCAATTTTTAGTTTTTTGATAGCCAATGGAAAAAAAGTGCGTAGAAGAGTCTTTAGACCTGGAGACATTTTTATGATGGATCATATTAGGCTATCTTATTTACTTCCTGAATTATTTGATAAGGAAGCCATGGAAGAATTGTGGCAATGTGATGTAAATGGATTCAGTCATATTGGAATTCAAATCCCAACGCAAAATACAGGCTTAGAGGTGAGGAGCTTCGGGTTCCGCATGGTATACAAGAAAGACATGGAAGATTTCAACCAAACAATGGCTCAGTTTGCCAACAATAGCATTACTCCTTATTAGGGTTTGGATGTTATCCGTCATAATTTCGACAATTCGGTCATTTCAGAGGAAGGCAAAAAAGTCAAGCGAATCTGTGATGACTATGATGGGGCTGGACCTAGTGGAGAAGGAAGCTCTAATGATGTACCACACCCAAAAAGGATTGAAAGCATCCCAGAATTTTTGGCTCATGGTATCTCTGATTGTGATGAGTCAAGTGATAGTGATTAGTGACCTGGGAAGTTTAATCAACTTTTTGCTCTTGATTATCTGTAAGGCACTACCTTTCTTCTTAATTTAGGTTTTGTTGGTTGTTGCATTATCTTTTTTCCTTAGCTTTGGCATGTAGTTGTACCTTTTGGGGTTAACTTTAACTTCAAAATAGTCTTTTGCTAGCTGTACCTTAGCTTCATTATTGGCACTTATTCCAACTCTCATCTGGTATGTTTCCTTGATCAAATAACATAAAGCAGTACCCCTAAGTAATTTGATATGTATATTATTGAATCTAAAGGATTGGTACAATTGATAAAAAGAATCATCCCTGTCCTTGAAGCTACTCTTTTAATCCAAAAACACAAAAAAAGTTATGAAATAAACAATGATTAGGGTAATCTTGTTTTAGTATATGCGTTTACCTGTTTGTGCTGGTTGCCCCTTTGATGCAGGTTTATTGGACTTGTTCTGGTTCATAAGGAGAAACTTTCACATGCCCAAGAAACAAGAAGACAAGTCCAGTCCACTTTATGCTCCTAATTTCACTCGCTCTATTGGAATGCTGGGTAGAATCTTCATTTTGTTGCCTATAGTTCATTGTTTTAAAATTATTCAATATGCAAAAACAATTTATGCATGCCACTGCAAACATTACAATTGGAATTACTTATTATGTCGTTTCATATTACATATGTGAACTCATGTCATGTATAGATCACAATTAGAATGATTAATCTACCTAGAGTTAGCATCTAGCTTCCTCCCTTGTTGAAGGTTTTCTAACGTTTAAGAGAACAGCTGATTTTTCTATTCTTTTTTTTTTTTTTTTTTTTTTTTTTTTGGCTCTAAAATCTTTATTATTTTAAAGTATGATAACAAATATAGAAGTTAATAAAAATAATTTCTATTAGCATGTTTCAGGACATTGTTATTGTAATTCTCATAATGCAACAGACTTTAGACTCAAATTGCAGTTAGTGAATGTTCAAAATTTAAACCATGAATAACTTACTTTTATGAGGAATTAATGTGGATAAGCAAAATTTCCTCATTGACCAAATCATTCAATTGAGTTCTTTATATATCCAAATATCATCAACATTCTTCATAATCTATTGATCCAAGGGTCAATTGAAAAGGTTCTACATCAGCGTAAGTTATGAATGTCATATATTGCTCGATTGTTAAACATGCCATGATGGATCAACAATTTACCATAATAGAATTTTGAATAGTAAGTAGTACTAGAATTTTAATATAAGACAATTGTGCCTTGCCTCCTGATGTACTTTTTTTTTTTTTTGATAATCGCCTCCTGATGTACTTAAAGAATTTTTTCTACCTTTTTAAAACTTTTGCGCCGAATCAAATTATTGACTGAAAGATGTTCATACCCATTTCTAATCATGACCATACAATAAACTTGATAATATATTATCATCTGAGGTATATTCATCTTTAGAGTAATTAGACTTGAGAAGGCAAACAAGTGTATAGACAAGGTTGAAAAATGTAGAATGTAGCTTGCTTGGATTGGTAAGCCCTTCTGATCTACTTTCTATTAATGTTGTATCACATCTTGAATTTAAGTTTTCTCACATTCTTTCCATTGGGTTTGTTATTTAACAGGATGTATTATATTTCATAGTGGAAAGATGCTAAACTTTGATAATCATTATCCTTCATTCTTTTTAAATTTTAAATTTTTTTTATTATATTTTGGGATTCCCTTAGTGAAGTCAAAACAATCTGCATTTGTTAAAATTTGTTTAAATTTATCTTTACACTTTGACTTGGAAATAGGACCTGGTTAGGGAGAGATACTTTGCTGAAGTGGCAACTCAAATTTTAGCTGCCCCTCTCTCAAGGTGAGGAGTTGTTGATAAGTTTATATGGCCTTATGTAATAGGAATATGTGATGTTCTGTAAATTAATGTTTGAGGGTACACAATAGTCTGCTTAAGAAGTGCTAATGCTCAGTAAAACTTTGTTTTGCAAGTATGCACAAGTTTGTAATGCACAAAAGGCAGAAAGCACCAAGGCAAGTGTCTAGTTGTGGAGGGTTGTAGGTGTTGCTGACAATTGATGGATAGTAACAGAGATGGTGTGTACGGGTTGATTTTGGCTATGTAGCCAAATCTTGCACCAGCAGGCTATGGCAGTTCTTTCATATGCTACCAATTAAAGCCTTAAAGGTCATGCAGCTAGATGCCCGGCTATTCAAGAACCATTATAAGGCTATGCAGCTTGGTTTTTAAAGACTTTTTTTGATGTTTCCATAAGTTCCTTGGCAACTTGCTGTGCTGATTGAAGATCACAAGTGCATGGAAGTTGGTGAACACTAGTGGTTATACATTTTATGCATAAGAGGTCACAGGAGATGCTAGGGCCTTGTCTACTATTGCTTCAGAGCCTTGTGAACATTTTTTGGGCTTGTAACTCTACTACTAGCCAACTCTTTAGACATTCTTGTATCTGAAAACCAAATGCAAACATTTAAAAAAAAAAAAAAAAATGTTTACACCCTTTTGGAACTAATTTATGCCTTTGGCATAAGTCTGCATGGAAACCACTGTTGGAATTTTACTTAGGGAGTAATTCAGGAGAAACGAATATAATACATCTATCAATTAACAATTATATCATGTGCATATGTAATAAAAATTAACTATAAGATGTGGGAAATTTACATATTAAATTATATTATTGGAAATTTACATATTAAATTATATTATTTAAGAACCTCACAAGCAATTAGGATGCTCTCCCTAGCTAGTCAGGATTAATAAAAACTTTTTTCTACTCTTCTCACACCCTTTGCAAGTGTGGTCTTGACAATATTTATAATTTTTAGAAAGGACATGACCAGTCATAAAATCTTTTCTATCGTAATAACAATTTATGTAACAGATATGTTACACTCATTAATAAATAACTTCATTAATTAGATTCATTAATGAAGAAGTTCAGTAACGTGTCATTACTTTTGTAACTTCATACTAACACATGGATTTATCTATCATTTATATCCAGAATCATTATAATGACATCACCTCTTATAGGAGGTCAAGTTGCTGACAATGACATGATCAATTATTAAGGCCAATACTCAATTTGCATGAATCTCACTATGGAATGACTGCCAAGATTATTTTGCACTAACTATCGAAAGACTAGCCCTTATTATAGGGGGGCCCACTTCAAAATCAGAGGTGTTTGACAATCTGTGCTACAAAAATAACTTTTTTTTTTAATAAGTAAAAACCAACCCAACAAATTGAGGAGTAGATATAGTGGAGAGAGAGAGAGAGAGAGAGAGAGAGAGAGAGAGAGAGAGAGAGAGAGAGAGAGAGAGAGAGAGAGACTTTACTACCAAATCTTAAATGTGTGTTTGCTTCATCAAATCTACATTAAAAAGAATCCTTTTTGTTAGGTTATAAGACTTTAGGTTTAAATGTATTAGAACTTCAATTTGTATTGTTGGCAAACCATGAACAAAACATTTTAGTCTTGTTTAGACTTGCTCAAAGCATATGGTTGTATGTAAAGTTGGAATCGAGTAGTTGCAAGATTTATTATGTAAATCTGCCTGGCTTGATTGATCAAAAATTAGGCTCGATCAATCGAAGCTCGTGCAGATTGTTTTTTTGCAAATTTTTCCAACTCAGCCCAAGCCAGTTTGACGTGTAGGGTTTTATGTTTGTCTTAAGTATAAAAGGGAAAACCCTAGGCACGTTTTAGGTTACTCCTTATGCTGTGTGTGTGAATCTTTTGTGAGATCAAGAGGTGTTTACCTTCACACATACTTAGGGTTACCAAGATTCAAGATTATGTCAAGAACTTGGTGATTGATTCAGTTGCTACAATAAGAGCTTAAAGATACACAAGTGGGAGTGTTTGTACTTGTTGTGAATTCAAAAAAGAAGTAGTCTTTGGACTCGGAGCTGTCACGTGGTTGTGGTAGTAAGTTTCCTACTCGAGGTAGCAATAGGATGTTAGTGGTCTAAGTTGCTATTGTGTAAACTTCAATTCTTTCATAGCAGATTCAATTTTACTTTGAGGATAGCTAGGTTAAATCCTCCCCCAGGTTTTTTACCGGTTTGGTTTTCCTGGTTTATCATATTGTTGTGTTCTTTATTTTCCGCACTTTGCAATAATATGATATATGTGTGTTAACCTAGACTTGATAATTTGACTAAGTAATCACTTGGCTTATTACCTAGGTTAATCTGGTTGTATTTTAAGAGGTCTAAAAATAAACACTTTTCACTACCAAATCATTTTAAGAACCTCAGGCCTCATAAAGCATAGTGTGGGGTCAAATACACCAATAGAGGAAACTAAAATGATGCAAACTTGCTCTACAAAAAATATATATATATATATATATATATCGAATTAATAGTTTAATTTTGAAAGGTATTAGGACATATCTAAGAATTGTTAGAGACATATTATGTATATTGGCTAATCCTTTGACAAAACGCACTTTACTTGCAATTGGGTAGATCTAGGATGGGTTTAGTACTTCAAGGAAAAAATGTTCAAGTTTAGTATTAAAGCTATGCAAATCTGTCAAAGAAACCAGTGAAGAAGTGTTGTTCATTAAAGCTTGACAGAATCATATCTATCAAGGTTTAATGTTGAAGCTTGATAGCAACTGTATCTGTCAAGAATTACAAAATTAGAATTTCCAGATATGATTTCACGCATATCCATGTGTATTTGTGTAGGGTTTCTTTTCTCATAACCCTAGACATATATAAGGATTATTTTAAGGGCCGTCACAGATGATACAACCTAATGTAAAGTGATAATACATGCATATTGTGACCAGAGACAATTTGCCCTAGTTCATCTTTCTCTCTGTAGAAGCTACTACGTCTTTGCGCCAAGGGTTTTGTAACGAAGGAGCTTTTTGATCTTCATTGTTGGATGAACTAAAGAACTTTGCAACCAACATCTTCCTCAAGTTGGTGTGTTAGTCATGTACTGTGATCCGTGAATCATTGATTAGTCACATACTAGGAGCCGTGCATTGAAAGGAGAGATTGCTGCTGCATTACAAGTCCAATTGAATATTGGGGTGAGTGTTAAACTGTAGGTTGATATTAGATACCGGGATTCCTTTTACTTGTAACCGCTTGTTTTGATAATAGTGGATTCTTGGAAGTGGTGACCTTAAATTCATCTGGTGGGGTTTTGCCTTGGTGGTTTTCCCCATTCGTAAACAAATCACCTATGTCAAATTTATTTTTCGCTGCATTTAACTTAGTTGGTGATTTGTTTGTGCTACCACACTTATTGCATGTAATTGAATCCAATTAATTCACTTGACTAATTAATTGATGAAGTTACCAAAGGGGTCAATACATTCTTGGTCTATCAAGTGGTATCAGAGCGGACACACTTTGATTATGTTTAATCTTTGCTGTGTAATCCATTGACCCTTGTTGTCATGGCTACAAGCAGCATGAAAAGACCTTTTATTTCAAATACATCTTGCTTTTCTAATCTTTATTTGATTGAGTGTTTCAGAAAATGCAAGTCTAAAAGCTATTTGAAAGCTATTTTGATGATTTTTGTAAAATGTCTTAGTGTAACAAGAAAGAAACTAGACTGCCTTAAAATGAAAATGTGCAAGGGAGTTTGTTTGAGAAGGGTGAAAATCATAGATTTTGTACATAAATGGTAGATGAAAGGGAAAATCATTCCTACTGATTTGGCAGGCAAGTATGAAGTGTGCTTTATGATGAAGTTTGCATTTAAGGTAATGGACACATGTTTGTGGTACCTTGACAGTGGGTGCTCAAGACACATGACTGGAGACCGTTCTCTCTTCAAGGTTTTCGAGTCTAAGAAAGATGGAAATGTCACTTTCGGTAATGGGAGCAAATCTCAAATAAAAGGGAAGGGAACCATCTCTCTACCTGGATTGCCAGACATTGCGAATGTGTTTTATGTAGAAGGTCTAAGAGTGAACTTGTTAAGCATAAGTCAGATATGTGATCAAGACTTCATGGTGTTGTTCTCAAAAGGGAAATGCCTTGTGTTGAATGAGTCTAGGATGAAACTCATAAGTGGAGTTTGCACTTTGGATAACTGCTATGGATTGGTACCTGATGTCGATATTGTGTGCAACAGTATATGGTTGCCAAATGAAAACTTATGGCACCAAAGGATGGGACATGTTAGCTACAAACATCTGTCAATTGTATCTAAACATGAATCAGTATTAGGAATACCAAAGCTCAGCAAGGTTAGCAATGTTATGTGTGGACCATGTCAACTCAAGAAACAGAAGAAAGCAAAACATCCAGGCACTCAGTCATCAGCTACATCTAGACCTCTGGAGCTACTACATTTGGATCTCATGGGTCCAGCTAGAACCAAATCTCTTGGAGGAAAGAGATGCATCATGGTTGTATGAGATGATTTCACCAGGTACACTTGGTTCATTCTTCTAAGATCCAAGCCAAATGCTCTTGAGCACATTGAAACTTTGTGTACAAGACTACAAAATGAGAAGAACATGAAGATTGATCAAATTCGCAGTGTTCATGGTAAAGAATTTGAGAACTCATATATGGAATCTTTTTGCACTAGATCTGGTATATCTCAAGAATTCTCTGATCCTATTACTCCTCAGCAAAATGGTGTTGTAGAAAGAAAGAACAAAGTCATTCAGGAGATGGCTAGAGCCATGTTACATAATAAATATGTGGCCAGAAATATATAGGGAGAAGCAATCAACACCGCATGTCATACAGTTAATATGGTATATTTCAGACCCGGTACAAAGAAGACTCCCTATGAATTGTGGAAGGGAAGACAGCCAAATGTGAAGTATTTTAGAATCTTTGGAAGTACTTGTTTCATCCTTAAGTATAGAGAGAATGTGGGAAAGTTTGACTTCCAAAACGAAGAAGGAATATTTTTGGGATACTCCTCCACAAGCAAAGCTTATCTGGTGTACAACAAAAGAACCAAGAAGGTAACGGAAGCTGTCAATGTTGCTATTGACGAAGCTTCAAATTCCAGTTCTGAGAAAATTAGTGAGGAAATACCTAAGGCAGTTCTTCCTTTAGAGCCTAAGGTTGTTCTAGAAGAATTTAATCAAGAGCCCGTCTTTCTAAGTACTCCAAGTGTTGTAGAAGTCTTAGCAGATATTCCTACATCACTTGAGTCTGAATCTCATGAAGAAAAAGGACCTTCCTCAAGGATTAAGCTGAATCACCCTTTTGAAGTTATTGTGAGAAATATGAATGAATTTAAACTAAGAAAGCGTACAGTTGATAAATGTGTTGCTAACTTTGTGTCTTATTCTTGCTATTTGTCGTAGGTTGAACCAACCAAGGTTAAGGATGCTCTCCAGGATGAAAGCTAGGTTGAGGCCATGCATGATGAACTGCTCCAATTTCAAAGGAATGATGTTTGGACCCTAGTACTTAGACCAGAAGGAGAGCACATCATTGGCACAAAGTGGATATTCAGCAATAAAACTAATGAGGAGGGAAATGTGATCTGCAACAAGGCTCATCTGGTGGCCCAAGGATACTCTCAAGTGGAAGGAGTAGATTTTGATGAAACATTTGCTTTTGTAGCTCGCATGGAATTCATTAGGGTTCTCTTAGCCTTGGCTTGTCACTTAAAGTTTAAGCTTTACCAAATGGATGTAAAGACTACATTCTTAAATGAGTTTCTTAAAGAAGATGTCTATGTTGCTCAGCCTAAAGGATTCATTGATTCACACTTTCCGGATCATGTGTTATACCTCAAGAAGGCTCTATATGGACTAAAGCAAGCACCCAAAGCTTGGTATGATTGGCTTACATAATACCTGGTCTCACATGGTTTCACAAGAGGATAAATTGATCAAACTCTTTTCATCAAAAATGAGAATGACGAGTTGATAGTAGCTCAAGTCTATGTTGATGATATCATCTTCGGGTCTACAAAGGATGAACTTGCTCATGACTTTTCAAACCTTATGCAGGTTGAGTTCGAGATGAGCATGATTGGAGAGTTAAGTCACTTCCTTGGATTGCAGATTCGTTAGCAAGAGTCAGGTATATTCATATCTCAATCTAAATATGCTAAGAATCTTGTGACAAAGTTTGGTTTGGAATATGCTAGTCTTGTTAGAACTCCCATGGGCCCTAATGTTAAACTCACTATTGATTTGTTAGGCAAAAGTGTTGATTCTTCTTTATATAAAAGCAAGATAGATAGTCTTCTTTACCTTATTGCTAGTAGACCTGACATTAATTGCAGTGTGGGAGTGTGTGCTAGATATCAAGCAAACCCCAAAGAGTCTCATTATGATTGCTTTAAAAAGAATCATAAAATATGTCAAAACCACTGCCGATTTCGGAGTGTGGTACAACAAGGACACAAATGATGTCTTAGCTGGGTATTCTGATGCAGACTGGGCTGGGAATGCTGATGACAGAAAAAGCACACCAAGGAGTTGTTTTATGTGGGTAATAATCTTGTCCCCTGGATGAGTAAGAAGAAGAATTCCATCTCATTATCCACTGCTAAGGCTGAATACATCGTTGCTGATAGCTGTTGCACCTAACTTCTATGGATGCAAAAACTCCTTGATTATGGTATTCATCAAGAACATCTTACCATTTATTGTAACAATACTAGTGACATTAACATCTCTAAAAATCTCGTGCAACATTTTCGAACAAAATATATAGAGATTTGACATCACTTCATTCAGGAGCTTGTTGAAGATGGCACACTCACTCTTGAGTTTATCCACATTGATGATCAGAAGGTTGATTTGTTCACTAAGCCTCTTGATAGCAAACGTTTTGAATTCCTACGCCAAAACATTGGTATAATCTCTATGGAGTGATTTCTTCTCTTTCCCCTCCTTTCTCATGCATTTGCATCTAGTTTTATGCTTTGTTTTGTTTAACATGTTTTTGTGTGTTGTTTTCAATTTTGCTTTATTTTGTTTTTCATAAAAAAAAATATGAAAAATCAGAAAAATAGAAAAACAGTGTGTTTTGTGTACATTGGTACTTGTGTACCTTGGATGGCCATTGAAACAAAATTTTCTAAACTTTGTATTTTTTGTAACTTAGATGAGCATCTAAATGCATCACTAAGCAAGTGAGTTTTATGGCTTGTGATTATGTTTGTGATGAGTACAATTAAGTAATCTCTTATACTTAACACTCATATCACTCTTTTTGTCGAGAAAGACTAAAAAAATCCTAAGAGAAAGGCATAAATAACCATCTCACCACTAAAGCCTGCCAATCATGTATAACACCTATGTGCTTCGGCATAGCAAAATTGTGATTTTTGTAGTTTAACATAATTGGGTATTTCTTCTCTTTCCCTTATATGCCCATGCATGATATGCTCAAAAGAAAAATATGCAAAGAAAAACAAAAGCAAAAAGAATCAAAATACTTTTAAATAAGGTTGCAAGCGTGTTTCTAGAAGATGTGGGAGTTATAGGATGTACCTCGAAGGTGATAGTCCCCATAAGCAGTTATAATTGTGTATAAGTGTATTTGATTTTCTTATATCTCAAATTGTGATAATATGAGACACTTATGTACTCGTGCTATGTTTTCACACACAACATACAAACTCTTTGCTACTTTTAATACATGTGCAGGTACAATGTGTTTTAGCCATCACAAGGAATACATGTGTTAATGTATGCTCACTAAAGTGTCATAACTTGTTTTTGAAATATAAAATTGGTTAGACTTGTTTAGTGTGTGTGTGTGTTTTGGATCATGAATGCTTTGCATTTTTTTGTTGAGAGATGTTTTTGAGAGCTTAACATGTTGATTGGATCTATGTTTGTGTAGCTTGCTTGTTGCATTCATCTCTATGTGTTTTTCCTCTCTTTGAAAAACTCCTTTTCTTCAAGCTTGACAGCTTCTCGACAGATTTGCATTTATCGAGCCCCTCTTTCTTCTTTTCACGATGGAAGTTAGCGCAATTTTGATCCATTGAGCTTTTTGGAATTTGTCTCGATAGCTTCTCGATCCATCGAGAAACTTTTTGTCTAGCTGATAGATTCTCGACAGCTTCTCAATCCATCGAGGTACTTTTGCTGTCAACAGATCCTTGATAACACCTCGACAAATTAATTTCTGTTGAGATTTAGTGCTCGACAAATATTGATAGCTCCTCGATCCATCGAGTTGTGTGTTTCTATATATAGCTGAGGCGCGATCCGGTTTTCATTTTCGCACTTCTCTCTCGATAGAAAACTCTCTCTCGACCCAAAACTCTTTCTCATTCTCAAATCTCCTCACCCACTGCATTTTTTGCCTCTACCAAGATCAAATCACTTGGTAAGTGTCCTAAAACCTTCTTTTGCATGCATTCATGCATTTTAGACCTAGGTTTTGGGGTTTTTGAAATTTTTTTGGGTTTTTGAGGTTTTTCTTGAAATTTTTGGGTTGGGCTTTGTGAATTTGATAATATATGATCATGCATTGCATTCTTGCTACATTTTAACAATGTTTCATGCATTTAGATGTGTGTTTGATTATGTTGAAATGTGTGCTGGTAGGTTTGGATTGGTTTTTACCCATGATGTATTTATTTTTGCACGTCACATGTTCATGCATATTTCATGCGTACGTATCCTCTCTTTTCTCTCTTTTTGCTTCTATTTGTGATGTGTTTTCTTTCTTTCTCCCTCTCTCTGATAGATTGTGCATGGCACCTAAGCACAAATCTACTCCGACTCGAAACCCTCTTGGTTTCGGGTCTTCTTCTTTTTCTAATACACCCTCTCTTCACATTCGATTTTGTGATGGGAAGACCCACTAGGACTTCCTTGAGAACTTCCAAAGACGTGGCATTCATCTAGCACGCCATGCCATTCTATCGAACTTTTCCGACACTCCTTTACCTGGTGTCATTCGGACTCAGGGATGGGAATCTCTTTGTGAGATACCCTTGAGGTACCCTATCATGTTTATACATGAGTTTTACTCCAATATACATGGTATCAATACCTCTGTACCTCAGTTTGCCACGACATTTTGAGGTTCATGTATTGTAGTCACTTAGGATCTTATATCTGAGGTACCACATGTCCTGAGGGTATCACATCTTGATTACCCCGGTTGTCAGCGTCTAAGGATTGTGTCCAAAGTCGAGCTTCTGTCTCATTTCTGTGAGACACCTTTTGTATGGGGTGAGCGTCAAAACACCCCATGCTCAAGCTTTGCAAAAGGTCCGGAATTCCTTAATGTGGTAATGACATTTGTTCTTACTCCATTGTCTCACTATAACTCTATCACAGAGCCTTGTGCTCGATTTTTGTTGTCCCTTTTAGAGGATATTTTTATAAACTCCCCCGCTCACTTTATCACTTTCTTCATTGATGTTTATCAAGATGCGGCGACCTGTGATAAGATCATTTTTCCTTCGACTATCATGCGAATTCTTCGCCATTTTTCTATCCCTATTCCTAATTCTCCCTACTTCACTGTTATAGGTGCCATCAGTGTAGCTTCTGTTTGGCGGAGTGAGGCCCAGCTTCGATCGAAGCGGCCACGGACGGAGACAACTGATCCTGCAGCTCTTGCTGTTCCTTCCACCTCTACTCCTTCTTCGTCGGGTGGTGCTATGACTCTTGAGGCCATCATGGCGCAACTTCAGCACATGGATGCTCGCCTTGACACTCTCAGTGATGAGTTGTGTCAGGTGAACACCTGTGTCAGTCGTATTGCATGATGACAAGCTCACCTCGGTGGTTTCGCCGCTTCTCCCTCTCCTTCTCTGGAGGCTTCGGCAAATGAGGATGGCGATGATAGTGCTGATGATGATGATGAGGATGAGGATGCTAGCTCTGCTAGTGATGATGAGATGACAACCTCTTAGTGACTTACCCTTTGTCATTCGTGATAAAAAGGGGAAGTAGTTTTGGAATGATGAGAGTAGTCTTGTATTTAAGGGGAGAGTTAGCATAGGACATTTTTGTTAGGGGGAGTGTTAGATTTTTTAGGGATGTAGTGAGGATTTTATGTACTTCTCTTTTCTTTCTCTTTAGTTACATTATCCTCTTGTACACCGGTCTTGTGACCATTTATTTATGACAAACATTGTATTTATATATATATATATATATATGATGATGATGATGATGTATTTTGTTTTTCACCTATCTCTCTATGTGTTGTTTCTTTTCTCTCTTTGTACACATGTTTCTTTATGTACACAATCTTTATTTTTATTTCACACTAAGATGCATTGATGAGTTTTGTTTAAAGTGTTTCAAAAGACAAGTTGTGAAAATATATCATGCCATAAACTCTCTTCTTGCAAAGTTTTTCAAGAGTTTGTGTTAGGGTTAGATTTTCTTGTAATTCAACAAGTGTTTATGAGTTTAGTGATTTAAGACTTCACTCATGATTCATTTGTTTGTTGTGGTTTTGTCACGGATTGCCAAAGGGGGAGATTTTTAGGACATATGTGAGAATTTTTAGAGACATATGTTATGTATATTGGCTAATCCTTTGACAAAACGTACTTTACTTGTAATTGGGTGGATTGAGGATGGGTTTAGTACTTCAAGGAACAAGAGTTCAAGTTTAATATTGAAGCCATGTAAATCTATCCAAGAAACAAGTGAAGAAGTGTTATTCATTAAAGCTTGACAGATAGCTCGACAAAATAATATCTATTGAGGTTTAGTGTTGAAGCTTGACAGAAGCTGTATCTGTCAAGAATTACGAAATTAGAATTTTCAAATCTGATTTCATGCATATCCATGTGTATTTGTGTAGGGTTTCTTTTCACACAATCCTAAACATATATAAGGATTATTTTAAGGGCCGTCATAGATGATGCAACCTGATGCAAAGTGATATTACATGCATATTGTGACCAGAGACAATTTGCCCTAGTTCATCTTTCTCTCTGTAGAAGCTACTACGTCTTTGTGCCAAGGGTTTTGTAACCAAGGAGCTTCTTGATCTTCATTGTTGAATTAATTGAAGAACTTTGCAGCCAACATTTTCCTCAAATTGGTGTGTGTTAGGGTACTTTTTCTACACCAAATTTTATTTGGGTACCACCTATTTACTTTCAAAGACCACTAATAAATTATTGGGTTTTCCCAAATATTTTTTGCTCTATTATTATGTTAGTCACAAATGTTTCATATCTCATTATCTAAATTGAGTTATGATATAAAATATCACAAAAAAGCCCAAAAACTCATATTTTATCCAATTTTATTATCATATTCTATTAAAGCCCAAGAATACTTATACTTGGTAATATTTGAGAAGCCCATGATTCAAGTCCATGGCAAAACAATTTTGTCAATGGAATTCAAATCCATGATCAAAGCCCATGATTTAAACCCATGGCAATTTATTTATCCAAAGCCCAATTTTCATTGGCAACATCAAAACCCAATTCTCATTGGCAATATCAAAAATCCAATTTACGTTGGCACTATTTAAAACCCAATTCTCATTGACAACATCAAAGTCCAATTCTCATTGGCAATATCGAAAGTCCAACTTACGTTGGCACTATTTAAAGCCCAATTCTCATTGGCAATATCAAAAGCCCAACTTGCATTGGCACTATTAAAAGCCCAAGCTAACTACTTGGCACTATTCTATCAAAAGTCCAAGGTTATTAATACTTGGCAAAATACTATATCATAATTATTTCACTTAAAAGTCCAATAATGAACAATACTTTAAATTCTTAAACATATTATTATAATATTACAAGCTCATGGAATTTATGAATTATCTATTCTCAAAACTCATGACAATCATCTTGTAAAAGCCCATGGAAAGTTATGATTGTTAGATCCATGACATATATTTATTTCATGTTATAAACCCATGAAATACATGGACATCATTTGCATTGCAACATCCATAATATACGCCTTCGACACTCATGGTAAATATTCAAACCCACAAGATCATCATTTAAGTTATGATGCGACTATTAGAAACCATGAACATTATTGCAACATGGAATTCATCAAAGTAAATATTATTTACAAAAGTATTTTGAAACTTGTCCTATTGTTTCAAACATTACAATTAATTGCCCAAAGGCCCATTGCAAGTATTTATAAAAAGCCTCAAAATATTTACTAATAAAAGTCCATGAGGAATGAAAGCCCATGGTAATATGTGCACACAACTCAGCACATGTAAGCAAGCCCAAGCAAAAAACACTAGCAGGAGGCAAAGGAGAGTGGGCAAACAGCCCTTGTTCATTCCTAACCAAAAAGAGCAATTAGGTACTCATACAAGGGAACCAAGCCTTTGAGAATGGACTAAGGGCTGTCCCATTAGTTTTCTGCCACCCTCTGCCTGATGTGAACAATGCCCAAGGGCTATCATATTAGCTAAAGTCAAAAGGATGAAGGGACTCCATCATCTTCCTCAAGACTGCACCTCTAACGGAAGGGGAGTTGAAACCAAATTTCAACAAATTGATGCTATAAATGTTAAAAACATTCAAGATGTAATTCATGTGCCAAGCCCATGAATCCTAAAGGGAAAAAATTGGAAACATGTGGTTTGGAGGGCATAAAGGGATCTCCAGTGGAACCCCCTGAAGTAGACTAGAACTTAACACCTAGCATGGGGTGTTGAATCTCACTTCTTGGGGGACCGAATCTCAGTTGCAACATTAGAATTCATTCTTGATACTTACCTTAATACCATTGGCTGAACACAATCTCAGCAATCTTAGCATTTAATGCAAAAAGTTTTAAAATCCCATCATTATCTAAAGAAGCAAGACAACCCCTCAAAGTGGATTTTCCTACTTCTGATAAAAAATCCCAGGAAAGTTAAACCTTGATTCGTCATCCCTGATGAGTCATGCGTTTTTGGATTCTTGTCAATCAATGCTTTTCCCAAGCTCCATTATAAAAACATACACACCTCAGCCCACAAAGGGGAGAAAGCCTCTTTAAAAATTTCTGTCATTAACTACACTCTATAGAAATTCAATCCCTATTTGCTTTCTTTAAGCTTCCCCAAGCTCTCTTGAGCTCACTCACAACCTTTCTCAGCCTATAGTCACCATAACACCAACATTCACCACCTTGCTTACACCTTCCTACTCCATAAACGTCCCATAACTGACTAGGACAGCCACTCCCTCTGAAACCCTTGGTTTATTTACTACTTTGTTCGTGGTTTAGCTTTCCTTAAACTCACCACTCATCATCTTCAACCTACACTCATCTAATCCCAGATATTCTTCCCACCCCTCTACACAACCACAGCTCAAAAATGTCCTCCAACTACACATAAATAGCCCATTACTCACAAAAAGCTTCAATCTCAGTGTTAATCCCATCTCACTCACTCAAAATAGCCCACATTCACCTTATTCATGCCTTATAATTATACATTCACCAAAATCTTAGTTTAATACTTGCTGCACTGAGCGGGAGATCTTTCTCTCCCTTCATTCCATCCTATTTTTCCTCTTTTATTTGTAACTATGGAGCCTTTAATCATTGTTTTTTATTATTATGATGAAGGATATAATGTATTTTTAACAATTGAATTTTTCCCTCACATTGATGTAATGATGGCTGAAAGTACTATAATTTCCCTTGACCAAGACATACAAGGGCCCCCAGGAGTGAACACTTTCCTAAATTTATTTAATCATTGACTGCTAGACTCTAAGTATAATTTCACCCCTACCGCTGGAGATAATATCATACCACTAGAGGATTGATTTGAACTATGACGCCGTAAAAAGACTAATAATATAACAAACTAACAACACTAACATGTTTATTGGGTTTTATTGTTGTCTTCTTTTTAGGGTGCAGCCTCTATCTCTTACTTGGGTAGACTTACACCACACCGATAGCCGTTGGGCTTTATTTCAAGGGCCCATCGTCGAGTTTCGGCTTGGCTACGCCATATTCTATTTGGGAACATCAAAAAATTTTCCCCTCAATAGTTTGTTAGTCATGTACTAGGATCTATGCATTATTGGTTTGTCACGTACTGGAAGCCGTGCATTGAAAGGAGAGATTGTCGCTACATTATAAGTCCAATTGGGTATTGGGATAAGGGTTCAACTGTAGGTTGGTATTAGGTATTGGGATTCCTTTTACTTGTAATAGCTTGTTTTGATAATAGTGGATTTTCGAGAGTGGTGACCTTAAATTCACCCGGTGGGGTTTTGCCTCGGTGGTTTTCCCCATTCGTAAACAAATCACCTATGTCAAATTTATTTTTCGCTGCATTTAACCTAGTTGGTGATTTTTTTTTTGCTACCACGCTTATTGCATGTAATTGAATCTAATTAATTCACTTGGTTAATTAATTGATTAAGTTACCAAAGGGGTCTGTACATTCTTGGCCTATCAAAAGGGATTAAAAAATACAAACCTTCAAATGTTCACTGTGTCGTTTTCCATTCCAGCGTCAAATATTCCCATCATTCATGGTCCTAAACCTATATTTGAAATACCTTTTTGGTGGGTTTGGATGGCAAGATTTTGGCACGTGGATTTGAATTCGGGTGATGAAAATCTAAAAACTACGTTTGGATGCTTTAAAAAGGGTTAAAGATTTGAATTTGGCAAATCTACCAAAAATTTCAAACCTATAGAATCCTTGAATTTGAAATTATGACATCTAAATTTAGTGGATTTGAAATCATGGAATTTTAAATATATTAATTTAGAATCCAAATCTAAATCCAAATTCAAGTTTTCAAATGCAATCTTCAAGACATCTCAAAAACCATTTAGTCCATGTATCAAAAAAAAAAAAAAAAACAATTTAGTCCACAAAAAGAATAGGCAAGGTTACTCATGAATCCAAATTAATAACCCTAAAGTGAACCATCAATATTGCAGATGATTTAGAAATAATACAACTTTGATATGTAGAGCATTAATATAATATTGATACCCTCTAAGGTTACAATTATTTTATATGCTCATTATGCATTTTTCATTATCTTAAAGAAAATTCAAAACCATTTTTAACATTTAATGAGGAAAACCCTAAATTGAATTTACAGTTTTTAATTTTGCATTGAAGCATATAATTGCTCGATATTATTCAATGAACGAAAACACCTTTTATTAAGCATTGGGCAGAACATAAGAATTTTGTAATATTTTGCACCAGTCATGTTTTTCAATAGGAAATATCTAATCCTTGAACATATTACAATCTCATCTGATATTATCTCAAAATTTGAATATCAATCCAATGGTACTGCAACATGGTAAAAAAAAAAAAAGTACCAACCCCCAGAATCATACAATCCCAAACAAAGAAATTTCAAATTCTACAATTAATTCAATCTCTTGATTTGTTTTGCATCTAGTAATGGTGAAGTACTTGTTCATTAAACTGTTTGTACCTTTGCCCATGTGTAGGGGTGGCAATTCGTGTTTGCGTGTCGGGTTCATGCCATGTTGTGTCAACTCATGAGTATTTGACTATATAAGTCAACATTAACCCGATATGTTTACTAAACGGGTCAAGATTTCTCAACCCTAACACGACCCATTTATTAAACGGGTCAGTCATGTCAACCTGTTTATCAGATTTTATCAAAATGGAAAAAAAAATTATGTAAAAACAAACAAATAAATATTTTTAATATAAAATTTAGAACTAACGAGTAATTGCATCACAAATAATCATTCAAAACTAAAATATATCTTAATATCACAAATAATTAATCACAATATGTCAAAAAAATTAAACCACAACAACTAATAAGTTTATATACCTAGACTTTGAAGGGTATATTGGTAAAACGTCATTTAATTAAATGGGTTAGATGGGTCAAACGGGTTTTATGTGTTGAACACTAACTCAACTCATTTATTAATTGGGTTAGTTGTGTCAACCTGAATATGACATGAACTCATTAAACCTCAACCCATAACCTGTTAATTTCGTGTCATGTTATGTCGAGTTTGCGGGTTGTGTCCAATTTTGCCATCCTTACCCATTTGTCACCAAGGCACCTCATGCTGTTCATCTAAATATCTATTGTACCATTGTTTTGAAATATATATATCAATGGAGATTAAATTGATAGTTTCTTTGTTGCATAATCCAATTTATATATACTTTGGCAAGAAGATGTTTAAGAATTAGGAAAAAAAAAAAAAAATCTACCAACCCATCTTAAAATAAAAACTGCAGCATATTATCATACTAAATTTGTTGAAATATATATATATATATATATATATATAAACAAAACAAACGTTCGGCTATTTTATCAAATAATTTGCATGCATTTAACAAAAACAAAATTTAACCACCGCGCACCCTTGGTGCAGTGGTCACTCCACAAGTATAAATGGTCATTGGGTGTGGGGAGCAAAGGCCGGGGTTCAAGTCTCCAAGAGGGAGCTTCACACACATATACACTTAGATTAGGCTAGAGTAGAAATTCTATCTTGTATTAAAAAAAAAAAACAAAAAACAAAATTTAAAAGATAGAGGAAGATGTAAAGAGAGAGAAAAGAAAAGAAATTAAAGAATAAGAAGTAGAGAAGAAAATAAAAAAGACAAAATACCTTGAGCTTTGTCAATAAGGTAGGAAGTAGTGAAACATACATGTATATTTGAATCTGAAGCACATTTGCTAGAAGGAGATTGCTATTGATGGTGGAAGGAAGGACATGGTGAGGTATATAGTTACGCCTCCACTAATGATACTGAAGATTGGAGCGTCATCTTTGTCAATTGCCATAATGATCAGCTTGGCATGAATAGTTCTTTGTTGTGAATTTTTATTTGTTTCTTTTTATATTTAAAATTGTATATGAGAAGATAGATTGCACATATTTTGGTGCTCCAAAAGTTACACACCTATTAACTTAAAAAATACTCTATTTGGGACAGGGACTCACTATTTTGGTGAAAAAATCTTTGGTTGTGCAGAAAGATAGTGAGAGAGACAGAGAAAGGGCGAGAGGGAGGAGGCAACAATTAGACATGGTAAAATGGGTCAGAATTTTCTGACCCGACCCAACTCGACCCGAAAAATACCTGACTCAAACCCGATTTTTTGACCTGAAGCAAAAACAAGTTGACCCATGACCCGACCCGTGTTTTTTGCGAGTCAACCCAACCCAACCCAACCCGAACACGAACCATTTTTAAAACTTTTTTTTTTTTTGGTTTAAAAAAAATAAAATTAAGACAATATTGGTTTAATTGTTTGTTGTGAGCTTTAAAGAAACAATCGAGACATTTACATTACTGCATGTAAATTAATTGAAAGATGAATGGTCGAGCATTCTGTAATGAGTAAAGTTTTTAGATATCAAATAGCAAAGTACATGTCAAGATAATCTGGTTATAATACAGTTAAAAATATAGATCTAAATTGTAGACATGTGTAAGAAACATTCACAAGTGTGAAAATAGTGAAGCCAAAGTATCAAATTAACATAAATTATGAATGCTTAGACCTATTTTTTAACAATTTATGTCCAAAATAAACGGCTTTTCAAAATAAATTATGATATTTCCTAAAGTGTGTGTTGCTTAACAATGATATGATATTCATAAAAGAGACAATGTATAAATAAGTAAACAATCAAACTTTAATGTATATCTCAAATTGAAATAGAGTGCCAACCACATTGACAATAGATTATAAAATTAATTTTCAAGATTGTAAATTTCTTATATGTTTTCATTTTTTGTCAAATGAATTATCCAATAAGTCATTTGTAATTTTGTTTTATATTTTGGGATGTTGATATTGAGTAGAAATAAAACTTGTGTATTTGTTTTACTTATCTTTGTGTTATTTTATTTTAGATAGCAATGTTAGGATTTGTATAATTTTAAAATTATTGAATAAGTATTAATAAGTGTAGTTTATTCTTGATATAAGTGGTGAATTCAAAGTAATGCGTTTTACATCAAGTAATTTGTTACATGACTTTCCAAATGGCAAATACATATTGTTTTCTTTATAAAAAAAAAAAATTCATGTGAAAAATACGAGTCAACTTGACCCGACCCGTAACCCGATTGACCCGAACCCGTTTTAACCCGCTTAAAATGACTAGTTTTTGACTTGCAACTCGTTGGACTTGCAACCCGATTGACTTGATTCGATTCGAACCTGACCCAACCCGCCCGTTTTGCCATGTCTAGCAACAATACGCACAGGATTGATGAAAAAAAAAGGGTATATCTCTCAATTTAGTTTCTTATTTTACAGCTCTCTTCTTCTTCTTCTTCACTTTTTTTTTTTTTTTTGCCTTGCAATAGCGAGGGCAAAGTAGATAGATTATTTACTTCTATCTACTAAGGCCAAGTTTCTTGTAGCTGAATTAGCATCTCCCAATGTATAGAGACAAAGTACTTGCAATAGTGAGGGAAAAGTAGTTAGATTATGTACTTCTATCTACTAAGGCCAAGTTTCTTGTAGCTGAATTAGCATCTCCCAATGTATAGAGACAAAGTACTTGGAGGTCAGGAGAAAAAAGGGTTTGAATTGCAGGATTAACAGCATATAGTAATTACTTTTAAATAAATGTTACTAAAAGCTCTTTCCAAGGGATAAATTGAAGCAAATTTTCATGTGGCTTTCTAGAAGATTGGGAACAAAGGTTAACTTTAGGTCTTGTGCTAATTATGTGAGTTGATTCATGCAGCGCTTATAAGGCAAGGTGTTTGAGGAAGAGCTTCAATTGTTGCATATGAAGTCATTCATTTTGAAAATTTAATTGTTGTGACAATATGTTAGCAAAACTCAATTTTTTTTTTTTAATTGTTTAAAGATTATGATATTTGTTATCAATTTTAGAAGTTTTTAGTGAGTGGATGTTGCTTTCAATAAATAGGTTATAAGAAACTATCACAGTAAAATAAATGTTCATATTTTAAATAGATACTCTAAGTTTGTGTATAATAAAATTCTTGTATGAATGAGATTAGTGTTTCAATAAATAGGTTATAAGAAACTATCACAGTAAAATAAAATATTCATATTTTAAATAGATACCCTAAGTCTGTGTATAATAAAATTCTTGTATGAATGTGATTAGTGTATGGCTTACATTTTATAGTACATGGTTTCACAATTTTTCAAATAAAAGTTTGTGGGGACTATGGCCCAAAATAATGTATTGGGCCTTGGACCTTGTTCGAGGACACTAACAAGTCCAAGGAGAGAAACACAACTTAGATGATCTACGTTACAATCCTCATCAGTGGGAGACAAAGGGAAGAAGATCCGAGGAGGAACTCCTCCTCGGACACGGAAGACCCAGACCAAGTGTATACTCAAGCAATTGAAGTACGCCCCCTGAACACGTGAAAGGGAAGAAAACTCAAAATATTTAAGGAAAAGTTGCCACCACCACATTAAATGCACTGCAGCTACTTTTCTAGCCGCATTAATGTGGAGAAGACCCCTGAATAGTGCTGTCTTGGCTGCTACAACTCACAGAGAACTAAAATGGGTGTCTGATGGGATAGGTGCTCAAGTGGGGGTCCAGGTGATCAACAAGTGTAAGGTCCATATGATCAGGAAGAGCCTATATAATTTGGAAAAGCCCCAATGAAGAAGGGACAGAAAAAAAGAAGAAGAGAATACTGTAGCATGTTAAAGAACCCTAATGTGGTGATCTGTATTTATAAGTAAAATTCTAGTCTCCTCAGACGGAAGGTCCTTTGATCATAATAGCTTTTATTCGTGTTTGATTACTTCTTAACCCCATGCAAGCCTTTGCTCAACTCATCTAAACCTAGTTCTTGGACCCATACTCTACAAAATTCATTGTATTGTGCTTTTTGGATCAGGATTCCATATAGTTCGGGCTTGGGCTCCAAACTTTGTCTCTACAAAGTTCTATCTTTAAAAAAATAAATGAAAATTTTATTAAAAAGAATTAACAAAGAATGAAAATTATTATCAATTTCATTAATCAATTGTTTCGGATGTATGCAAGGAAAGATTTTTTTAAAAATGTAATTATTTCAAATAATTAAGGAATTTCTATTGTTTTTTATTTTTTTTTGACAAAATTAATTTAGTCACAAAATTGATTGTAACCTTAGGCTACAACTTCCTTTAAAAAAATTAATATTATTACATATTTTGAAAATTTGACTGTTAGATTGTATGTTTTTTACACTCTTAATACACGTATCAAATTTTGCGTCAATCGGATATTATTTACTATATGATCTATAAACTTATATTTTATTCATAATTTTAAATTACAAAAACTTTTCAATTAAAATAATTTATTAATGATATAGTTATTAATTAATTTTTACAAGTAAGAAAAATATAGGGTAAACTGCGTATTTGGTCCCTATCCTATACACCATATTTCAATTTGGTCCTTAACCTTTTAATTGTGTCAATTTAGTCCTTACTGTTAAATTTTGGATGAAAATTGATGACACATCTAATGGCCAAAATAAAAAATTAGTTTTCATTGATGTGACAATACAATAAAATTTTATTTTGATCATTTGACATGTCATCAATTTTTCATTCAAGATATAATAATAGGGACTTAATTGACACGACATTGAAATGATAGGGACCAAATTGACACAATTAAAAGATTAAGGACCAAATTGAAATATGTTGTAAAGAATAGGGACCAAATATGTTGTTTACCCAAAAATATACAAAGAAAATATAATTTAATGATGGGACGCGTGAATAAAAGCCAAAACTACTTTTGTAGATAAAGGTTATAAGCTTAGCTATAACCACTTTTGGAGATATTTTTTTTTTCCCTCCGAACACGAGGATCATAAGGAAATTTTAAAAAAAGAAGCCAAAACTAGGCGGGATTTCAGGTGAATTCCCTTCCATTTCCCTCCCGAATGACTCATTCCCCCGAAATCCAAACGGAGGCCTTAAACTGTACTCTCACACTCACAAATCACAATCACTCTCTGCCCTACCGATTGCTTCCTTCCGTTATATCGCCACTGCGCCACCGTTGACCACCGCCGTAAGCCTTATTCTTCTAAACTTCATAGTTAAAAAATTTTAAATAATAAAAAACTAGTTTTTAGATTTGTTCATTTTTTTTCCTTTTAATATCTCAAATGCCTGTTTGCTTCCTAAAAAAACTATTGCTTATTTGGATGTATTGCTATTTGCTAAGTATTGTTAAAAAAAATTTGCAGTGATGGCTCGGCCACCAATGGACCATAGGAGGAGGAGAATGATGGATCAAAGGAAGAAGATTGTAGCAGTGTCGATTTTTCACTTGCATATGTTGCAGATAACGTCGATGATGATGATGATGTTTTTGTGTGCAATGGTGATAGTTTATAGGCAGAGGAGGGTTAGAAGAAGAAAAAGAATAGGTTGGGGAGACAAAGTGTTTGAGAGAATTAATGAAAGAGCTGTTAAGATGAATAGAATGGTTTGGATTGATGATGCGGCCGCTATAAACAATGTACGTATGGATAGGCGCGCGTTTAGGAAGCTTTGTGACATGATTTCTACACACGGGAAGTTAAGGGAGTTGTCAAATGTAGGAATCGATGAGATGGTAGCGTCTTTCCTAAATGTACTTGCACATGATGAGAATGATGGAGTTGTAGGACGACAATTAGATTCGTGCAGTGATAGTAGTAGTAGTGGTAGTAATAGTGGTGTTATGCACTTCAATGCTGTGTTGTGTGCTGTACTTCGTCTTCATGACATCCTTTATAAGAAACCGGAGCCTATACGAGAGAATTGTAGTGATGAGAATTGGAAGTGGTTTAAGGTATGATACCTTTAAATTATTTTATGTATTTTTTAGGGGACGGAGTTTACCTCCAACAGACTATGTGGTGATTCAAATGGCTATTCATGTATACTTTTAGTTACATAACTTATTTAATGAATCGTGTGATATAATACACATGGATGGTTTTAGCACGTAGTGGTTTAGAGGAAAACTTTGTTCTACCATTAAATTGTTTTATGTATTTTATTTGGATTCATTAATGTTGTTCTAATAACATAGATTGTTACTTTGGCAGAATTGCCTAGGTGCATTAGATAGGGCCTACATTCAGGTGACTGTACCAGTTGAAGATTGGCCTAGGTATCGAACTAGGAGCAATGAAATAGCCACCACTGTGCTAGGAGTATGTTCACATGATATGCAGTTTATTTATGTGTTAGCTGGTTGGGAGGGTTCAGCTGCAGATTATAGAGTTTTGAGAAATGCTATTTCTAGAAAAAATGGACTGAAAGTCCCTAAAGGTAACACAATGCTTATGTAACAATGATTTTTGGGTATTTGCGTATTTTTTCCATCTTACAATTTGGCAATTGTGTTAGGTTACTACTACTTGTGCAATGCTTATTACAACAATTGTGAGGGATTCCTTGCGCCTTATAGAGGACAGCAGTACAATTCAAATTATTGGAGGCAAGACCGCCAACCGACTACCCCTCAAGAGTTTTTTAATATGAAGCATTCTTCTGCTAGGAATGTAATTGAGAGAGCCTTTGATCTACTCAAAGGAAGATGGAGAATACTTGGGAGTAGATCCAGTTATGCAATTGAGATTCAAGTTAGGATCATATTAGCTTGCTCTTTACTACATAACCATATCATAAGGGAGATGCCAGTGGACTCCCAAGAGAGCATCCCCTTTTCTAACGTCTCAGAGGGTCAAGAGTTAGAAGGTGATCATATAACAGATTTGGAGTCATCAGATGCATGGAATGAATGGAGAGATAACTTAGCAAGGGAGACGTTTGACCATTGGAGAGCCCCTAGGCATGAAAGTTGAAAAGGTCTTATTTCTTTTCTGTTTCATTTTATTATACTTTGCCCTCATGTAAATTTGGCAAATTCTAATTCAGTTTGCACTTTTACAATTTTGTTGCTGGGATGGTTCTTATTTTGTAATATGGTATGGATTGGTTTTATATTAGTGCCTTGCTTTCCTTTTCAATCTTAGTGATCTTATTTACTATGATTGTTATCATGCTGTAAGCCTTTTTTCCTTTTATTTTTCATTTACCAATATTTGCACCAAAGAAGAGGAGAACCTTCACAAATCCCTATTTGAGAATTTATTCAACTTGTGAAGGGATCTTATGGAAAACCATATTTTTCTCTCAAAAATTTCTGCCTTCAATTTGGAATTGCTTACATGATATTGGATGTCATGAAAGAAATCAGAGGAATCTGTAAAGTAGGACAGAGGCAGTGGATGTGTTTATTTCTGGATGGAACATGTGTGCTTAATGGGAAGAAAAACAAGTGAAAGGTTTTTGAATTATTGTTGTCAGTAAATGGGCTACAGAAGAAACATGGTAGTACTAATTGTTGGCTTGAGGGGCCTTGGGAAAATAAATTAATTGTGTTGTATTGGCATCCAGAGCAGACAATTTTTTTATCAAGAAGAAAAGCTTGTTAGTGTTAGATGCTGTATGGAATAAAAAAATATTTAGTAAATCATTCCAATCAGGTGGTTTCTTGTTTGGTGCATTGAGAAGTAAAATTATGTTTGATGTAAACACTAAACGTACAGTCAATAAGTTGTGTGAATGAATGTTTCCTACCCTCTTTGGTTCCTTGTTTGTTGCTGCTAAATGAATAATGTGACTAGGAAGGAGTTAAACTACCTTTACTGGGTACCTGAAATCCCTCCAAGGAGTTGGAAAAGATCTTTAAGGTTCTGAATATTAGTGATGAGCAGAAGGTTTATTTATTTATTTATTTAATTTTTTGCAAGAGATAATGAATCTGTGGTGGCAAATGATTTGGAAGGTCCTGAACGTTTATGAGGAGCCTGTGACTTGAAAGGTTTATTTTAGGCATTCAATTGCAAGTATTTTTGGGATAGTGTGATCCAACAAAGTGAGGCTTTAACAGAGGTCCACCGTCCAAGTAGTGAGATTTGCAAAGCCTACCACATTGTGTTTTATTTGCTGCATACGACAAGACAGGGATGGTGTTTTTAGGGTTGTGAAAAATAAATATTAAAGTTGAGGTAATTGTTTCAGCGATCACTTTATGATAAAATGATTACGAATAGTATCTTGAAGGTTATAAAAAATCAATGAAGTTGAAGTATTGGTTCTTATGATTGCTTTATGATTTGATTGTTGATAATAATTTTCTCCTTCAATTTGGTTTAATTGTTGGACCTTCATGCATTTTGGAGTAAGGTTTTTTTCCACCAACTTTATTTACGGTTTGTACCCTTTTATTTTCTCCTTTTTTTAGTTGATTCTCTCAATTATATATATATATATATATATATATATAAATTATGAAGGAATTAACATGCTTGGATTTAGTTGCAAATTCACTTGTGCGTCTCTGGTGCTTTAATTTCAACTATTGACAATGCTGTTCTTAAACAATGACTTGAATGTCCATGCGTGATAACTTCTTAATGACTTAAATGAAATTCTTCTTGTTCTTACTTGAGTTGCCATAATCTTCATCATCTTTCTGCATAAGAAGCATTGCCTGGTTTACTATTTAATATGCGTGGATTATGAAGTTGAAGTTGATAAAAAACTCTCTAAGAAGTTGATAAGGTGAAGAAAGTTCGTCTTCAAATATTAAGAGGCGGGTTGGAAAACTTACACATAAAAGAATTCGAATATGTTTCGGATTATTTTTCAAGGGTGTTGGCCATTAGAAATCAATTAAAAAGATATGGTGAAAACTTGGATGATACTCATGTAATAGGAAAACAAAAATCCTCTAGTCATTAAATTTCAAGTTTAACTATATTGTTATGGCGATTGAGAAATCAAAATACTTGAAGTCAATAACTATTGACTAGCTCATGGGATCTTTACAAGCCCATAAAAAATGCTCAACAGAAGGAAACATTTCTTGATAATCAATCACTGTTAAACTTGTTTTATTCTATCTTACCCCTTAACTTATCAATTAAAAATAAGATGTTAACAAAATTTTATTACAAAAATATAAAAAGTGATTTGCAACTAAAAAAAAATAGAAGTAATGAATTTTAAATAAAAATTATTTAATTAATATTCAAATATAAGAGAATTTTTTACTCAAAATTGTCACTTTAGGCCTCAAATCTTATTGAACTGACCCTGGCCTTTGAGAAGGTAAGGAAGCACTTGCAGCATAAACGTGGCTGAGTAAATCAGAACGGGCCAAATTAAATGGCACATAAAAACATTTTCTACACTCCGTACTCACCATGTATAAAATGTAGGCACCAATTTCCACATTTTTTAAAAATGTCTTCAAACATAAAGGCGTATTGAACATGCAAATAATAACAAAAGTTGAAAAGGTAAAACATGTTAACACAAGCTATAGAAAATTGGAGTCACTTGCCATTTATACGCTATAGGTACAAGTCATAACAAATTCAAAGAAAATTTGACTCAACCTCTCCTTAGTGACTCCATCAAACACCCTAAGGACTATGACAAATAAGATAAAATTAAAATGAAATACTTTCAATTCATGAATTCAAAAGGTGTATCACCACTAAAAACAATTACTTCATAAGAGTAAGGAAAAATGAGTTTTTTAGAACTACACATAACATAGCACTTATCAATCACCTCATTGACTTATTTATAACGTTCAAACAAAATAAATAACCCTCTCATAATTAAACCACACTACCATTAAGTTTTCCATCAAAAGCTTTTTAAGAATGTGAAATATCACTAACTGACAACATCTAGAGACTCATAATCTCAGATTGCAAGCCCAAGATGCTAATATAAAAAAAGATTCACAAGAAAGTTTAGGAGAAAATTGGCCTTTGCCTATTTCGCGAAAAAAATCCAGCATTTTACCTATTTCTCAAACTAATTAGGGAAATACTCTTATTTTGAAACTCGATTTGTAGAAAATTGAGTATGGGGCAATCAAACTAAAAAAAAAAAAAAAAACTTGCATGGAACTTGAGTTCATAGAGCTCCAATTCCATTTAAAACGCCACTATAGGACTCCTTCTCCTTGAACGCAGCTATAGGTATGGGGCGATCAAACTTAAAATAAAATAAAAACTAAAAAAACAAAAAAAAAATGCATGGAACTCAAGCTCATGGAGCTCGAGTTCCATTTTAAAACGCTACTATAAGGCTTCTTGAACGCAGCTATAGGTATGAGGCGATCAAACTTATAAAATAAAAAAAAAAAAAAATTGCATGGAACTCGAGTTTATGGATTCAAAAAATTAATTTTCAATTTGTTATAACTCGATTGTTCAAAATTCAAATTTTAAAAATGGACATTTTCTTAATTAGTTTAGAAAAGATAGACAAAATGCTAGATTTTTTTTTTAAAAAATGGCAAAATCCCATTTTCTCTGAAAGTTTAATTTTGAGGGTAAAGCCTAGCCTACATACGCTCTGAGTCCCCCAACATAGCCTGCAATGTCTCAGGTAAAAGGCAAGATTCAAAACCCATGCCTCCTTCTACTCCAGGAAACATTGTTAACTCCCCATCTTAGTGTACATTTAGGAAGGATTTGATGTTGGATAAAATTTTGGTCCGTTCTCACAATGAAATATGAATTGTTGTCACTGACATCAATTTCAAAGTGATTTGTTTTGATTAGGTCTGATTAACCAAGATGCTAGAGCCACCAAAGAAGCCTTATTAGAATTTAAAGGAGTTTTGTATTCGAGTTTTCTAATTGTACAATAATGTTTTACGCTGTAGATTATCAAAAAATAAAAAAAGTTTTTAAGCTGTAACTAGTTTTTTCTTCCAAGTTTTGCGCCTCTTAATTTGTTTGTCTTAAAATAGTAAAATACACTAAGAAACTCACACTAAATGCCCTTTACAACTTCAGAGTCCAGACAGCTTCGATAGTTTTGTTTCACCTCTTTGGATTGCAGAAGATGTTTACATGAATGTTAGAAAATGAGTGGAAAGGATTTAAAGAATTGGAAATTTGAAGTCGTAACGAGTGGTAAGTATTGTCACACTCACATGTTAAAGAAAAGTTTATCTACTTCACACGTAAACAGCATCTAATGCATTTGCAAAATATTATACCCCCGTTGATGTTGTATTAGAGCATCCACGATAAGAAATGCTATCCAGCAAATCCATTAAACATACCCAGCAAACCCATTAAAATACCCAACAAACCCAGCAAATCTTGGGCAGTATCGGGAAAACCCAAATCAGTCCACCATCAACAACACAACCACCACCCACTGATACACCACCTCGGCACCGCCCCTGATCTGCTACATCTGCCACCACATCAAACCCATGAGCTCCACCAACCCATGAGACCCACGGCGGCTTAGTCACGGCGAGCACGGCACCACCCCGATCTGCCACATCAAACCATGAGCTCCACCAAACTATGAGACCCATGGAGGTTGATTCAAGGGAAAATAGAGAAAAAAAGAAAAGAAAAGAAAAGGAAGACAGGGATGAGAGAGGGGGAAGGATTGGATGAGAGAATCAAAACTGAAAAAGAAGGAAGAAAAAAAAAAAGAGAGGAGATGAAAGTGACCAGTGAGAGAATGAGGACTTGGTAAAGTAAACAGTAAAAATGGGTAAAATATTAATACTTGGTTTTACATTTGAGTTACATCCATTCCACTTTTAGAAGCGCACGGTAGCACAATTGTTTTTTTTTTTTTGTTTTTTGTTTTTTTTTTTGTGTGTGTGTGTGCAATAGTTACATTTTACAACTTCCAAAGGAGTGGCCATTTTGGGCCTGAATTGTAAAATAGGCTTACATTTGCCATTTGCCCTTTCCGCTGTTGATGCTCTTATAGCTCAATGTGTGAAGGTTATGCTTGAGCACATATAAAAAATAGATCTGCTGAAGGGAAAGACAACTTTCAACAAAATAACACCTTTCTCCAAGATCACACGAGTTTGAGCTGTTTGATTGCCATCAGTTTCTATCCTCGAAGTGGTTTATTTTCAGGTGCTAATGATATGTTCCTATTTTGCTCAATGTTTTAGCTTCAAGTTGTGATGTTTTGGTCGCATAAGAGACCGGGCCGGCCCAACATTATTTGGGATCTAAGGAGAAAAATTTATATAAAACCTTTTATATGAAAATATTAATTAAATAAAATTATATAATACTAATTAAATTAAGATTAATTTGATGTAAATACAGAAATTAATGAATAATACTAACTAAACTAAGGTTAATTTCATATAGAATATTGAATATTATAGTTGAACAATAAATTTAAACAAAAGGAACTAAAAAATATATATCATTTAAAAAAAGAAACTTACTTTAAGTTGGATATATAACTATACACAGTTAAGTAAAGTTATAATCTAAATTTTAATTTTATATCTTCTTTTTAAGAGGAAAAAATAGATAAATATTATTTGGTGTATGGGTTCGTAGGAGATTAGTTTACAAAAATTAAAGTCTCAAACTATTAGTGGAGATTAGTCATCATTGATCTATCACATTTGTAGCATTTTTTTTTTTTTGAAACATTTTAGGATTTCAATTGGGTTAAATTTCTATTGGTCTCCTATTTTGGAAGTCTTCTTAGAAATGAAAAGGAAAAATACTAAAGATATTACAAAATATTCACAATCTAATGTGATAAAAACTGTAATTGATGAATTTCAACAACCAAATTTATAAGTGTTTGAATTACTTTTTTATGTGATTGGTAATATGTCAGTTTATAAGCTTATAATAAAATTTGTAATATCTTTAACATCACTAAAAAAAGTGCTCAATTATTTAAAAAATGTTATAATTTTATAAAATTTTGGGTCTTTTACAACGGCCGATGAGGTCTTTTTTTACTAGGATTTTTTTGGGGAGGGGCCTAAGTTGCCTTGGCCTTGGGCCGGCCCTATTGAAGAGATGATGTTCTTTCAAGCATGCAAACTGTTGCTTTAAACATGCATCCTAGGTGTGTTTCTTTTCATTCTGCACGCCTCTTGCAGTTGAAATAATGTGCAACCGTCATTGCCCTATATACTTCCTCGTATAATATCTATTTGAGATGTTATGTTATGGTCACCTGTTATACCAAATTATGTCAAATAAATAAATGAAACTTTTCTGCTAAGAGTTTTGTAATTCAACAACATTATTCTGCCCCTTATGAATAACTTGGATTCAAACCCAGATTTGAAACTTGGTACTTTCTTTGTAATGTGTGAGTTTTGCTGAGTTAGGAGACTGTTAAACTCATAGCTCATGTTGTTGCCAAATTTGCTGCTTCTTTTGAAGTTATTTTCTATTGTAATTACCTGCTCCTATCTTGGACGCTTGCAGGTTAGATTATACACTACCTTTTGTTGTTAATAAAGTTTCAGTTTATCAAAACATTCTTAAGTCCAAATTCTCCTCAACCACCTGTAAATAAAATTATATATATATATATATATATAAATCTTTTTGAAAAAAGAAAATGGGTAAATAACTTAAGATAAGGTACGGCCTATCTAGTTGCATTGAACCTTTCAAAACGATGACATACATTTACTTTTAAACATATGTCACTGTTGTGATGACCCAGCCTAGTCCATGATTTTATGGATAATCCCCCAGGTGCAGATATTCTGATAGCTAGGAGTGGGTCTTACAGTGTCCAGTTGCAATTCAACTTTTGTCAATTCCCCAGGTGCAGATATTCTGATAGCTAGTCTGTGACAATATGTGCTAAAGCCTCTTGGTGGGCCTCCGTCGGCAAAGCACAAAATTAGCCAAATTGTCATATATTGACAGATCACAGCTATGAACTATATTTGGAGATGAGTTTAAGACCCACTCCGAGCACACCCATTAACCACCTATTTGGAGAGGAATTAGTTGTTTGCACGCAAAAGTGTTAGAGCATCCACATCCGGATTCTAAATCCCATCTTATTTTACCATCCCAAAAACCTACTTTATCAATTATACAATACCATTTTACAATACACCCAACATCCCAACTTTTATTTTCCTATTCTACTCATTAAAATAATATTTTTACATAATAAAATAATATATCCTTAAACCCAAATAAAAACAAAAACCCAATACCCAAATAACCTCTTCAACCAACTGCTGCTTCAACCCAATACCCAATACCCCAGAAACGCCAGCCACAAACGCCATCCAAACCGATCCTCAGCCCCAAAGCCACCACAACCCACCACCGACGCACTACACACCTGACACCGCCACTACCACCACCAGACCCAACTCATAATTTACCGTCAACAACCAAAAAAAAAAAAAAAAAAAAACCTGGGCAGCAAACCCACCCTGCCACCCACTGACCCAAAAAAACCACAATCACCACCACCGATGCACTACACACCTGACACCGCCACCGCCACCACCACCACCAACAACAACCCATAATTTACCGTCAACACCCAAAAAAAAAAAAAAAAAAAAAACCCAGGCAGCAAGCCCAACCTGCCACCCACTGACCCAAAACCCATTCCGACGGAGCCATAGACACCCACCCCACCGTCGACCCACCAGCCACAACTACTTCCACCACCTCCACCGTCGGCCCACTAGCCATAACCACAAACCCAGTAGCTGAACCAAAAAAAAAAAAAAAAAAAAAAACCACAATCCAATGGCAACACAGCACAGCCAAATCCAGCCAAATCAAAATCAAAACCAAAATCAAAATCCTAAATCAAAATCCTAAATCAAAATCAAAATCCAAAATCCAAAATCAAAAATCAAACCCATCTGTTCTCGCAAAACCCAAACCCAAACCCATCTGTTCTCACCGGCAGCGATGGCGAGAGAGAGAGGGTCGCCCGTCGCCGATTCATCCCAAACCCGTCATCATCATCATCATCTTCGACCCAAACGCCAAACACCACCCAAACGCCACCCAATCGCCACCCAAATTCGACCCTCACGCCGGAAACCCACGACCTCCACGCCTCCACCACAGCTTTTCTGATCAAGCCTCCACGCCGTTGCCTCCATTCCGTTGAAGAAGAGAGAGCAGGAAGAAAGAGAGAGAAAAGAAACAGAAAAAATGAGAGAGGAGAGAGGAGTTTACCGGGATAAATGAGAGAGGAGAGAGAAATGAGAGTATTAAAATATTATTTTTTTTTATAACATTTAGCTACAGTACCATCTTACATTTGAGATGGTACTGTAGCTAAATCCCAAATTTGGAATTGGCATTTAGCATATGGCCTTCCCATTGTTGAGTAGTTTTGGGGCTTAAATGCCAAATGTTCCTAACATTTGGCATATAGAAGCCCCAATGTTGATGCTCTTATGGGCCTTATAGATGATTTGCAGAGATAAATTTAGTCGTAATTTTAAGTATATTTTTATTAATGGAATAGATTTTATTAAAAAAATTATACTAATTGTAAGGTAAATTAACAGAGAGTAAAATTTTGCGAGGTGGGGTGGGGATTTGTGGGGCCCCAAGGGTCAGGGATGGAGTAAGAAAGTTTTTCCTGTCATGCGGGACGGGATGGGGATGGGATAAAATAAAACCATGTGGGACGAAGACAAAGACCCTATCTTTCGACCATGCTCCGCCCTATTGCCATCCCTAACTAATCGGCATATATAGACATTGGGGAATGGGGAGGGTGAGATTGATTGACTCATTACTATTATGATGATCGTACTTTGCACATTTTATGTGTATTGTAATAAACTAAAAGTGTTATGGTTGATTAATGATTTTAATATGCTCACTGCATGTTTAATGCATCCAAAAGAAAATGGCATAAAATACCTTTTTTTTTTTTTCAGGCAACCTATTTTTTTGTTGAGTTTGTAGTACAACTTTCTTTGTTGGAGACTTGGAGTTACTTTTCTTAGCTTCTATCGTGTCACAGGGTCAATTTTTCTCTTAAATTTTCTGCCTGTGATGACACTAAGCCCACTGACTTAGTCTTAGCCAACACTCCACACTCACACATTGCAGGAACACTTAGAACAGATCTATCAAGGGAATGCACACACACACAACACACACAGTATTTACAGGGCACCAACCCCAACCTTTATTAGTCAATATCAAGTACAAAAGAAGCTTGGAGAATACACATGAAATTCTCTAAGCAAAATAATATACTCTGCTGTTGACAACCCCAACAGCCTAGGATAAATATACTGAATTAACTGTCACAGCAGTTACTGCCAAGTAACTACCCCTTGTCCAGGACTTGCTGTCACATGTGGTCTGACTTAGGACACCTTCAACTGAGGCTGTCTTGGCCTGCTTTCCACATTTTCAACCCCTACACAGCAGGTCTGAACATCCACAAAGTCAGGAACTGTTTGGTAACTGCCGATAACTGCCGCTACACACTCTGCACATGCCAGCCCATTACTCAGCATATCATCATGGGGCTTCTGCTCATGTTCCAACAACCCACACATAATAGTTCCACCACGTTTTAGAAGCCTTGGCCCTCTGCCTAAGCCTTTCTCATCAGCATCACAGCCCACATAACATGTCCATTTACAGCACACTAAATAACTGCCATCAGCCCATTCATACAAGTCCATGCATTTAGCTAGCACCAACTAGCCCAATGTCTTGCACAACATATCATCATCACAGTAGCCCAACATTGCCTTACACCCAAACCACCAAGCCCACATACAAAACAACCACTAACCAAGCCACCATGCCATGCACTAACACATAGGGTTAGCACCACTTGCTGTTGCCCATCATCAAAATCCGTCTCTGCCCACCATGGCCCTCCTCTACCATGGCCTTGGGGCATCATGTGGATCAAGATGTCTTCACATGCTGCCTCTCATCATGCTCATCAATCTGAATCCAGCAGGGAGACCGGGTGTTTCCCCCTCAAAGAGCAATTAGGAGCTTTACTAGATAGGCATGAGGAGCCATTGGTGTCTTGAGAAAACATTGAGCCATGTGACTGGCCTGATGTTGTCCAAGCACTCCAATTCCTCATGTCATCATTAGCAACTTGTAAAGCTCCTAACATATCGTATGGATCAGTTATCCATGTGAAATTAATAACATTATTGCGTAACTTTCTCTTCTCCCCTTTGTTCCCAACCCCAAAAACAAAGTTATCCACTTGAAGCTAATAACATTATCGCATGACTATCTCTTCCCCTTTGTGCCCAACCACAAAAACAGAGTGATACGTCATAGACATGGAAAATGGGTAAGCTGCGTCGGCTTAGTCAGATTGCAAATCAGATCAGGTTAACTTGTATTTTTCACGGGAATTTTTTTTTTAAATAAAGAAAACATGTATTTGCTATTTAAAATGTCACGCAGCAAATTACTTGATATAAAATGTATTACTTTTATTCCCCACTCATATCAACAATGAGCTTAGCTAAATAAATTAATACTTGTTCAATAATTTTAAAATCATATAAATCCCAACATTACTAACCAAAACAAAATAGCACAAAAGATAACAAATCAAATACACAATTTTCATTTCTACAAGATATTAACATTCCAAAACATAAAACAAAATTACAAATGCATTATTGGATAACTAATTTGACAAAGAATAAAAGCATATAAGAAATTTATAATCTTGAAAACTAATTTTATAATCTATTATCAATTGTGGTTGGCGCTCTCTTTTAATTTGATAATAAATGTTAAAGTTTGATTGTTTATTTATTTATATATGGTCTTTTTTACGAATATTATGTCAATGTTATGCAATATACACTCTAAGAAATGTCATAATTTATTTTGAAAAAACGTTTATTTTAGACATGAATTGTTAAAAAATAGACCTAAGCATTCATAATTTATGCTAATTTCATTAAAACTTTGGTTTTAGTTTTTTCACACTTATGAATGTTTCTTATACATGTTTATTGTAGGGGCACAATTTTTGGAGTCCAAACCCCAATTGTGTGAAGTCTTGATCCAAAAAACCCAACACAATAAATTTTGTAGAGTATGGGTTTAAGAACTAAGTTTAGATAAGTTAGACTGAGCCTTGCATGGGATAAAGGTACACATGGACAAGAACAAAAGCCATTACGTTGAAAAATCTCACAGTCCGAGGAGATTCTAAGTTTGATTTATGTATACAGACCATTACATTATGGTTTCCTTTTTTGTCTCCTCTTTCTTATGGGGATTTCTATACCTTATATAGACCCTTCCTTACCATCTGGGCTTTACACTTGTTGATCATCCAAGTCTCCACTTGAGCACCCATCCCATCAGACACCTCTTTCAGTCCTTTGTGAGTTGCGGCAGCTAAGACAACACTGTTCAGGGATCTTCTCCACATTAATGCGGCCAAGAAGGTAGTTGTAGTGCATTCAATATGGTGGTGACAGCTTTTGTTGAGATATTTTGTGTTTCCTTCCTTTTAATGTATTTAGGGGATGGGCTTTAGCAGTTTGGACGTATCTCTGCTTTGGATTTTCAGTGTCCGAGGAGGAATTCCTCCTCGGACCTTTTTCTTTGTTTCTCGTGATAAGGCTTAAAATGTGGATCACTGAGCCACATTGCCTCCTCGGACAGGCCCAACGCCCAACTTATTATTTTGGGTTGTAGCCCCCACATTTATAATTGTGAATATATATTTTTAACTCTCCTTTAACCAGATTATCTTAGCATATACTTTGTTATTTAATATCTAAAAATCTTTACTCATTACAAAATGCCTTAACAATTTATCTTTTAATTCATTTGCATATAGTTAAGTAAAGATCTCAATTGTTTTCTTAAAGTTAACAACAAAAAATTAAATTAATATTGTCTTTATTTTATTTTATCTACCAAAAAAATAATTTTAAAAAATAGTTTAGGTCACAGGTTAGGTTGCGAGTCAGATTGAGTTGACTTGCAAAAAAATCCGTTTGGTCACAGATTAACTCGTTTTTGCACTAGGTAAAAAAAAAAGGTTCAGATTGGGTGAAGAAATCCTAACCCGTTTTGCTGGATACGGGTAGGTTTTATATGGTGAAGAACTGTTCAATTTATACTTTTCCAATCGCTTAATATATATATATATATATATATCTCAAATGCTTCTAGCCTTAAGCCTTGTAGTCGTAGACTCTAGTCCCCGCGGCATGGACAAGTCTAAAAAAATAGTCTCAGAGCATCCACATCAGTTCGTGTAAATTTATCATCTATTTTACACGGAAAAAGCTACTTTTTCTATTTTACACGATCACATTTTTAAAACACCCAAATCAGTTCATCTATTTTACAAATCTACTCTAATTAAATAATATTATTTATTATTAGTTATTAAAACAGTTTTTCTCTCTTTCCCTACCCGTTTCTCTCATTTCTCATCCATTGTTTCTTTCAGCAAAGTCACCTCTCTTTCAGCTCAGTCACCCTTCTCTCTTTCCCTCACTCACTCCCAGCTCGCCGACCCAACCGATCCAGCACACTCCCAGCTCGTCGATCCAACTCGCCACCGCCGCTGCCTCAGCCACCAGTCGAATCGGCCCCTTTCACTTTCGCCCTCCCTCTCTCCTCCACAACCGACCCTTAGCCTCCCACCTCCAACCGACGACAGTAGTGGAAGATCCGGCGGCAGCAATGGAAGATCCGACGGCAGCAGTGGCAGCAGATCCGACGGCAGTTCCGGCTCCGTTGGTCTGGGTTTTCCGGTGGGTGTGTACTGTTTTTGGGTTTGGTTTCCCGGTGATTTTTAATTGATTTTGAGTTGGTTTGATTTTTGGGTTTTTGTTGATTTTGGGTTGGGTTGATTTTTGGGTTTCTGTTGATTTTGGGTTGGGTTGATTTTTGAGTTTCTGTTGATTTTGGGATATTTTTCTGTGCTAGGTTGTGGTGTTTGGTGGTGGCGCTGGGATTGGGGGTTGGGTTTGTTGTAGTTTGGTGGTGGCGCTGGTGGTGGCGCTTGGATGTTCTTATTCCTTGCCGCGCTAGTTTGTTGCGGTTTGATAGAGGGGAGAGAAACAAATAATAAAAAATTATTTACACATTGAACAGTAACCGTGTATATATGCACGGTTACTGTTCCTGTACACATGAAGGTGTATATTTTACACAACTTTATACCCACTGATGTGGATGTTTTTTTGCCTAAAATGTGTAAAACTTGCATCTTTTTCTATTATAAAAGATTTACATGAACTGATGAGAATGCTATCAGGGGATACCCTTTTGTCTGCTGAGTCATTTGATAAATATGATCTTATCATGTCAGATGCTTCTAGCCTTAAGCCTTGTAGACTCTCTAGCCCCGCGGCATGGACAAGTCTAAAAAAATAGTCTCAGTGGATACCCTTTTGTCTGCTGAGTCATTTGATAAATATGATCTTATCATGTCAGAGTTGAGTTGATATAAAGATCAAAGCTTACCATCTCAGCAAAATAAAAAAGCTTACCGACTTTTTCTTTCGGCCATGAACTAGTTCCCACTTTCAAACTCTTACATCACATCCGCCATTTATACGTGACTTTGTAATAAAGTATATATTTTAGCAATTTAGTTTTTGCATTACTTCAATATATTATATGTAGGTTTATTTTTTATTTTATCTTGGACTCTTTTGGTAAAAGTAGGGCTGTTTATTTTTTATATTCACGTATGTGGTTATGGCATGATAAGAAATTTAATTAACAATCAAGTTACTTTTCCTTGAAGTAGATAAGAGGAGGTTCAACGGGTTTGTTTGTTTTGTTTTGTATTTTTTTTTTTTTTTTTTAAAGTATTGACAATCAAATTCTACGAGCTCTACCACATAGATTTATCCTAAAAACTCTACCCGAATTTTTAGTTCTTTCTCTTCTAACCTCGATCGTGCATATTATAGAGAACTAGGCGTCCATGAAATCTCCAATGTAGAGAACCGGTTGTTTAGAGGCACGCCCAATTTACACTAATATTTTTTACTTTTGGTAAAGTAGTTTATTATGAATAGTAGATAAAATTATATGGGGATCCATATTAAAAAATCCACCACTGAACACGATCAACCACATAAATAAATGTAAAAAAGTTGATGAAAATTCGATATACCAAACATAAACTGCACTGTGAAATTGCAATGCCAAAACTTCTTGATTATTTAACTGGAACATATATACGTTGCAGGTTCGTAATCCCAAAGAGAATAGGTCTTGCCGTCGAGTTACGTACGTAGTAAAATATTATTGGTCACTTTGAGAGAATTTTCTTTAAAAAATAAGCCAATTACAAGGATTTGTGTTAAAGTGCTAGTAAAAAAAAATCCTTTGTCGGCCAACCCACAATTCTAACAATGTACTAGGATTCCAAAAAAAATTGGGATTAAAGAATAAAACCCCACAAGCTTTAAACTTTATCAACATGAATTTACCAAAAAAAAAAACCTTTATCAACATGCTTCGTTGTCTGCCGTCAGCTTTTCCATCTATTTGATGTGAAATCAAAACAAAGGACTTTGTGCAGCTTGTCATCTCTTCATTATCAAATCCTTCTTGCGGCACGGAAGAGTGATCTGCTTCCCGAGCACCGCAAAAAACATCTGCATCACAATGGGTCTAAGAAGCGATCGAGCGTGTGAGTACCATGTAACTCTTTTGTCTAAGAAGCGATAACGTGCTATGACGATCCTTCCCCACAGACGGCGCCAACTGATGACGTCGAAAATTGTCACCAATGGGTCACACCGTACTCGCGACTCGAAGCGAACCTGCACGACAGAAGCAATCGAAAGAAGTCCTTCAGAGAGCACCGGTGTGGTGCCGGCCAAAAGCTCTCCGACGGTCAAGTTAGAATTCTTCTGTTTTACTTAGAGCGTTAGAGAGGGTCAATTAAAGCGTACCTCGATTTCTGAGGGTGGCAGGCCTTTTATAGTGATAAAGGGTTGACTTTTCTTCTTGGTTTCCAAATCTTTTCCATGTGGGACTCTAATACAAATTCCTCTGAGCGTGGTGAGCAAGGATTTCCATTTTTGGATCTTAAGGCTTTTCTAGGCGATATGGACTTCGGATCATGGGCCCTTACTATGTCTGTCAGCAATGGGCCTTCAAAGCGCAGGGGATCATCTTTATACAGGCCCACCAGTTCCGATCCGTCAGGCCCATTAAGATAGGCCCATCAGGTTTTATATTTTATCATCTTCAGTTGCCCCCTTCACCCCAATGGTCCGTCACCTTTTAGGTCAAAGGATCAATGGGGTGACGATCCTTACGTATGGGTATGACGGGCATTTTATGACGGATTCATGCAAGATAGGCTGACGGCTCTAGATGGATCAACCCGTCAGAGGAAGATTCATCAAGTTGACGGTTACATGATGGGTACAAATCTGTTGGTGCGTACTGACAGGTTGTCAGCATTTATTAAGCATGCCACGTGTCACACTCTGAATGGCCGTTGTATAGGATCGAAGCGTCGCTTCGTCTTCCGTGCATCTCCTCTATATATATAAGGCGCCTCACTCTCTCATTTTTCAATTTTCAATCAGAAATCGTTTGTCAGAGCGAAGTCGTCAACCTTGTCAGAGCAATCCGTCGAGGACGAGCACCTACTGATTAACCCAACCGTCACCTCTCCTCTGCTAAGTGTGGTAAGTACTTCTAATGTACTATAATTAAGTTACATTTCCGTCCATGCATTGTTGTTAGGCTTTCCATACCCGTCAATACTTTCAAACCCGTCGGTCTTAGGTTTTATCGTCAATTGTAGGAAATGTCTAGTGCGTCAAGTAACCAGTCGGTGGTTCGTGATGGGACGGAATACGAGGATGTATACCCGTCCGGTCATAAAGACCAAGAGAGCCTCGGCGAAGATAGGAGTCCGTCTGCCTCCTCTTCATCCTCAACAAATGAGGATGTGGAGATAGTTGAAATAGAGGGTTCTGATGACGACGGGGATCAAGCACTGGAGTCCGTTGTAGGTGCTGATGGACTAAGGCAGTTCATCATGTTGCCAGAGTGGACGGTGCATAGGTTTACATCCGTCATCAGGGAGAAGCATTTCAGCACTTTCAGAACCAACTTCCAAATCCCGGACTATGTTTCCATCCGTCTACCATATGTGTCGGAGAAGTGTTACTATGAAGGGGTAGACGGCGTTGGAGTGTACGAGCAGGCGTTGAAGGCTGGACTTCGATTCCCGCTTTCTACACTTCATAGGGAACTTTTGCACTATCTGGGGTTGTCCGTCACCCAGATATCCCCTAACGCCTGGAGGGTCTTCATAGCCATGGAGATTCTTTATGGTGCAATGTCGGATGGGGAAAGGAAACTGACGGTCCGTGAATTTCTTCACTGTTACCGTCCAGACGAGATTTCTGGATCAAGGGGGATGTATAGTTTTGCTAGTCGGAGCCCCTTGTTGAAGGTGATCTTTGAGACCCCAGACTCAAATAGAGACTGGAAGAGTCGCTACTTCTTCCTGGAGGGTGACAGATGGATGAGCCGTCCAGGGGAGAAGGAGTACATGCCCGTCGACACAACCTGGGCAGTGATAAATCAGTCGTGTATGCACCCGTCTTAATTTGGTAATGCTTTTCGTATCCGTCCTTTTTTATGTGTATATCTTGATCGCCTTTCTCTGCAGGTAGACGGCGCCCACAAGTCAGCCTTGAGGAATTTAGTTTCCTTGAAAAGATTTGCAGAAAAACTACGCCGGAGGAAAGGACTTGGGCTAAGTTGGTGAACCCGAGGACCATACATTGGTACTGCGACGGTCCTGAGCCCACCCAAGAGGCAATTAGATACGACGAGCGAGTTCATAGACGTAAGCTCGTCGACTTTACTTTACCATTTAACTGACTTTACTTAGTTTTAATTTCATCCGTCATTATTTGCAGAGATGGAAGACGCAAAAAGGAGAGCTTTAATCAAGACTCAAGCCGTCAAGAAGAGGGAATCCGGCGAGGTGGTACCTAGGGTGTCGGCTTCAGCCCCGAAGAGGAAACCGACATCAAAATCCGACCGTCCATTTAAGCAACCAAAGGTCTCTCTTGAACCTGTGGTTGGCTTAATGGCTGAGGGTAACAAGACCGTCACCCCAGCTAAGAAGGGGACGGGAAAAGGATTGATGACGGCCCCAGAAGGTAAGCAAGAGAGACCTCATTCCCTTCTCCACGATGACTCCAAGTATGCGTTGGAGAAGCTGTCGTCTATCATCACGGCGGAAGATTATGAAGATCTTGGAAACCATTCGACGGAGGCCATGGAGGAGACGAGCCTCTTTGCCGTTGCTCAGGTTGGTTATGTCCGTCAAATATGTTTGTTTTTCATTTTCGTTGTTATTTACATTATGTGACGGGTTCTTTTCTTGTTTGCAGTCCTTGGTCATGATGAAGGGTTTATTGGACCGGTGTCTCAACCGTGAGAGTACCTTGGACTGGGTGCGCGCCAAGGCGGAGCAGACGGAGGAAGAGCTTGGTCAACTCCATAAATGGAGGTCCACTATGGAGAAGAAGCTGGAGCTTTCTGAGAAGGCAAGGAAAGAGCTGGAGGAGAAGACGGTTGATGCGTTGACGGTCATAGAGAAAAAGGAGGCGGAGATTAAAGAACTCAAGGAAGAGATCCGTCACGTGAAAGAGGTAGCCGTCGAGGAGTACCGCAACTCAGAGTCCTGCTTGGGCGAGCTGTCAGAGTCTTTCCTTCAAGGTTTCGATGATTCTCTCCGTCAGGTCAAGAAGGCCTACCCAGAGCTGGATTTGTCAATGGTCAAACTTGAGGACCAAGCCCAGACTTCTGCCCTCCCCGTCGCCTCCGAAAATACGGAAGACCTTTTTGGCGAAGACGCTGCTCAAGGAGACGGAGAATCTGCCCCGTCGAAGGATGTCCAAGTTGCTGATCCGAAGAAAGATTAACTTCTATGTAATTTATTTTGAGAACAATCCGTCCTTTATTTTTTTATTTTTTATTTTTTATTTTTTTAATTTACATTTCAGAACAATCCGTCCTCTTTAATTGTATTAAACACTTGCCTTCTGGGCTTTTGGCTTAATGTTTATATGCTTTCTATCAATGTTTGGAACTTGTTAAAAAGTCCGTCCTCCTTCTTGAGGAAGGATTTTTATGAGAATATTTTGTTTATCCGTGATACTCCGTCCACATTGCAGACTTATCATTTTGTGTTGATTGAGCATTTACATCCGTGAGGATTTTCCTTCTCCGTCTATTTTTAGAGGTTTATTATGAAGATCCGTCCACTTTGTGGCGTTGTGTATCACTTTTAAATGTACCGCCTATTTAATGGACTTGTAAAAAATTTTAACGTAGTCAGTGGTCCGTCCACTTCGCGGGCACGTTCTTCTATTATTTCCGTCCACCTTGTGGACTTGAGTTATCATCCCTGTAGGATGTCGTCATCCCTGTAGGATGGCCCGTCGGCCTTGTGGACTTTATTTTATGTCCGTCCATTTAAGGACTTACAGTGATCGTCCTTGTAGGACGATCCGTCCGTCTTGTCAACTTTCGATTGTATCCGTCCACCTTGTGGACTTGAGTAATCATCCCTGTAGGATGGTCCGTCCATCTTGTGGACTTTGGCTACTATCCTTGTAGGATGATCCGTCCATCTTGTGGACTTTATTTTGTATCTGTCCATTTTATGGACTGATAGTGACCGTCCTTGTAGGGTGATATCAACCCCGCATGATGATCCGTCCATCTTGTGGACATTTTGTGTCCGTCAATTTTGTGGACTGAGTGCGATCGTCCTTGTAGGGCGATCCATCCATCTTGTGGATTGCATTTATATCCGTCCATCTTGTGGACTTGAATGATCATCCCTGTAAGAGGTTCTCATCCCCGTAGAATGATCCGTCCATCTTGTGGACGGCATTTGTATCCGTCCATCTTGTGGACTTGAATGATTATTCCTGTAGGATGTTATCATCCCCGTAGAATGATCCGTCCATCTTGTGGACGGCATTTGTATCCGTCCATCTTGTGGACTTGAATGATTATTCCTGTAGGATGTTATCATCCCCGTAGAATGATCCGTCCATCTTGTGGACTGCATTTGTATCCGTCCATCTTGTGGACTTTATTTAGTTTCCATCAATTTTGTAGACAATTATAATGACATCCAAGTAGAAGATCAAAGTAATATCTGATTATAGAAATGCGTAAAGGAAAAAGTGCCTGCCCCCTTTGGGCTTAAAAAGGGCACGATAAGATTGTAGCAAAAAAAAGACAGTTAAAAGAGAAACTTATAAAAGCTTAAACAAAAACTGGTTGCCGTGTCACTACTACTGGTAGTATTTCCTCAAATGCTCGGCATTCCATGGATGCGGTAGCTTCTCTCCATCGGTTGTCTCCAGGTGGTATGTTCCTTTCCTTTTCCAAGACGTAACTCTATAAGGTCCTTCCCAGTTGGGGCCTAGTTTTCCCTGTGCAGGGTCTTTAGTTGCACCCATGACCTTCCTGAGTACGAGGTCTCCTACTTGGAAGTTTCTGTGTCGGACCCGGGTGTTGTAATGTCTGGACATGAGATCCTTGTATCTAGCGATCCTTTGCTCCGCCGCCGACCTAACCTCATCTATCAGGTCTAGCTGTAGCCTCATGAATTCGTCATTTCTGCTTTCGTCATGGTTGTGAACCCTGTAACTTGTGAGTCCAACTTCTGCTGGGATGACCGCCTCGCTCCCGTATGTCAGTCGAAATGGCGTCTCTCCTGTTGGAGTCCTCGCCGTTGTCCTGTATGCCCATAATATGCTCGACAATTCTTCAGGCCATATGCCCTTTGCCCCCTCGAGCCGAGTCTTGATAATCTTTAACAGGGATCGGTTCGTGACTTCAACCTGGCCATTAGCCTGAGGATGGGCGGGTGATGAGTAGTGGTTTTTTATTCCTAGCTGTGTGCAGAAGTCCCGGAAGTGGCCGTTGTTGAACTGCCTCCCGTTATTTGAGACAAGAACTCTAGGAATACCGAACCTGCATACGATGCACCGCCAGACAAAACTCCTAATGTTCTTTTCTGTAATGGTGGCCAAGGCTTCCGCCTCTACCCATTTTGTGAAGTAGTCAATACCCACTACCAAGAACTTCAACTGCCTTACCGCCGTTGGGAAAGGTCCCATGATATCTAGTCCCCACTGAGCGAAAGGCCATGGAGCCGTTATAGGGGTTAGCTCCTCAGCTGGTTGTCCGATGAAATTGCTGAACCTCTGGCATTTGTCGCAGCTTTTAACGTAAGACTCGGCATCCTTCTGCATGGTTGGCCAGTAATACCCAGCTCGTATCAGTTTGTGCACTAACGACCGCGATCCGGAATGGTTCCCGCATATTCCTTCGTGTACTTCCCTCATTACGTAGTCTGCCTCTTCAACCCCGAGACATCTCAGATAAGGACGGGAGAAACCTCTCTTGTAAAGAATGTCTTTTATCAAGACGAACCTTGCCGCTTGGACTTTTAGCTTTCTCGCTGCCTCCTTCTCTTCTGGCAGTATCCCGTCCTTTAAGTATGAAATTATCTGTGTAGTCCAATTTCTTTCGGAGCGTATCTCTTGCATGTTGTCGGGGTCTATTAGTGGAAAGATTTGAACAAAGGAAAGTACATTACCCGGTGTCATCATATGTTCTGCTGAAGCGGCTTTGGCTAGCCGATCGACGAGCTCATTTTCTCCCCTGGGGATCTGGACGACCATTGCTTTCAGCCCGTCGACTCTCGCCCTTACTTGATCAAGATATCTCTTAAACCTTTCCCCATTGCATTCATAATCTCCATTTACTTGACTGGTCACGACTTGAGAGTCGCAATACACGACCACACTTTCAGCTCTGGCGGCTTTGGCTAGGTCGAGTCCTGCCGCCACCGCTTCGTATTCTACTTCATTGTTGGTAATGGGGAAGTCGAGACGGACCATACATTCAACCTTGTTTCCTTCAGGTGACAGCAATACTATGCCGGCTCCTCCAACTCGCCGATTGGATGATCCGTCGGTGTAGATGTTCCACCGGGGGTGTTCTTCTGCCCCCTTGCCCTCGTCACGCGTAAACTCTGCTATGAAGTCGGCTACAGCTTGTCCTTTAATGGCCACACGTGGACGGTACTTGATATCGAACTCACTCAATTCTATTGCCCACAGCGTCAGTCGACCCGCGGCTTCAGGATTACTCAGTGCCCTTCGCAAGGGCTTGTCGGTCATTACATTCACGGTATGGGCTTGAAAGTAGGGCTTGAGCTTGCGAGCCGCCGTGACCAATGCAAAAGCGAGTTTCTCCATAGGTTGGTATCTTTCTTCGGCACCGCGGAACGCCCGGCTGGCGTAGTACACGGGCTTCTGTACCCTGTCCTCCTCTCTGATTAAGGCCGCGCTGACGGCCACCGGGGAGACAGCCAGATAGAGGAAGAGTTCTTCACCTGGTTGCGAGGGGCTCAGTAGAGGTGGTGAAGATAGATAGGTTTTTAACTCCTCGAAGGCTCGCTGACACTCGTCCGTCCACTCGAATGACTTTTTCAATGTTCGAAAGAAGGGTAAACACTTGTCCGTCGCTCTCGATACGAATCTATTCAATGCCGCTACCTTGCCGTTAAGGCTCTGTACTTCCTTCACGTTTCTCGGGGGGGCCATCTCCATTATGGCTCGGATTTTGTTCGGGTTAGCTTCAATCCCCCTTTGAGATACCATGAATCCTAGGAATTTGCCTGCCGTTACACCGAATGCGCACTTTCCCGGATTGAGTTTCATGTTATAGGATCGAAGCGTGCCGAATGTTTCCTTGAGATCTTCCAAGTGGTCTTCCTCCTTCCGGCTCTTCACCAGCATGTCGTCGACATAGACTTGGACATTCCTCCCGATTTGCTGTGCGAACATCTTGTTCATTAGTCTCTGGTATGTTGCCCCTGCATTCTTCAGGCCGAATGGCATTACTTTGTAACAGAAGAGTCCTTGACTGGTTACAAACGAAGTCTTCTCCTGATCGTCCTCGTGCATGCGGATCTGGTTATAACCCGAGAAAGCATCCATGAAGCTCAGCAATTGGTGTTGAGCCGTCGAGTCTACTAGGATGTCGACCCTTGGAAGGGGATAGCTATCTTTGGGGCATGCTTTGTTAAGATCGGTGAAGTCCACGCACATCCGCCATTTACCGCTCGTTTTCTTCACCATTACCACATTCGCCAGCCAATCGGGGTAGTAGACTTCCCTGATGAAGCTTGCCTCTTGGAGTTTGCGGACCTCTTCCGCTATTGCTTGGTCTCGTTCCGGGGCGAATACTCTCTTCTTTTGTCGGACGGGTGGAAACGAGGGCAACACATTCAACTTATGTACCATGACCGAGGGATCGATTCCTGGCATATCGTCATGGCTCCAGGCGAACACATCCTTATTACTTCTCAAGAAAGCTACGAGCTCTTGACGGATTGCGGGTTTGGCAAGCGTTCCGATCTTGGTGGTTCGGTCTGGATTGGAACTGTCGAGAGTTATCTCCTCTAGCTTCTCTGTAGGTTCTGCCGTCGTTCGGTGTTCTTCTATGTTCAAGGCCTGGATCTGGTCTTCCACCTCCATCATAGCTACGTAGCATTCTCGTGCGGCAATTTGATTTCCGCGTAGCTCTCCTACCCCATACTCCGTTGGGAACTTGATCATTAGGTGGTAAGTTGATGTTGCCGCCTTCCACGAGTTGAGCGTGGGTCGTCCAATAATAGCATTGTAGGCTGACGAGCAATCGACCACCAAGAATGTTACGTCCTTGGTGACTTGTTGGGGGTAATCTCCTACTGTCACCGATAACGTGACTGCGCCCAAAGGGAATATTCTACTCCCTCCGAAACCAACGAGCGGGGCGTTTGTCGGTATCAGCTGCTCCCTGTCAATCCTCATTTGTTGGAACGCCGGATAGTACAAGATGTCGGCCGAACTACCGTTGTCGACCAACACTCGGTGCATGTTGTAGTCGCCTGCCGGCAAGCTGACGACGAGGGCATCGTCGTGTGGATGGTGTAGGCGTCTGGCATCCTCTTCCGAGAACCCGATAATGGGGCCTTCCCTTCTTGCCATCTTTGGCACTGTACCCGCCAACTGGACATTCTGTACCATCCGAAGGTATGTTTTGCGAGCCTTTTTCGACGATCCGGCCGCGGCTGTTCCTCCAATTATCATTCTTATGTCCCCTAATGGGGGTCTTTGTCGCTCGTTTTCTCGACGGGGGTGTTGTTCTTGTGGGGGTTGATCCGTTCTCTCCTTGCTGACGAACTTCTTCAGCTTCCCTTGTCGGATAAGGGCTTCGATTTGTTGCTTCAAGTCTAAGCAATCGGCCGTGTCGTGACCATGGTCACGATGGAAGCGGCAATATTTGTCTCTGGACCTTTTGTTGGGATCACTCTTCAGCTTTCCCGGAAACGTCAGGGATCCTTCGTCCTTAATCTGCATTAGGACTTGGTCTATCGGAGTGGTCAACGGGGTGAAACTTGTGAACCTTGCGCCCATGGGTTTTGGACGTCTCTCCTCCCTTCGATCTCCCATCCTTCCTTTCTTCTGCCCCTGGTCCTGTCAGGGATCCTCTTGTCTGTCTCTTTTCTTGGGTCTATCTTCTCGGGCTAATAGTGCGTCTTCAGCGTTCATATACTTGGTGGCCCTGTAAAGCACCTCCGACATGGTCTTTGGGTCATTTTTGTATAGGGAGAAGAAAAACTTACCCCCCTTCAGCCCGTTCGTGAACGCCGCCACTAGTATCTTGTCGTCGGCTTCGTCGATCGAGAGCGCTTCTTTATTGAAGCGAGATATGTAGGCCCGTAACGTCTCCTCCTCTCTCTGTTTGATATTCATTAAACAAGCCATGGATTTCTTATACCGATGTCCTCCGATGAAGTGCGTAGTGAATTGAGCGCTCAGCTCCTTGATGGTGCCGATGGAATTTGGTGCTAGCCGGCTGAACCAAATCCTTGCTGCGCCCTTTAGGGTTGTAGGGAACGCCCTGCACATAATTGCGTTTGCCACTCCCTGAAAGTGCATCAAGGTCTTGAAGGTCTCTAGGTGATCGAGAGGGTCCTTGATTCCGTCATAACTATCCATACTTGGCATGCGGAATTTACTTGGCAGGGGGAAGGAATTGACGGTTGCTGTAAATGGCGAGTCAGTCCGGTTGACAAGGTCGTCAAGATCATTGGACACCCGCCCCTTGAGAGCGTTCATCAGTACTTCCATCTGTTCCTTCATCGCCTGCATCTCCGCGATGATGGGTTGTGGAGCTGTATCCGTCACTGAAGGGATGCTAGCGTCCCGTTGCACTTGTTTGCTCGGGGCGTTACTCTCCTGTGGTCCGTCATGATTCCTCCTTTCAGCGCTGGTTCCTTCTTGATCCGCTCCTTGGTTATTGACCGCCGCACTCTTTTGGTTCAGCTGCTCTTCTAGGTCGTGGTTTTGTTTGGTGAGGCGCTCCACGGCTGCGACGAGCGTCCTGACCTGTCTCTCAAGGGCAGTCGTAGGGGCTTCCTCTTCTTGAGTGTCGTTAGTGGTTGCCATCGAGCGTGTGAGTACCATGTAACTCTTTTGTCTAAGAAGCGATAACGTGCTATGACGATCCTTCCCCACAGACGGCGCCAACTAATGACGTCGAAAATTGTCACTAATGGGTCACACCGTACTTGCGACTCGAAGCGAACCTGCACGACAGAAGCAATCGAAAGAAGTCCTTCAGAGAGCACCGGTGTGGTGCCGGCCAAAAGCTCTCCGACGGTCAAGTTAGAATTCTTCTGTTTTACTTAGAGCGTTAGAGAGGGTCAATTAAAGCGTACCTCGATTTCTGAGGGTGGCAGGCCTTTTATAGTGATAAAGGGTTGACTTTTCTTCTTGGTTTCCAAATCTTTTCCATGTGGGACTCTAATACAAATTCCTCTGAGCGTGGTGAGCAAGGATTTCCATTTTTGGATCTTAAGGCTTTTCTAGGCGATATGGACTTCGGATCATGGGCCCTTACTATGTCTGTCAGAAATGGGCCTTCAAAGCGCAGGGGATCATCTTTATACAGGCCCACCAGTTCCGATCCGTCAGGCCCATTAAGATAGGCCCATCAGGCTTTATATTTTATCATCTTCATATACGTTGCAGGTTCGTAATCCCAAAGAGAATAGGTCTTGCCGTCGAGTTACGTACGTAGTAAAATATTATTGGTCACTTTGAGAGAATTTTCTTTAAAAAATAAGCCAATTACAAGGATTTGTGTTAAAGTGCTAGTAAAAAAAAATCCTTTGTCGGCCAACCCACAATTCTAACAATGTACTAGGATTCCAAAAAAAATTGGGATTAAAGAATAAAACCCCACAAGCTTTAAACTTTATCAACATGAATTTACCAAAAAAAAAAAACTTTATCAACATGCTTCGTTGTCTGCCGTCAGCTTTTCCATCTATTTGATGTGAAATCAAAACAAAGGACTTTGTGCAGCTTGTCATCTCTTCATTATCAAATCCTTCTTGCGGCACGGAAGAGTGATCTGCTTCCCGAGCACCGCAAAAAACATCTGCATCACAAGCTAACTCAATTTGCCGTCACTCAAGAAGGATGTGGAGTGTTAACGTGTAATTGATTATGAGACTTAGGCTCTGTTTGGATACAGCTGAAAATTGAAAACTGAAACTGAAAACTGAAAAATAATTTATGGGTCCATAAACAGTACACGATGTGCACTGATTGGATGAAAAAAGTTTGAAAAGTCAAAATTTGCGATTACTGTTTATTGAACAGTACATGAACAGTAACCGCAAGTCAAAAAACGCGTAAAAAAAAAAAAAAAAAAAAGGAGAAAAACACAAACGCGCTGGAATCAGCGCAATCCAAACGCAGCTTTAGGCTCACTTTATTTACTTAGATATCACACATATTTTTACTTTTACTGTACACTTTACTTATATAAAGACACTCATTTATATTTTATTGGGTAAACTATATATTTGGTCCCTATCCTTTATAACATATTTCAATTTGGTCATTAATTTTTTAACTGTGTCAATTTGGTCCTTAATCTTTTAGTGTCGTGTCAATTTAGTCCTTATTGTTATATCTTGGATGAAAATTGATGACATGTCAAATGACCAAAATAAAATTTTATTGTATTGTCACATCAATGAAAGCTGATTTTTTATTTTTGCCATTAGACGCGTCATCAATTTTCATCCAAAAATTAAAAATTAACAGTAAGGACTAAATTAACACAATACTGAAAGGTTAGGGATCACAATTAAAGGGTTAGAGACCAAATTGAAATATGGTGTATAGGATAGGGACCAAATACGTAGTTTACCCTATTTTATTACTTGAAAAATACAATACACTCATTCAGTATTTCTAACATAGAATCAAATCCACCTTGTTTAAAAGCAATCTTTGTCTTCTTCGGTGTTTTTTTGCTGCGTTTATCTCTTTGATTTCCCACTACTACCATCAAAAGTCTCTAGTATAGTCATTCCACCGTTAAAATTCGCATTAACACTGCAAGACTATTACCTTCTTCAAACCACCGTCACAGAGTCAAACTTCATTTAAGGAAGCTTCTCAACCTTATCAAATTTCAAGCTTTCATCAAGTTTCCATCTTGAGTTTGAGAGGGGTGTTAGAGAGATATATTAGATCATTAGCATAGGTTTAAGCCTAATTCTTCTTTGTGTGCATGTTAAGTCTCCTACTTGTACTAGAAGTCTATTAGTTTAGGGTTTAATCTACTATATATATATATATATATATATATCCATGTTATGGTTCATTATAACATAGGTTTTGTACTACACTCTTATTTAATAAAGATGTAGCCCTTAAGGATTTTTTTTGTGGACGTATGTTATAAAACTGAACCACATAACTCTCGTGTTCTTATGTTCCTATTTTATGCTTCCATTTCCTACACCTATTCAAGTATATTCAATATGAAATATATCATAGCTAATATTTAACAATAAATATGAGCTCTCTTGTAATGTTTTATCAACTGATAGTGAATGCAAGATGTATCTATTTGGTCTCAGGTGGTGTGGATGTAGGTTTTAGTTATCGAACCACGTTAATTGTGTCTGTTCTTTCTTTCTCATATTTTCTTTCTATCACATACTATTTCAAATTTTGGCACCCATACTTTCAAAGAATGGAGTTGCAACTTGCAACTCCATTAATGACCATTTCATATAATTTTTTTTTTATAATCATTTCATATATAATCTTTTTAATTAATGATTGTTGGTTGATATAAATTTTTTTTTTTTTTTTTGATTGTTGGTTGATATAATACTCCCACTAAGAACAAAACAATGTATTTCTTGGAGAAACTAATAGAATGTTTACATCTACGACATAATAGAATGCGGTGGATTCTGCTACTTTGAGTCACAAGACAGTATAAATTCTCATGATTAATGATGGACTCAAGTGACAAAAATATTATTTAAAAATTATCATATTAATATAAGGTGAAAAATATTTAGATTATGCTAAAAATAATATTATTCACAATCCATTTGTTATTGATTTTTACAGGTTTTCATTATTGATAACTTGTCCTTTTGTGAATAATTTTGTGTACATGGACTTTGACTGAAAATTTTTTGTAACTCAATCATTGTTCATTCTCCGGAGGATACGTAAAAACTTAAAAGTGCTACGCTATCTTTACAAACCGTGGACCAACTAGCTAGATTTTGACAAAATGGGATTCAATAACATCAATCTAAAGTCCATTGTTTTGTTCATATTGTATCTTTTTATCTTAATTGGATGAGAGAGCGAGATTCATGCATATCCAAACGTATCTGTACATGTCTGCAACAACGACAAATTTTTTGATAAGACAGAGTCGAATTATTATGAGATTCATATATTGTGAAGGAAAGTTATATAAACCATTTGCATTAGATAATTTTTGTTTGACAGAAATTTTTTATGCAATTTAAAATTCAAAATGATAGAGCAACATGTTTATAGTTTGATTGGCATCTATCTCGTTCAAATTCCTGTGTTGCGAGTTCAACCAGCCTTCGATGATGTCAATGATTCAATGAATTTTTCTAATAAGTCATAGCGTATGGGTATTTCGTTGCAATGAAGTTATTCAAAAGCAATCATAATTCGCAGATCATGGTCCATGAACCAAGTTAATTCCTCACAAGCATATATCACTAAGATATAATATAATAGAAATTTTAATAGTAAATATGTTAATATATTTTTATATAATAAAATATAAGATATAAAAGTTTTGGTACAATTAGGTCTCAATTAGTTCAAATTTTTTTTTTTTGAGGAACTAATTAACTTAACTGGTAAAATTTCTGATAGTTGAACAAAAAATTTGGGGTTTAATCTCTGTTTACACCAAAAATTGATTGGTATCTTGGTCGGATGATAATGTGTAGTAAAAAAAAAAAAGGTTTTGGTACAAACAATGTGTACTTAGCCCAAATCTGTGTGTTCAATGTATCTTTTCTCTTAACAAAAACAAATTTAATTTTAATAATAAAAAGAAATCTCTTATCTATGTATTAATTTGGGAGGAGAGAAAGGAATAAAATGAAAATGAATGGAAAGAATAATTTTATAATATTCTTTCATTCCCTTATTTGAGAGATTTAATGCATTGAATGAAAAGTTTAAGTGGGAGAAAATAGAATAGATAGGAGGGAACACTTATTCCTCCATATTCCCTCAAAATCTCAAATTTTTATTTCCCCCCAAAACTGGGAGGAATTGAAAGGAATAAAATTAGATTTGTGGGGCCCAATAATTTATGGGTCAGGTCCATTTGCTCGTGGGAAGTCCAAAGGCCCAATCCAAAGGAAGCTACGGCCCAAGCTCAATAACATAAAGCCCAAACGGCCCGGAGATGTTGTCGAGGACAGTTCAGTCCTCGGCAGACCCAAAATTCCATCGAAAAAGAGGGGCAAAAACGGTATAGGACCAGACTGGAAAGGAGATCTAAATATCTCGGGACAGCTGCCCTCATGACCCTTCCCAGATAAGACTCTACATCCAGCAGAGCCGGATTCTTCGACTTTATCAACCATCCCCAACAATTCTGGGATTAGACTGACGGGACAAATATCAGTCTCGTAAAAGTTGACCCTACACGTGGACGAAAGATAGCAAACATAGGCCAGTATAAAAGAGAAAGTAAGTAGTCTGGATAAAGGAGAGGATGGACAAGAAACCAGGGATTCCTATCCCACCCCAAGGAAAAAGACTCCATGGGTGAAAATCACTTAAAGATGTATGCATACCACAAAAATTACCGCCGGATAACCGGAGGAAGATCTTAATGATCCTCGGACTAAGTCCGAGGAGTCCAACCCCTCAGGATGTAAGGATATAGGGCCTAAAATGTTCAAATTCAACTCTTATCTTCCACATGAATTTCTCTAAAAACAGGACCGGACCATCACCCCGTGATCAAAGGCAAGCCTTTCAAGCCCACTCTCTACAAATCATATTGTGAGGGATCTTTCATGTATGAGCCCAACATCATTATTGGGCCGTTAAGAAAATCGCGTCCCTACAATTGGCACCGTCTGTGGGAAAGGCTAGCGTGTTGGCGCGGCTGGCGGTGGAGTCAAGGCTATATCTAGCAGAGGTCCGCGAAGTTTCCTCCATCTCCGGCGATATGCAGTTATTGCTTCGGCATAAACTTCCGTTGGGGGCTACGCCCTGCAGTGCCGATGGCGCGGGCAACTCTAGGGGCTTCCGGTCTCAAGCCAACTCTCCCCGCCCTGGTCTAGGGGCTAACCTTCGAAAAATAAATAAATACAGAGAAAAAACTACTTAAAATTACAAGTTTTGGACAGAACCAAGGCCTTGCATGGTCCTCGGACTCAAGCCTATGGGGAAACCAAGTACTCAAAAGTTTTGGACAGAACCAAGGCCTTGCATGGTCCTCGGACTCAAGCCTCTGGGAAAACCAAGTACTTATAACGAAAAACTACATTACAAGGACCGATGCAATATAGAGCAATATGTCGCCTGAAAAGCGATCGGGGTTCCCAACTGCTCAGCCAACTCCTCGGATGGGTTATTTCGAGATCATCATTCTCGAACAGTATTTTCGCACTTATTACAGAACGTTCAACTGTTATCTCGATACAAGAGAATAAGATAAAGCCGAGGAAGTGGATCAGAGGAGAGGTTGGCTACTGCTTCAAGACCTTGTTCTTCCTCAATGCTTTTACATGCCCATAACTCAGGCAGCAAAAGGAACCCAACTTGAGCCTTACACCGCTGAAGGAAAGGTGCAGGGAGCCGGAAGTTGAGGAGCTTTCACCAAAAATTTGCCTGCGACAGGGCAGAGGCGCTGATGGCGGAGAATCTTTCTTCTGACACGCCAAAATTCTGGCATGAACAGAACCTGCTTCGGATTTTGACTAAAAGGGGGAGAAACACCCTTTCCCCTCTGTCGAAGCGGAGTATTCTCTTGAATTTATGCTTCTTTTGCCCGTACCTCACTCCTTTGAGTCTCAGGAGGACACGGCGCCTCTGTGGCAGAAAGAGTTCCTTTTCCTCAACCCTCGCCTCAGACATGATATACTAAGGGAGGAAACTGAAGGACTTGTGCGAAGGTAAAACACCTTTCTCTCCTATTTATCTAAAAAGGTAAGGTGGTGGCATTTAATTCTCGCAGCGTCCCAAGGAACGCTACAGACAAAATGACTCTGGCTCAACTTCCAACGCCACCTGCAACCATGAGATTAAAGGAGCCTCGTAAAGGCGCACCTCGAACACTGGGACGCCAAAAAGTACCGTGTGACCAAAGACTACAGAAATATCTCTTAACTTGTGGGCCTAGTGAATTCGCGGCCCAGGCCCGTTCTGCACTGGGGCCCAGGGACTATGGCCCACGCCGAGGAATAGTCGTTTCCAAGGACAATCTCCTGCTCGGCACCTCGTGAAATACCTGAGAAAAGGAAAAAAGTTTTGGACAGAACCAAGGCCTTGCATGGTCCTCGGACTCAAGCCTATGGGGAAACCAAGTATTTAATAAGTTTTGGACAGAACCAAGGTCTTGCATGGTCCTCGGACTCAAACCTATGGGGAAACCAAGTACTCAAAAGAAAAACTATAAGTTTTGGACAGAACCAAGGTCTTGCATGGTCCTCGGACTCAAACCTATGGGGAAACCAAGTACTCAAAAGAAAAACTATAAGTTTTGGACAGAACCAAGGTCTTGCATGGTCCTCGGACTCAAACCTATGGGGAAACCAAGTACTCAAAAGAAAAACTATAAGTTTTGGACAGAACCAAGGTCTTGCATGGTCCTTGGACTCAAACCTATGGGGAAACCAAGTACTCAAAAGAAAAACTAAGTTTTGGACAGAACCAAGGTCTTGCATGGTCCTCGGACTCAAACCTATGGGGAAACCAAGTACTCAAAAGAAAAACTAAGTTTTGGACAGAACCAAGGTCTTGCATGGTCCTCGGACTCAAACCTATGGGGAAACCAAGTACTCAAAAGAAAAACTATAAGTTTTGGGCAGAACTAAGGTCTTGCATGGTCCTCGGACTCAAATCAAGGCGTTGCGAAGTCCTCGGACTCAAGCCTATTGGAACGCTAACCACTCGGATGAGGAAAGTCCTCGGTTCAAATGCTGTAAAATGTTAAAGCCAATAAAAGTGTTAGGATGACTACTTCCTACACCGTATAGAGCGTCCAGTTCTAATCTTGGCATTGTTTTGGGTAAGTATCGTTATTCACAGGTACGCATTGCTGTGTCCGACCATTCTATTAAAGTTATAATGACATCTTTTTATTAGCAAGTATTTTGGCCTTATTTATCATTGATCCAAATGCTATACTATTATGCCGAGCAGCGTTTGCAAATTTGTAAAAACATAGAGACAGAACATGCGAAGTAAGATAACAATAATTTTTTTTTATTAATATGAAAAGTTATTACAACATACAAAGAGGGGCTTAAACAAGCCTATACAAAAGATGAACTGCCGAAGCAGCGATAACATCTGCAATACAGATAAGTAAACAACCAGGTGTCTTTTAAACTCGTCTTCAAAGTCTCCTTAATCTCTGCCTCAGTATTGCTCATATTGAGAGAAGAACCTTTTTTAGAAAAAGTTGAAGGAGAAGGAAGAAGAAGATGAAGGACAAGGAAGAAGAGGATGGAGGAGATGAATGAGGAAGATGGAGGAGATGAATGAGGAAGATGGAGGAGAAGAAGAGAGAAGAGATGAAAAGAAAGAGAAAGGAGCAAAAGAGGGAGAAGGAAAAGCACCAGGATGGACCTGGTGGTGGAAAGAAGAAGAAAGAGAGGCTAAGGGAGGCGCCAGTGAACGAAGAGAGGAAGAAGCAAGGGCACTTAGTCCCTGCCCCAGTCCTGACTCCTAACACACTGGTGCCGTGTTAGATATACTCGTGAGAGAGCGGGTGGTACTGATGATGTGCTTCCTCAGCTCAGTCACGTCGAAAGTGTGACGTGACGAGTCCCTGCTTCGGATTTTGGCTAAAAGGAATACAAGGCAAATCTTGAGTCTCCGCCATCCCTGCCCTGACCGAGCCATTTCGAGCTTCGTTATAACATGGTGTTTCTGAGAGGGGAATGGTTTTTTCATTGTTTATTACTACGGTAAGTGTTTTTCAGGCTAAGATATAGCCGGAGAGTAAAAGTAAACTCCGAAAAGAATCTAAGGATTTCAAATTTTGGTGGGGTTAAAGGGATTCATTTGTGGGGGAAACAACTCTTGTTTCTTCTCTTTATATAGGGGACGAAGAGGAGAGTACTTAATGTGTTCAGATCTCCAAAGAAATCTGCAAACATGAATACGCCCGTTTCGTCCCCCCACGCCATCAAAAACCGTTGAATCTGGGAGGTCTCGTAAAGGGAAGACATTAAAGATGCGCTTCGGATAACCAAACGGCATAAACGCATCGTGCGCAATTTAAGGGGAATATCTTGTAGACCGGTACATTCCCTGGGCAGGTGAAGAGTCACCAGCGTCAGTCAAGGGCTGAATTAAATGAGCCATAATAAAGGCCCGGGATTACCAAAACCCCCCCTCTCCAACCAGGAAGTCGGACAGCAGGGTTTTGAGGGGCTATTGTGGGGCCCAATAATTTATGGGTCAGGTCCATTTGCTCGTGGGAAGTCCAAAGGCCCAAGCCAAAGGACGAAGGCTAAGTGCTAGACAGAACCAAGACCTTGCATGGTCCTCGGTCACAAGCCTATGGGGAAACTAGGCACATTGAACACAAAGCCTAAGTTCTAGACAGAACCAAGGCCTTGCATGGTCCTCGGATTCAAGCCTATGGGGAAACTATGCACATTGAACACAAAGTCTAAGTGCTAGACAGAACCAAGGCCATGCATGGTCCTCGGACTTAAGCCTATGGGGAAACTAGGCACATTGAAAACAAAATCTAAGTGCTAGACAGAACCAAGGCCTTGCATGGTCCTCGGACTCAAGCTTATGGGGAAACTAGGCACATTGAACACAAAGGATAAGAGCTAGACAGAACTAAGGCCTTGCATGGTCCTCGGATTCAAGCCTATGGGAAAGTAGGCACATTGAACACAAAGGTTAAGAGCTAGACAGAACTAAGGCCTTGCATGGTCCTCGGACTCAAGCCTATGGGAAAGTAGGCACATTGAACGCAAAGCCTAAGTACTAGACAGAACCAAGGCCATGCATGGTCCTCGGACTCAAGCCTATGGGGAAACTAGGCACATTGAACACAAAATCTAAGTGCTAGACAGAACCAAGGCCTTGCATGGTCCTCGGACTCAAGCTTATGTGGAAACTAGGCACATTGAACACAAAGGCTAAGAGCTAGACAGAACTAAGGCCTTGCACGGTCCTCGAACTCAAGCCTATGGGGAAACTAGAGAAATTGAACACAAAGCCTAAGTGCTAGGCAGAACCAAGACCTTGCATGGTCCTCAGACTCAACCCTATGGGGAAACTAGGCACATTGAACACAAAGCCTAAGTTCTAGACAGACCAAGGCCTTGCATGGTCCTCGGACTCAAGCCTTTGGGGAAACTACGCACATTGAACACAAAGTCTAAGTGCTAGACAGAACCAAGGCCTTGCATGGTCCTCAGACTTAAGCCTATGGGGAAATTAGGCACATTGAACACAAAGCCTAAGTCCTAGACAGAACAAAGGCCTTGCACGGTCCTCGGACTCAAGCCTATGGGGAAACTAGGCACATTGAACGTAAAGCTTGAGTGCTAGACAGAATCAAGGCCTTGCATGGTCCTCGGACTCAAGCCTATGGGAAACTAGGTACATTGAACGCAAAGGCTAAGTGCTAGACAGAACCAAGGCCTTGCATGATCCTCGGACTCAAGCCTATAGGGAAACTAGGAACATTGAATGCAAAGGATTTAACGCAAAGGCTAAGTGTTAGACAGAACCAAGACCTTGCATGGTCCTCGGACTCAACCCTATGGGGAAACTAGGCACATTGAACACAAAGCCTAAGTTCTAGACAGAACCAAGGCCTGGCATGGTCCTCGGACTCAAGCCTATGGGGAAACTAGGCATATTGAACGTAAAGCTTGAGTGCTAGACAGAATCAAGGCCTTGCATGGTCCTCGGACTTAAGCCTATGGGGAAATTAGGCACAATGAACACAAAGCCTAAGTCCTAGACAGAACCAAGGCCTTGCCTGGTCCTCGGACTCAAGCCTATGGGGAAACTAGGCACATTGAACGTAAAGCTTGAGTGCTAGACAGAACCAAGGCCTTGCATGGTCCTCGGACTCAAGCCTATGGGGAAACGAGGCACATTGAACACAAAGCCTCAGTGCTAGATAGAACCGAGGTATTGGATGGTCCTCGGACTCAAGCCTATGGGGAAACTAGGCACATTGAACACAAAATCTAAGTGCTAGACAGAACCAAGGCCTTGCATGGTCCTCGGACTCAAGCCTATGGGGATACTAGGCACATTGAACACAAAGGCTAAGTGCTAGACAGAACCAAGGCCTTGCATGATCCTCGGACTCAAGCCTATGGGGAAACTAGGCACATTGAACGCAAAGGCTTGAACGCAAAGTTTAAGTGCTAGACAGAACCAAGGCCTTGCATGGTCCTCGGACTCAAGCCTATGGGGAAACTAGGTAAATTGAACGCAAAGCCTAAGTGCTAGACAGAACCAAGGCCTTGCATGGTCCTCGGACTCAAGCTTATGGGGAAACTAGGCACATTGAACACAAAGGTTAAGAGCTAGACAGAACTAAGGCCTTGCATGGTCCTCGAACTGAAGCCTATGGGGAAACTAGGCAAATTGAACACAAAGCCTAAGTGCTAGACAGAGCGAAGACCTTGCATGGTCCTCGGACACAGGCCTTTGGGGAAACTAGGGACATTGAACACAAAGCCTAAGTTCTAGACAGAACCAAGGCCTTGCATGGTCCTCGGACTCAAGCCTATGGGGAAACTACGCACATTGAACACAAAGTCTAAGTGCTAGACAGAACCAAGGCTTTGCATGGTCCTTGGACTTAAGCCTATGGGGAAACTAGGCACATTGAACGCAAAGCCTAAGTACTAGAGAGAACCAAGGCCTTGCATGGTCCTCGGACTTAAGCCTATGGGGAAACTAGACACATTGAACACAAAATCTAAGTGCTAGACAGAACCAAGGCCTTGCATGTGCTCGGACTCAAGCTTATGGAGAAACTAGGCACATTGAACACAAAGGTTAAGAGCTAGAAAGAACTAAGGCCTTGCACGGTCGTCGAACTCAAGCCTATTGGGAAACTAGGCAAATTGAACACAAAGCCTAAGTGCTAGACAGAACCAAGACCTTGCATGGTCTTCGGACACAGGCCTATGGGGAAATTAGGCACATTGAACACAAAGCCTAAGGTCTAGATAGAACCAAGGCCTTGCATGGTCCTCGGATTGAAGCTTATGGGGAAATCACGCACATTGAACACAAAGTCTAAGTGCTAGACCGAACCAAGGCCTTGCATGGTCCTCGGACTTAAGCCTATGGGGAAATTAGGCACATTGAACGTAAAGCTTGAGTGCTAGACAGAATCAAGGCCTTGCATGGTCCTCGGACTCAAGCCAATGGGGAAACTAGGCACATTGAACGCAAAGGCTTGAACGCAAAGGCTAAGTGCTAAACAGAACGAAGGCCTTGCATTGTCCTCGGACTCAAGCCTATGGGAATCTAGGCACATTGAACGCAAAGCCTAAGTACTAGACAAAACCAAGGCCTTGCATGGTCCTCGGACTCAAGCCTATGGGGAAACTAGGCACATTGAATACAAAATCTAAGTGCTAGACAGAACCAAGACCTTGCATGGTCCTCGGACTCAAGCTTATGGGGAAACGAGGCACATTGAACACAAAGCCTAAGTTCTAGATAGAACCGAGGTCTTGGATGGTCCTCGGACTCAAGCCTATGGGGAAACTAGGCACATTGAACACAAAGGCTAAGTCCTAAACAGAACTAAGGCCTTGCATGGTCCTCGAACTCAAGCCTATGGGGAAACTAGGCACATTGAACACAAAGTCTAAGTGCCGGACAGAACTAAGGCCTTTCATGGTCCTCGGACTTAAGCCTATAGGGAAATTAGGCATATTGAACACAAAGCCTAAGTCCTAGACAGAACCAAGGCCTTGCATGGTCCTCGGACTCAAGACTATGGGGAAACTAGGCACATTGAATGCAAAGGCTAAGTGCTAGACAGAACCAAGGCCTTGAATGGTTCTCGGACTCAAGCCTTTGGGGAAACTAGGCACATTGAACACAAAGCCTAAGTTCTAGACAGAACCAAGGCCTTGCATGGCCCTCGGACTCAAGCCTATGGGGAAACTAGGCACATTGAACACAAAGTCTAAGTGCCAAACAGAACTAAGGCCTTTCATGGTCCTCGGACTTAAGCCTATAGGGAAATTAGGCACATTGAACACAAAGCCTAAGTCCTAGACAGAACCAAGGCCTTGCATGGTCCTCGGACTCAAGCCTTTGGGGAAATTAGGCATGTTGAACACAAAGCCTAAGTCCTAGACAGAACCAAAGCCTTGCATGGTCCTCGGACTCAAGCCTATGGGGAAACTAGGCAAATTGAACACAAAGTCTAAGTGCTAGACATAACCAAGTCCTTGCATGGTCCTCGGACTCAAGCTTATGGGGAAACTAGGCACACTGAACGCAAAGCCTAAGTACTAGACAGAACCAAGGCCTTGCATGGTCCTCAGACTCAAGCCTATGGGGAAACTAGGCACATTGAACACAAAATCTAAGTGCTAGACAGAACCAAAGCCTTGCATGGTCCTCGGATTCAAGCCTATGGGGAAACTACGCACATTGAACACAAAGTCTAAGTGCTAGACAGAACCAAGGCTTTGCATGGTCCTTGGACTTAAGCCAATGGGGAAACTAGGCACATTGAACGCAAAGCCGAAGTACTAGAGAGAACCAAGGCCTTGCATGGTCCTCGGACTCAAGCCTATGGGGAAACTAGACACATTTAACACAAAATCTAAGTGCTAGACAGAACCAAGGCCTTGCATGGGCTCGGACTCAAGCTTATGGAGAAACTAGGCACATTGAACACAAAGGTTAAGAGCTAGAAAGAACTAAGGCCTTGGACGGTCGTCGAATTCAAGCCTATTGGGAAACTAGGCAAATTGAACACAAAGCCTAAGTGCTAGACAGAACCAAGACCTTGCATGGTCTTCGGACACAGGCCTATGGGGAAACTAGGCACATTGAACACAAAGCCTAAGGTCTAGATAGAACCAAGGCCTTGCATGGTCCTCGGATTCAAGCCTATGGGGAAATCACGCACATTGAACACAAAGTCTAAGTGCTAGACCGAACCAAGGCCTTGCATGGTCCTCGGACTTAAGCCTATGGGGAAATTAGGCACGTTGAACGTAAAGCTTGAGTGCTAGACAGAATCAAGGCCTTGCATGGTCCTCCGACTCAAGCCAATGGGGAAACTAGGCACATTGAACGCAAAGGCTTGAACGCAAAGGCTAAGTGCTAGACAGAACGAAGGCCTTGTATGGTCCTCGGACTCAAGCCTATGGGAATCTAGGCACATTGAACGCAAAGCCTAAGTACTAGACAAAACCAAGGCCTTGCATGGTCCTCGGACTCAAGCCTATGGGGAAACTAGGCACATTGAATACAAAATCTAAGTGCTAGACAGAACCAAGGCCTTGCATGGTCCTCGGACTCAAGCTTATGGGGAAACGAGGCACATTGAACACAAAGCCTAAGTGCTAGATAGAACCGAGGTCTTGGATGGTCCTCGGACTCAAGCCTATGGGGAAACTAGGCACATTGAACACAAAGGCTAAGTGCTAAACAGAACTAAGGCCTTGCATGGTCCTCGAACTCAAGCCTATGGGGAAACTAGGTACATTAAACACAAAGTCTAAGTGCCAGACAGAACTAACGCCTTTCATGGTCCTCGGACTTAATCCTATAGGGAAATTAGGCATATTGAACACAAAGCCTAAGTCCTAGACAGAACCAAGGCCTTGCATGGTCCTCGGACTCAAGACTATGGGGAAACTAGGCACATTGAATGCAAAGGCTAAGTGCTAGACAGAACCAAGGCCTGGAATGGTTCCCGGACTCAAGCCTTTGGGGAAACTAGGCACATTGAACACAAAGCCTAAGTTCTAGACAGAACAAAGGCCTTGCATGGCCCTCGGACTCAAGCCTATGGGGAAACTAGGCACATTGAACACAAAGTCTAAGTGCCAGACAGAACTAAGGCCTTTCAGGGTCCTCGGACTTAAGCCCATAGGGAAATTAGGCACATTGAACACAAAGCCTAAGTCCTAGACAGAACCAAGGCCTTGCATGGTCCTCGGACTCAAGCCTTTGGGGAAACTAGGCACATTGAACACAAAGCCTAAGTTCTAGACAGAACCAAGGCCTTGCATGGCCCTCGGACTCAAGCCTATGGGGAAACTAGGCACATTGAACACAAAGTCTAAGTGCCAGACAGAACTAAGGCCTTTCATGGTCCTCGGACTTAAGCCTATAGGGAAATTAGGCACATTGAACAGAAAGCCTAAGTCCTAGACAGAACCAAGGCCTTGCATGGTCCTCGGAGTCAAGCCTATGGGGGAACTAGGCAAATTGAACACAAAGTCTAAGTGCTAGACATAACCAAGTCCTTACATGGTCCTCGGACTCAAGCTTATGGGGAAACTAGGCACACTGAACGCAAAGCCTAAGTACTAGACAGAACCAAGGCCTTGCATTGTCCTCAGACTCAAGCCTATGGTGAAACTAGGCACATTGAACACAAAATCTAAGTGCTAGACAGAACCAAGGCCTTGCATGGTCCTCGGACTCAAGCCTATGGGGATACTAGGCACATTGAACACAAAGGCAAAGTGCTAGACAGAACCAAGGCCTTGCATGATCCTCGGACTCAAGCCTATGGGGAAACTAGGCACATTGAACACAAAGCCTAAGTTCTAGACAGAACCAAGGCCTTGCATGGCCCTCGGACTCAAGCCTATGGGGAAACTAGGCACATTGAACACAAAGTCTAAGTGCCAGACAGAACTAAGGCCTTTCATGGTCCTCGGACTTAAGCTTATAGGGAAATTAGGCACATTGAACAGAAAGCCTAAGTCCTAGACAGAACCAAGGCCTTGCATGGTCCTCGGAGTCAAGCCTATGGGGGAACTAGGCACATTGAACGCAAAGCCTAAGTACTAGAGAGAACCAGGGCCTTGCATGGTCCTTGGATTCAAGCCTATGGGGAAACTAGGCACATTGAACACAAAATTTAAGTGCTAGATAGAACCAAGGCCTTGCATGGTCCTCGGACTCAAGCTTATGGGGAAACTAGGCACATTGAACACAAAGGTTAAGAGCTTGACAGAACTAAGGCCTTGCATGGTCCTCGAACCCAAGCCTATGGGGAAACTAGGCAAATTGAAAAAAAAGCCTAAGTGCTAGACAGAACCAAGACCTTGCATGGTCCTCGGACACAGGCCTATGGGGAAACTAGGGACATTGAACACAAAGCCTAAGTTCTAGACAGAACCAAGGCCTTACATGGTACTCGGATTCAAGCCCATGGGGAAACTACGCACATTGAACACAAAGTCTAAGTGCAAGACAGAACCAAGGCTTTACATGGTCCTCGGACTTAAGCCTATGGGGAAATTTGGCACATTGAACGTAAAGCTTGAGTGCTAGACAGAATCAAGGCCTTGCATGGTCCTCGGACTCAAGCCTATGGGGAAACTAAGTACATTGAACGCAAAGGCTAAGTGCTAGACAGAACCATGGCCTTGCATGATCCTCAGACTTAAGCCTATGGGGAAACTAGGCAGATTGAACGCAAAGGTTAAGTGCTAGACAGAACCAAGGCCTTGCATGGTCCTCGGACTCAAGCCTCTGGGGAAACTAGGTAAATTGAACGCAATGCCTAAGTGCTAGACAGAACCAAGGCCTTGCATGGTCCTCGGACTCAAGCCTATGGGGAAACAGGGCACATTGAATGCAAAGGCTAAGTGCTAGACAGAACCAAGGCCTTGCATGGTTCTCGGACTCAAGCCTTTGGGGAAACTAGGCACATTGAACGCAAAGACTTGAACGAAAAGGCTAAGTGCTAGATAGAACGAAGGCTTTGCATGGTCCTCGGACTTAAGCCTATGGGGAAATTAGGCACATTGAACGTAAAGCTTGAGTGCTGGACAGAATCAAGGCCTTGCATGGTCCTCGGACTCAAGCCTATGGGGAAACTAGGTACATTGAACGCAAAGGCTAAGTGCTAGACAGAACCAAGGCCTTGCATGATCCTCAGACTCAAGCCTATGGGGAAACTAGGCACATTGAACGCAAAGGTTAAGTGCTAGACAGAACCAAGGCCTTGCATGGTCCTCGGACTCAAGCCTCTGGGGAAACTAGGTAAATTGAACGCAAAGACTAAGTGCTAGACAGAACCAAGGCCTTGCATGATCCTCAGACTCAAGCCTATGGGGAAACTAGGTACATTGAACGCAAAGGCTAAGTGCTAGACAGAACCAAGGCCTTGCATGATCCTCGGACTCAAGCCTATGGGGAAACTAGGCATATTGAACGCAAAGGCTTGAACGCGAAGGCTAAGTGCTAGACAGAACCAAGGCCTTGCATGGTCCTCGGACTCAAGCCTATGGGGAAACTAGGCAAATTGAACACAAAGTCTAAGTGCTAGACATAACCAAGTCCTTGCATGGTCCTCGGACTCAAGCTTATGGGGAAACTAGGCACACTGAACGCAAAGCCTAAGTACTAGACAGAACCAAGGCCTTGCATGGTCCTCAGACTCAAGCCTATGGGGAAACTAGGCACATTGAACACAAAATCTAAGTGCTAGACAGAACCAAGGCCTTGCATGGTCCTCGGACTCAAGCCTATGGGGATACTAGGCACATTGAACACAAAGGCTAAGTGCTAGACAGAACCAAGGCCTTGCATGATCCTCGGACTCAAGCCTATGGGGAAACTAGGCACATTGAACGCAAAGGTTTGAACGCGAAGGCTAAGTGCTAGACAGAACCAAGGCCTTGCATGGTCCTCGGACTCAAGCCTATGGGGAAACTAGGCAAATTGAACACAAAGTCTAAGTGATAGACATAACCACGTCCTTGCATGGTCCTCGGACTCAAGCCTATGGGGAAACTAGGCACATTGAACACAAAATCTAAGTGCTAGACAGAACCAAGGCCTTGCATGGTCCTCGGACTCAAGCCTATGGGGAAACTAGGCACATTGAACACAAAATCTAAGTGCTAGACAGAACCGAGGCCTTGCATGGTCCTCGGACTCAAGCCTATGGGGATACTAGGCACATTGAACACAAAGGCTAAGTGTTAGACAGAACCAAGGCCTTGCATGATCCTCGGACTCAAGCCTATGGGGAAACTAGGCACATTGAACACAAAGCCTAAGTCCTAGACAGAACCAAGGCCTTGCATGGCCCTCGGACTCAAGTCTATGGGGAAACTAGGCACATTGAACACAAAGTCTAAGTGCCAGACAGAACTAAGGCCTTTCATGGTCCTCGGACTTAAGCCTATAGGGAAATTAGGCACATTGAACAGAAAGCCTAAGTCCTAGACAGAACCAAGGCCTTGCATGGTCCTCGGAGTCAAGCCTATGGGGAAACTAGGCACATTGAACACAAAATCTAAGTGCTAGACAGAACCAAGGCCTTGCATGGTCCTCGGACTCAAGCTTATGGGGAAACGAGGCACATTGAACACAAAGCCTAAGTGCTAGATAGAACCGAGGTCTTGGATGGTCCTCGGACTCAAGCCTATGGGGAAACTAGGCACATTGAACACAAAGGCTAAGTGCTAAACAGAACTAAGGCCTTGCATGGTCCTCGAACTCAAGCCTATGGGGAAACTAGGCACATTGAACACAAAGTCTAAGTGCCGGACAGAACTAAGGCCTTTCATGGTCCTCGGACTTAAGCCTATAGGGAAATTAGGCATATTGAACACAAAGCCTAAGTCCTAGACAGAACCAAGGCCTTGCATGGTCCTCGGACTCAAGACTATGGGGAAACTAGGCACATTGAATGCAAAGGCTAAGTGCTAGACAGAACCAAGGCCTTGAATGGTTCTCGGACTCAAGCCTTTGGGGAAACTAGGCACATTGAACACAAAGCCGAAGTTCTAGACAGAACCAAGGCCTTGCATGGCCCTCGGACTCAAGCCTATGGGGAAACTAGGCACATTGAACACAAAGTCTAAGTGCCAGACAGAACTAAGGCCTTTCATGGTCCTCGGACTTAAGCCTATAGGGAAATTAGGCACATTGAACACAAAGCCTAAGTCCTAGACAGAACCAAGGCCTTGCATGGTCTTCGGACTCAAGCCTTTGGGGAAATTAGGCATGTTGAACACAAAGCCTAAGTCCTAGACAGAACCAAAGCCTTGCATGGTCCTCGGACTCAAGCCTATGGGGAAACTAGGCAAATTGAACACAAAGTCTAAGTGCTAGACATAACCAAGTCCTTGCATGGTCCTCGGACTCAAGCTTATGGGGAAACTAGGCACACTGAACGCAAAGCCTAAGTACTAGACAGAACCAAGGCCTTGCATGGTCCTCAGACTCAAGCCTATGGGGAAACTAGGCACATTGAACACAAAATCTAAGTGCTAGACAGAACCAAGGCCTTGCATGGTCCTCGGATTCAAGCCTATGGGGAAACTACGCACATTGAACACAAACTCTAAGTGCTAGACAGAACCAAGGCTTTGCATGGTCCTTGGACTTAAGCCTATGGGGAAACTAGGCACATTGAACGCAAAGCCTAAGTACTAGAGAGAACCAAGGCCTTGCATGGTCCTCGGACTCAAGCCTATGGGGAAACTAGACACATTGAACACAAAATCTAAGTGCTAGACAGAACCAAGGCCTTGCATGGGCTCGGACTCAAGCTTATGGAGAAACTAGGCACATTGAACACAAAGGTTAAGAGCTAGAAAGAACTAAGGCCTTGCACGGTCGTCGAACTCAAGCCTATTGGGAAACTAGGCAAATTGAACAGCAAGCCTAAGTGCTAGACAGAACCAAGACCTTGCATGGTCTTCGGACACAGGCCTATGGGGAAACTAGGCACATTGAACACAGAGCCTAAGGTCAAGATAGAACCAAGGCCTTGCATGGTCCTCGGATTCAAGCCTATGGGGAAATCACGCACATTGAACACAAAGTCTAAGTGCTAGACCGAACCAAGGCCTTGCATGGTCCTCGGACTTAAGCCTATGGGGAAATTAGGCACATTGAACGTAAAACTTGAGTGCTAGACAGAATCAAGGCCTTGCATGGTCCTCGGACTCAAGCCAATGGGGAAACTAGGCACATTGAACGCAAAGGCTTGAACGCAAAGGCTAAGTGCTAGACAGAACGAAGGCCTTGCATGGTCCTCGGACTCAAGCCTATGGGAATCTAGGCACATTGAACGCAAAGCCTAAGTACTAGACAAAACCAAGGCCTTGCATGGTCCTCGGACTCAAGCCTATGGGGAAACGAGGCACATTGAACACAAAGCCTAAGTGCTAGATAGAACCGAGGTCTTGGATGGTCCTCGGACTCAAGCCTATGGGGAAACTAGGCACATTGAACACAAAGGCTAAGTGCTAAACAGAACTAAGGCCTTGCATGGTCCTCGAACTCAAGCCTATGGGGAAACTAGGCACATTGAACACAAAGTCTAAGTGCCGGACAGAACTAAGGCCTTTCATGGTCCTTGGACTTAAGCCTATAGGGAAATTAGGCATATTGAACACAAAGCCTAAGTCCTAGACAGAACCAAGGCCTTGCATGGTCCTCGGACTCAAGACTATGGGGAAACTAGGCACATTGAATGCAAAGGCTAAGTGCTAGACAGAACCAAGGCCTTGAATGGTTCTCGGACTCAAGCCTTTGGGGAAACTAGGCACATTGAACACAAAGCCTAAGTTCTAGACAGAACCAAGGCCTTGCATGGCCCTCGGACTCAAGCCTATGGGGAAACTAGGCACATTGAACACAAAGTCTAAGTGCCAGACAGAACTAAGGCCTTTCATGGTCCTCGGACTTAAGCCTATAGGGAAATTAGGCACATTGAACACAAAGCCTAAGTCCTAGACAGAACCAAGGCCTTGCATGGTCTTCGGACTCAAGCCTTTGGGGAAATTAGGCATGTTGAACACAAAGCCTAAGTCCTAGACAGAACCAAAGCCTTGCATGGTCCTCGGACTCAAGCCTATGGGGAAACTAGGCAAATTGAACACAAAGTCTAAGTGCTAGACATAACCAAGTCCTTGCATGGTCCTCGGACTCAAGCTTATGGGGAAACTAGGCACACTGAACGCAAAGCCTAAGTACTAGACAGAACCAAGGCATTGCATGGTCCTCAGACTCAAGCCTATGGGGAAACTAGGCACATTGAACACAAAATCTAAGTGCTAGACAGAACCAAGGCCTTGCATGGTCCTCGGATTCAAGCCTATGGGGAAACTACGCACATTGAACACAAACTCTAAGTGCTAGACAGAACCAAGGCTTTGCATTGTCCTTGGACTTAAGCCTATGGGGAAACTAGGCACATTGAACGCAAAGCCTAAGTACTAGAGAGAACCAAGGCCTTGCATGGTCCTCGGACTCAAGCCTATGGGGAAACTAGACACATTGAACACAAAATCTAAGTGCTAGACAGAACCAAGGCCTTGCATGGGCTCGGACTCAAGCTTATGGAGAAACTAGGCACATTGAACACAAAGGTTAAGAGCTAGAAAGAACTAAGGCCTTGCACGGTCGTCGAACTCAAGCCTATTGGGAAACTAGGCAAATTGAACACAAAGCCTAAGTGCTAGACAGAACCAAGACCTTGCATGGTCTTCGGACACAGGCCTATGGGGAAACTAGGCACATTGAACACAGAGCCTAAGGTCAAGATAGAACCAAGGCCTTGCATGGTCCTCGGACTCAAGCCTATGGGGAAACTAGACACATTGAACACAAAATCTAAGTGCTAGACAGAACCAAGGCCTTGCATGGGCTCGGACTCAAGCTTATGGAGAAACTAGGCACATTGAACACAAAGGTTAAGAGCTAGAAAGAACTAAGGCCTTGCACGGTCGTCGAACTCAAGCCTATTGGGAAACTAGGCAAATTGAACACCAAGCCTAAGTGCTAGACAGAACCAAGACCTTGCATGGTCTTCGGACACAGGCCTATGGGGAAACTAGGCACATTGAACACAGAGCCTAAGGTCAAGATAGAACCAAGGCCTTGCATGGTCCTCGGATTCAAGCCTATGGGGAAATCACGCACATTGAACACAAAGTCTAAGTGCTAGACCGAACCAAGGCCTTGCATGGTCCTCGGACTTAAGCCTATGGGGAAATTAGGCACATTGAACGTAAAACTTGAGTGCTAGACAGAATCAAGGCCTTGCATGGTCCTCGGACTCAAGCCAATGGGGAAACTAGGCACATTGAACGCAAAGGCTTGAACGCAAAGGCTAAGTGCTAGACAGAACGAAGGCCTTGCATGGTCCTCGGACTCAAGCCTATGGGAATCTAGGCACATTGAACGCAAAGCCTAAGTACTAGACAAAACCAAGGCCTTGCATGGTCCTCGGACTCAAGCCTATGGGGAAACGAGGCACATTGAACACAAAGCCTAAGTGCTAGATAGAACCGAGGTCTTGGATGGTCCTCGGACTCAAGCCTATGGGGAAACTAGGCACATTGAACACAAAGGCTAAGTGCTAAACAGAACTAAGGCCTTGCATGGTCCTCGAACTCATGCCTATGGGGAAACTAGGCACATTGAACACAAAGTCTAAGTGCCGGACAGAACTAAGGCCTTTCATGGTCCTTGGACTTAAGCCTATAGGGAAATTAGGCATATTGAACACAAAGCCTAAGTCCTAGACAGAACCAAGGCCTTGCATGGTCCTCGGACTCAAGACTATGGGGAAACTAGGCACATTGAATGCAAAGGCTAAGTGCTAGACAGAACCAAGGCCTTGAATGGTTCTCGGACTCAAGCCTTTGGGGAAACTAGGCACATTGAACACAAAGCCTAAGTTCTAGACAGAACCAAGGCCTTGCATGGCCCTCGGACTCAAGCCTATGGGGAAACTAGGCACATTGAACACAAAGTCTAAGTGCCAGACAGAACTAAGGCCTTTCATGGTCCTCGGACTTAAGCCTATAGGGAAATTAGGCACATTGAACACAAAGCCTAAGTCCTAGACAGAACCAAGGCCTTGCATGGTCTTCGGACTCAAGCCTTTGGGGAAATTAGGCATGTTGAACACAAAGCCTAAGTCCTAGACAGAACCAAAGCCTTGCATGGTCCTCGGACTCAAGCCTATGGGGAAACTAGGCAAATTGAACACAAAGTCTAAGTGCTAGACATAACCAAGTCCTTGCATGGTCCTCGGACTCAAGCTTTTGGGGAAACTAGGCACACTGAACGCAAAGCCTAAGTACTAGACAGAACCAAGGCATTGCATGGTCCTCAGACTCAAGCCTATGGGGAAACTAGGCACATTGAACACAAAATCTAAGTGCTAGACAGAACCAAGGCCTTGCATGGTCCTCGGATTCAAGCCTATGGGGAAACTACGCACATTGAACACAAACTCTAAGTGCTAGACAGAACCAAGGCTTTGCATGGTCCTTGGACTTAAGCCTATGGGGAAACTAGGCACATTGAACGCAAAGCCTAAGTACTAGAGAGAACCAAGGCCTTGCATGGTCCTCGGACTCAAGCCTATGGGGAAACTAGACACATTGAACACAAAATCTAAGTGCTAGACAGAACCAAGGCCTTGCATGGGCTCGGACTCAAGCTTATGGAGAAACTAGGCACATTGAACACAAAGGTTAAGAGCTAGAAAGAACTAAGGCCTTGCACGGTCGTCGAACTCAAGCCTATTGGGAAACTAGGCAAATTGAACACCAAGCCTAAGTGCTAGACAGAACCAAGACCTTGCATGGTCTTCGGACACAGGCCTATGGGGAAACTAGGCACATTGAACACAGAGCCTAAGGTCAAGATAGAACCAAGGCCTTGCATGGTCCTCGGATTCAAGCCTATGGGGAAATCACGCACATTGAACACAAAGTCTAAGTGCTAGACCGAACCAAGGCCTTGCATGGTCCTCGGACTTAAGCCTATGGGGAAATTAGGCACATTGAACGTAAAACTTGAGTGCTAGACAGAATCAAGGCCTTGCATGGTCCTCGGACTCAAGCCAATGGGGAAACTAGGCACATTGAACGCAAAGGCTTGAACGCAAAGGCTAAGTGCTAGACAGAACGAAGGCCTTGCATGGTCCTCGGACTCAAGCCTATGGGAATCTAGGCACATTGAACGCAAAGCCTAAGTACTAGACAAAACCAAGGCCTTGCATGGTCCTCGGACTCAAGCCTATGGGGAAACGAGGCACATTGAACACAAAGCCTAAGTGCTAGATAGAACCGAGGTCTTGGATGGTCCTCGGACTCAAGCCTATGGGGAAACTAGGCACATTGAACACAAAGGCTAAGTGCTAAACAGAACTAAGGCCTTGCATGGTCCTCGAACTCAAGCCTATGGGGAAACTAGGCACATTGAACACAAAGTCTAAGTGCCGGACAGAACTAAGGCCTTTCATGGTCCTCGAACTCAAGCCTATGGGGAAACTAGGAACATTGAACACAAAGTCTAAGTGCCAGACAGAACTAAGGCCTTTCATGGTCCTCGGACTTAAGCCTATAGGGAAATTAGGCATATTGAACACAAAGCCTAAGTCCTAGACAGAAAGAAGGCCTTGCATGGTCCTCGGACTCAAGACTATGGGGAAACTAGGCACATTGAATTTAAAGGCTAAGTGCTAGACAGAACCAAGGCCTTGAATGGTTCTCGGACTCAAGCCTTTGGGGAAACTAGGCACATTGAACACAAAGCCTAAGTTCTAGATAGAACCAAGGCCTTGCATGGCCCTCGGACTCAAGCCTATGGGGAAACTAGGCACATTGAACACAAAGTCTAAGTGCCAGACAGAACTAAGGCCTTCCATGGTCCTCGGACTTAAGCCTATAGGGAAATTAGGCACATTGAACACAAAGCCTAAGTCCTAGACAGAACCAAGGCCTTGCATGGTCCTCGGACTCAAGCCTTTGGGGAAACTAGGCACATTGAACACAAAGCCTAAGTTCTAGACAGAACCAAGGCCTTGCATGGCCCTCGGACTCAAGCCTATGGGGAAACTAGGCACATTGAACACAAAGTCTAAGTGCCAGACAGAACTAAGGCCTTTCATGGTCCTCGGACTTAAGCCTATAGGGAAATTAGGCACATTGAACAGAAAGCCTAAGTCCTAGACAGAACCAAGGCCTTGCATGGTCCTCGGAGTCAAGCCTATGGGGGAACTAGGCAAATTGAACACAAAGTCTAAGTGCTAGACATAACCAAGTCCTTGCATGGTCCTCGGACTCAAGCTTATGGGGAAACTAGGCACACTGAACGCAAAGCCTAAGTACTAGACAGAACCAAGGCCTTGCATGGTCCTCAGACTCAAGCCTATGGGGAAACTAGGCACATTGAACACAAAATCTAAGTGCTAGACAGAACCAAGGCCTTGCATGGTCCTCGGACTCAAGCCTATGGGGATACTAGGCATTGGACACAAAGGCTAAGTGCTAGACAGAACCAAGGCCTTGCATGATCCTCGGACTCAAGCCTATGGGGAAACTAGGCACATTGAACACAAAGCCTAAGTTCTAGACAGAACCAAGGCCTTGCATGGCCCTCGGACTCAAGCCTATGGGGAAACTAGGCACATTGAACACAAAGTCTAAGTGCCAGACAGAACTAAGGCCTTTCATGGTCCTCGGACTTAAGCCTATAGGGAAATTAGGCACATTGAACAGAAAGCCTAAGTCCTAGACAGAACCAAGGCCTTGCATGGTCCTCGGAGTCAAGCCTATGGGGGAACTAGGCACATTGAACGCAAAGCCTAAGTACTAGAGACAACCAGGGCCTTGCATGGTCCTTGGATTCAAGCCTATGGGGAAACTAGGCACATTGAACACAAAATTTAAGTGCTAGATAGAACCAAGGCCTTGCATGGTCCTCGGACTCAAGCTTATGGGGAAACTAGGCACATTGAACACAAAGGTTAAGAGCTTGACAGAACTAAGGCCTTGCATGGTCCTCGAACTCAAGCCTATGGGGAAACTAGGCAAATTGAACACAAAGCCTAAGTGCTAGACAGAACCAAGACCTTGCATGGTCCTCGGACACAGGCCAATGGGGAAACTAGGGACATTGAACACAAAGCCTAAGTTCTGACAGAACCAAGGCCTTACATGGTACTCGGATTCAAGCCTATGGGGAAACTACGCACATTGAACACAGAGTCTAAGTGCAAGACAGAACCAAGGCTTTACATGGTCCTCGGACTTAAGCCTATGGGGAAATTAGACACATTGAACGTAAAGCTTGAGTGCTAGACAGTATCAAGGCCTTGCATGGTCCTCGGACTCAAGCCTATGGGGAAACTAGGTACATTGAACGCAAAGGCTAAGTGGTAGACAGAACCATGGCCTTGCATGATCCTCAGACTCAAGCCTATGGGGAAACAAGGCACATTGAACGCAAAGGCTAAGTGCTAGACAGAACCAAGGCCTTGCATGGTCCTCGGACTCAAGCCTCTGGGGAAACTAGGTAAATTGAACGCAAAGCCTAAGTGCTAGACAGAACCAAGGCCTTGCATGGTCCTCGGACTCAAGCCTATGGGGAAACAGGGCACATTGAATGCAAAGGCTAAGTGCTAGACAGAACCAAGGCCTTGCATGGTTCTCGGACTCAAGCCTTTGGGGAAACTAGGCACATTGAACGCAAAGGCTTGAACGAAAAGGCTGAGTGCTAGATAGAACGAAGGCTTTGCATGGTCCTCGGACTTAAGCCTATGGGGAAATTAGGCACATTGAACGTAAAGCTTGAGTGCTAGACAGAATCAAGGCCTTGCATGGTCCTCGGACTCAAGCCTATGGGGAAACTAGGTACATTGAACGCAAAGGCTAAGTGCTGGACAGAACCAAGGCCTTGCATGATCCTCGGACTCAAGCCTATGGGGAAACTAGGCACATTGAACGCAAAGGCTTGAACGCGAAGGCTAAGTGCTAGACAGAACCAAGGCCTTGCATGGTCCTCGGACTCAAGCCTATGGGGAAACTAGGCAAATTGAACACAAAGTCTAAGTGCTAGACATAACCAAGTCCTTGCATGGTCCTCGGACTCAAGCTTATGGGGAAACTAGGCACACTGAACGCAAAGCCTAAGTACTAGACAGAACCAAGGCCTTGCATGGTCCTCAGACTCAAGCCTATGGGGAAACTAGGCACATTGAACACAAAATCTAAGTGCTAGACAGAACCAAGGCCTTGCATGGTCCTCGGACTCAAGCCTATGGGGAAACTAGGCACATTGAACACAAAATCTAAGTGCTAGACAGAACCAAGGCCTTGCATGGTCCTCGGACTCAAGCCTATGGGGATACTAGGCACATTGAACACAAAGGCTAAGTGCTAGACAGAACCAAGGCCTTGCATGATCCTCGGACTCAAGCCTATGGGGAAACTAGGCACATTGAAAGCAAAGGTTTGAACGCGAAGGCTAAGTGCTAGACAGAACCAAGGCCTTGCATGGTCCTCGGACTCAAGCCTATGGGGAAACTAGGCACATTGAACGCAAAGGCTTGAACGCGAAGGCTAAGTGCTAGACAGAACCAAGGCCTTGCATGGTCCTCAGACTCAAGCCTATGGGGAAACTAGGCACATTGAACACAAAATCTAAGTGCTAGACAGAACCAAGGCCTTGCATGGTCCTCGGACTCAAGCCTATGGGGATACTAGGCACATTGAACACAAAGGCTAAGTGCTAGACAGAACCAAGGCCTTGCATGATCCTCGGACTCAAGCCTATGGGGAAACTAGGCACATTGAACGCAAAGGTTTGAACGCGAAGGCTAAGTGCTAGACAGATCCAAGGCCTTGCATGGTCCTCGGACTCAAGCCTATGGGGAAACTAGGCAAATTGAACACAAAGTCTGAGTGCTAGACATAACCAAGTCCTTGCATGGTCCTCGGACTCAAGCTTATGGGGAAACTAGGCACATTGAACACAAAATCTAAGTGCTAGACAGAACCAAGGCCTTGCATGGTCCTCGGACTCAAGCCTATGGGGAAACTAGGCACAATGAACACAAAATCTAAGTGCTAGACAGAACCAAGGCCTTGCATGGTCCTCGGACTCAAGCCTATGGGGATACTAGGCACATTGAACACAAAGGCTAAGTGCTAGACAGAACCAAGGCCTTGCATGGTCCTCGGAGTCAAGCCTATGGGGGAACTAGGCACATTGAACGCAAAGCCTAAGTACTAGAGAGAACCAGGGCCTTGCATGGTCCTTGGATTCAAGCCTATGGGGAAACTAGGCACATTGAACACAAAATTTAAGTGCTAGATAGAACCAAGGCCTTGCATGGTCCTCGGACTCAAGCTTATGGGGAAACTAGGCACATTGAACACAAAGGTTAAGAGCTTGACAGAACTAAGGCCTTGCATGGTCCTCGAACTCAAGCCTATGGGGAAACTAGGCAAATTGAACACAAAGCCTAAGTGCTAGACAGAACCAAGACCTTGCATGGTCCTCGGACACAGGCCAATGGGGAAACTAGGGACATTGAACACAAAGCCTAAGTTCTGACAGAACCAAGGCCTTACATGGTACTCGGATTCAAGCCTGTGGGGAAACTACGCACATTGAACACAGAGTCTAAGTGCAAGACAGAACCAAGGCTTTACATGGTCCTCGGACTTAAGCCTATGGGGAAATTAGACACATTGAACGCAAAGGCTAAGTGCTAGACAGAACCATGGCCTTGCATGATCCTCAGACTCAAGCCTATGGGGAAACAAGGCACATTGAACGCAAAGGCTAAGTGCTAGACAGAACCAAGGCCTTGCATGGTCCTCGGACTCAAGCCTCTGGGGAAACTAGGTACATTGAACGCAAAGGCTAAGTGCTAGACAGAACCATGGCCTTGCATGATCCTCAGACTCAAGCCTATGGGGAAACAAGGCACATTGAACGCAAAGGCTAAGTGCTAGACAGAACCAAAGCCTTGCATGGTCCTCGGACTCAAGCCTCTGGGGAAACTAGGTAAATTGAACGCAAAGCCTAAGTGCTAGACAGAACCAAGGCCTTGCATGGTCCTCGGACTCAAGCCTATGAGGAAACAGGGCACATTGAATGCAAAGGCTAAGTGCTAGACAGAACCAAGGCCTTGCGTGGTTCTCGGACTCAAGCCTTTGGGGAAACTAGGCACATTGAACGCAAAGGCTTGAACGAAAAGGCTGAGTGCTAGATAGAACGAAGGCTTTGCATGGTCCTCGGACTTAAGCCTATGGGGAAATTAGGCACATTGAACGTAAAGCTTGAGTGCTAGACAGAATCAAGGCCTTGCATGGTCCTCGGACTCAAGCCTATGGGGAAACTAGGTACATTGAACGCAAAGGCTAAGTGCTGGACAGAACCAAGGCCTTGCATGATCCTCGGACTCAAGCCTATGGGGAAACTAGGCACATTGAACGCAAAGGCTTGAACGCGAAGGCTAAGTGCTAGACAGAACCAAGGCCTTGCATGGTCCTCGGACTCAAGCCTATGGGGAAACTAGGCAAATTGAACACAAAGTCTAAGTGCTAGACATAACCAAGTCCTTGCATGGTCCTCGGACTCAAGCTTATGGGGAAACTAGGCACACTGAACGCAAAGCCTAAGTACTAGACAGAACCAAGGCCTTGCATGGTCCTCAGACTCAAGCCTATGGGGAAACTAGGCACATTCAACACAAAATCTAAGTGCTAGACAGAACCAAGGCCTTGCATGGTCCTCGGACTCAAGCCTATGGGGAAACTAGGCACATTGAACACAAAATCTAAGTGCTAGACAGAACCAAGGCCTTGCATGGTCCTCGGACTCAAGCCTATGGGGATACTAGGCACATTGAACACAAAGGCTAAGTGCTAGACAGAACCAAGGCCTTGCATGATCCTCGGACTCAAGCCTATGGGGAAACTAGGCACATTGAACGCAAAGGTTTGAACGCGAAGGCTAAGTGCTAGACAGAACCAAGGCCTTGCATGGTCCTCGGACTCAAGCCTATGGGGAAACTAGGCACATTGAACGCAAAGGCTTGAACGCGAAGGCTAAGTGCTAGACAGAACCAAGGCCTTGCATGGTCCTCAGACTCAAGCCTATGGGGAAACTAGGCACATTGAACACAAAATCTAAGTGCTAGACAGAACCAAGGCCTTGCATGGTCCTCGGACTCAAGCCTGTGGGGATACTAGGCACATTGAACACAAAGGCTAAGTGCTAGACAGAACCAAGGCCTTGCATGATCCTTGGACTCAAGCCTATGGGGAAACTAGGCACATTGAACGCAAAGGTTTGAACGCGAAGGCTAAGTGCTAGACAGAACCAAGGCCTTGCATGGTCCTCGGACTCAAGCCTATGGGGAAACTAGGCAAATTGAACACAAAGTCTGAGTGCTAGACATAACCAAGTCCTTGCATGGTCCTCGGACTCAAGCCTATGGGGAAACTAGGCACATTGAACACAAAATCTAAGTGCTAGACAGAACCAAGGCCTTGCATGGTCCTCGGACTCAAGCCTATGGGGAAACTAGGCACATTGAACACAAAATCTAAGTGCTAGACAGAACCAAGGCCTTGCATGGTCCTCGGACTCGAGCCTATGGGGATACTAGGCACATTGAACACAAAGGCTAAGTGCTAGACAGAACCAAGGCCTTGCATGATCCTCGGACTCAAGCCTATGGGGAAACTAGGCACATTGAACACAAAGCCTAAGTCCTAGAGAGAAGCAAGGCCTTGCATGGCCCTCGGACTCAAGCCTATGGGGAAACTAGGCACATTGAACACAAAGTCTAAGTGCCAGACAGAACTAAGGCCTTTCATGGTCCTCGGACTTAAGCGTATAGGGAAATTAGGCACATTGAACAGAAAGCCTAAGTCCTAGACAGAACCAAGGCCTTGCATGGTCCTCGGAGTCAAGCCTATGGGGAAACTAGGCACATTGAACACAAAATCTAAGTGCTAGACAGAACCAAGGCCTTGCATGGTCCTCGGACTCAAGCCTATGGGGATACTAGGCACATTGAACACAAAGGCTAAGTGCTAGACAGAACCAAGGCCTTGCATGGTCCTCGGACTCAAGCCTATGAGGAAACTAGGCAAATTGAACACAAAGTCTAAGTGCTAGACATAACCAAGTCCTTGCATGGTCCTCGGACTCAAGCCTATGGGGAAACTAGGCAAATTGAACACAAAGTCTAAGTACTAGACAAAACCAAGGCCTTGCATGGTCCTCAGACTCAAGCCTATGGGGAAACTAGGCACATTGAACACAAAATCTAAGTGCTTGACAGAACCAAGGCCTTGCATGGTCCTCGGACTCAAGCCTATGGGGATACTAGGCACATTGAACACAAAGGCTAAGTGCTAGACAGAACCAAGGCCTTGCATGATCCTCGGACTCAAGCCTATGGGGAAACTAGGCACATTGAACGCAAAGGCTTGAACGCGATGGCTAAGTGCTAGACAGAACCAAGGCCTTGCATGGTCCTCGGACTCAAGCCTATGGGGAAACTAGGCAAATTGAACACAAAGTCTAAGTGCTAGACATAACCAAGTCCTTGCATGGTCCTCGGACTCAAGCTTATGGGGAAACTAGGCACACTGAACGCAAAGCCTAAGTACTAGACAGAACCAAGGCCTTGCATGGTCCTCAGACTCAAGCCTATGGGGAAACTAGGCACATTGAACACAAAATCTAAGTGCTAGACAGAACCAAGGCCTTGCATGGTCCTCGGACTCAAGCCTATGGGGATACTAGGCACATTGAACACAAAGGTAAGTGCTAGACAGAACCAAGGCCTTGCATGATCCTCGGACTCAAGCCTATGGGGAAACTAGGCACATTGAACACAAAGCCTAAGTTCTAGACAGAACCAAGGCCTTGCATGGCCCTCGGACTCAAGCCTATGGGGAAACTAGGCACATTGAACACAAAGTCTAAGTGCCAGACAGAACTAAGGCCTTTCATGGTCCTCGGACTTAATCCTATAGGGAAATTAGGCACATTGAACAGAAAGCCTAAGTCCTAGACAGAACCAAGCCCTTGCATTGTCCTCGGAGTCAAGCCTATGGGGGAACTAGGCACATTGAACGCAAAGCCTAAGTACTAGAGAGAACCAGGGCCTTGCATGGTCCTTGGATTCAAGCCTATGGGGAAACTAGGCACATTGAACACAAAATTTAAGTGCTAGATAGAACCAAGGCCTTGCATGGTCCTCGGACTCAAGCTTATGGGGAAACTAGGCACATTGAACACAAAGGTTAAGAGCTTGACAGAACTAAGGCCTTGCATGGTCCTCGAACTCAAGCCTATGGGGAAACTAGGCAAATTGAACACAAAGCCTAAGTGCTAGACAGAACCAAGACCTTGCATGGTCCTCGGACACAGGCCTATGGGGAAACTAGGGACATTGAACACAAAGCCTAAGTTCTAGACAGAACCAAGGCCTTACATGGTACTCGGACTCAAGCCTATGGGGAAACTAGGTACATTGAACGCAAAGGCTAAGTGCTAGACAGAACCAAGGCCCTGCATGATCCTCGGACTCAAGCCTATGGGGAAACTAGGCACATTGAACGTAAAGGCTTGAACGCGAAGGCTAAGTGCTAGACAGAACCAAGGCCTTGCATGGTCCTCGGACTCAAGCCTATGGGGAAACTAGGCAAATTGAACACAAAGTCTAAGTGCTAGACATAACCAAGTCCTTGCATGGTCCTCGGACTCAAGCTTATGGGGAAACTAGGCACACTGAACGCAAAGCCTAAGTACTAGACAGAACCAAGGCCTTGCATGGTCCTCAGACTCAAGCCTATGGGGAAACTAGGCACATTGAACACAAAATCTAAGTGCTAGACAGAACCAAGGCCTTGCATGGTCCTCGGACTCAAGCCTATGGGGATACTAGGCACATTGAACACAAAGGCTAAGTGCTAGACAGAACCAAGGCCTTGCATGATCCTCGGACTCAAGCCTATGGGGAAACTAGGCACATTGAACACAAAGCCGAAGTTCTAGACAGAACCAAGGCCTTGCATGGCCCTCGGACTCAAGCCTATGGGGAAACTAGGCACATTGAACACAAAGTCTAAGTGCCAGACAGAACTAAGGCCTTTCATGGTCCTCGGACTTAAGCCTATAGGGAAATTAGGCACATTGAACAGAAAGCCTAAGTCCTAGACAGAACCAAGGCCTTGCATGGTCCTCGGAGTCAAGCCTATGGGGGAACTAGGCACATTGAACGCAAAGCCTAAGTACTAGAGAGAACCAGGGCCTTGCATGGTCCTTGGATTCAAGCCTATGGGGAAACTAGGCACATTGAACACAAAATTTAAGTGCTAGATAGAACCAAGGCCTTGCATGGTCCTCGGACTCAAGCTTATGGGGAAACTAGGCACATTGAACACAAAGGTTAAGAGCTTGACAGAACTAAGGCCTTGCATGGTCCTCGAACTCAAGCCTATGGGGAAACTAGGCAAATTGAACACAAAGCCTAAGTGCTAGACAGAACCAAGACCTTGCATGGTCCTCGGACACAGGCCTATGGGGAAACTAGGGACATTGAACACAAAGCCTAAGTTCTAGACAGAACCAAGGCCTTACATGGTACTCGGATTCAAGCCTATGGGGAAACTACGCACATTGAACACAAAGTCTAAGTGCAAGACAGAACCAAGGCTTTACATGGTCCTCGGACTTAAGCCTATGGGGAAATTAGGCAAATTGAACGTAAAGCTTGAGTGCTAGACAGAATCAAGGCCTTGCATGGTCCTCGGACTCAAGCCTATGGGGAAACTAAGTATATTGAACGCAAAGGCTAAGTGCTAGACAGAACCATGGCCTTGCATGATCCTCAGACTCAAGCCTATGGGGAAACTAGGCACATTGAACGCAAAGGCTTGAACGCAAAGGCTAAGTGCTAGACAGAACCAAGGCCTTGCATGGTCCTCGGACTCAAGCCTATGGGGAAACTAGGTAAATTGAACGCAAAGCCTAAGTGCTAGACAGAACCAAGGCCTTGCATGGTCCTCGGACTCAAGCCTATGGGGAAACAGGGCACATTGAATGCAAAGGCTAAGTGCTAGACAGAACCAAGGCCTTGCATGGTTCTCGGACTCAAGCCTTTAGGAAACTAGGCACATTGAACGCAAAGGCTTGAACGAAAAGGCTAAGTGCTAGATAGAACGAAGGCTTTGCATGGTCCTCGGACTTAAGCCTATGGGGAAATTAGGCACATTGAAGGTAAATCTTGAGTGCTAGACAGAATCAAGGCCTTGCATGGTCCTCGGACTCAAGCCTATGGGGAAACTAGGTACATTGAACGCAAAGGCTAAGTGCTAGACAGAACCAAGGCCTTGCATGATCCTCGGACTCAAGCCTATGGGGAAACTAGGCACATTGAACGCAAAGGCTTGAACGCGAAGGCTAAGTGCTAGACAGAACCAAGGCCTTGCATGGTCCTCGGACTCAAGCCTATGGGGAAACTAGGCAAATTGAACACAAAGTCTAAGTGCTAGACATAACCAAGTCCTTGCATGGTCCTCGGACTCAAGCTTATGGGGAAACTAGGCACACTGAACGCAAAGCCTAAGTACTAGACAGAACCAAGGCCTTGCATGGTCCTCAGACTCAAGCCAATGGGGAAACTAGGCACATTGAACACAAAATCTAAGTGCTAGACAGAACCAAGGCCTTGCATGGTCCTCGGACTCAAGCCTATGGGGATACTAGGCACATTGAACACAAAGGTTAAGAGCTTGACAGAACTAAGGCCTTGCATGGTCCTCGAACTCAAGCCTATGGGGAAACTAGGCAAATTGAACACAAAGCCTAAGTGCTAGACAGAACCAAGACCTTGCATGGTCCTCGGACACAGGCCTATGGGGAAACTAGGGACATTGAACACAAAGCCTAAGTTCTAGACAGAACCAAGGCCTTACATGGTACTCGGATTCAAGCCTATGGGGAAACTACGCACATTGAACACAAAGTCTAAGTGCAAGACAGAACCAAGGCTTTACATGGTCCTCGGACTTAAGCCTATGGGGAAATTAGGCACATTGAACGTAAAGCTTGAGTGCTAGACAGAATCAAGGCCTTGCATGGTCCTCGGACTCAAGCCTATGGGGAAACTAAGTACATTGAACGCAAAGGCTAAGTGCTAGACAGAACCATGGCCTTGCATGATCCTCAGACTCAAGCCTATGGGGAAACTAGGTACATTGAACGCAAAGGCTTGAACGCAAAGGCTAAGTGCTAGACAGAACCAAGGCCTTGCATGGTCCTCGGACTCAAGCCTATGGGGAAACTAGGTAAATTGAACGCAAAGCCTAAGTGCTAGACAGAACCAAGGCCTTGCATGGCCCTCGGACTCAAGCCTATGGGGAAACAGGGCACATTGAATGCAAAGGCTAAGTGCTAGACAGAACCAAGGCCTTGCATGGTTCTCGGACTCAAGCCTTTAGGAAACTAGGCACATTGAACGCAAAGGCTTGAACGAAAAGGCTAAGTGCTAGATAGAACGAAGGCTTTGCATGGTCCTCGGACTTAAGCCTATGGGGAAATTAGGCACATTGAAGGTAAAGCTTGAGTGCTAGACAGAATCAAGGCCTTGCATGGTCCTCGGACTCAAGCCTATGGGGAAACTAGGTACATTGAACGCAAAGGCTAAGTGCTAGACAGAACCAAGGCCTTGCATGATCCTCGGACTCAAGCCTATGGGGAAACTAGGCATATTGAACGCAAAGGCTTGAACGCGAAGGCTAAGTGCTAGACAGAACCAAGGCCTTGCATGGTCCTCGGACTCAAGCCTATGGGGAAACTAGGCAAATTGAACACAAAGTCTAAGTGCTAGACATAACCAAGTCCTTGCATGGTCCTCGGACTCAAGCTTATGGGGAAACTAGGCACACTGAACGCAAAGCCTAAGTACTAGACAGAACCAAGGCCTTGCATGGTCCTCAGACTCAAGCCAATGGGGAAACTAGGCACATTGAACACAAAATCTAAGTGCTAGACAGAACCAAGGCCTTGCATGGTCCTCGGACTCAAGCCTATGGGGATACTAGGCACATTGAACACAAAGGCTAAGTGCTAGACAGAACCAAGGCCTTGCATGATCCTCGGACTCAAGCCTATGGGGAAACTAGGCATATTGAACACAAAGCCTAAGTTCTAGACAGAACCAAGGCCTTGCATGGCCCTCGGACTCAAGCCTGTGGGGAAACTCGGCACATTGAACACAGAGTCTAAGTGCCAGACAGAACTAAGGCCTTTCATGGTCCTCGGACTTAAGCCTATAGGGAAATTAGGCACATTGAATAGAAAGCCTAAGTCCTAGACAGAACCAAGGCCTTGCATGGTCCTCGGAGTCAAGCCTATGGGGAAACTAGGCACATTGAACACAAAATCTAAGTGCTAGACAGAACCAAGGCCTTGCATGGTCCTCGGACTCAAGCCTATGGGGATACTAGGCACATTGAACACAAAGGCTAAGTGCTAGACAGAACCAAGGCCTTGCATGGTCCTCGGACTCAAGCCTATGGGGAAACTAGGCAAATTGAACACAAAGTCTAAGTGCTAGACATAACCAAGTCCTTGCATGGTCCTCGGACTCAAGCCTATGGGGAAACTAGGCAAATTGAACACAAAGTCTAAGTACTAGACAGAACCAAGGCCTTGCATGGTCCTCAGACTCAAGCCTATGGGGAAACTAGGCACATTGAACACAAAATCTAAGTGCTTGACAGAACCAAGGCCTTGCATGGTCCTCGGACTCAAGCCTATGGGGATACTAGGCACATTGAACACAAAGGCTAAGTGCTAGACAGAACCAAGGCCTTGCATGATCCTCGGACTCAAGCCTATGGGGAAACTAGGCACATTGAACGCAAAGGCTTGAACGCGAAGGCTAAGTGCTAGACAGAACCAAGGCCTTGCATGGTCCTCGGACTCAAGCCTATGGGGAAACTAGGCAAATTGAACACAAAGTCTAAGTGCTAGACATAACCAAGTCCTTGCATGGTCCTCGGACTCAAGCTTATGGGGAAACTAGGCACACTGAACGCAAAGCCTAAGTACTAGACAGAACCTAGGCCTTGCATGGTCCTCACACTCAAGCCTATGGGGAAACTAGGCACATTGAACACAAAATCTAAGTGCTAGACAGAACCAAGGCCTTGCATGGTCCTCGGACTCAAGCCTATGGGGATACTAGGCACAATTAACACAAAGGTAAGTGCTAGACAGAACCAAGGCCTTGCATGATCCTCGGACTCAAGCCTATGGGGAAACTAGGCACATTGAACACAAAGCCTAAGTTCTAGACAGAACCAAGGCCTTGCATGGCCCTCGGACTCAAGCGTATGGGGAAACTAGGCACATTGAACACAAAGTCTAAGTGCCAGACAGAACTAAGGCCTTTCATGGTCCTCGGACTTAAGCCTATAGGGAAATTAGGCACATTGAACAGAAAGCCTAAGTCCTAGACAGAACCAAGGCCTTGCATGGTCCTCGGAGTCAAGCCTATGGGGGAACTAGGCACATTGAACGCAAAGCCTAAGTACTAGAGAGAACCAGGGCCTTGCATGGTCCTCGGACTCAAGCCTATGGGGAAACTAGGCACATTGAACGCAAAGGCTTGAACGCGAAGGCTAAGTGCTAGACAGAACCAAGGCCTTGCATGGTCCTCAGACTCAAGCCTATGGGGAAACTAGGCACATTGAACACAAAATCTAAGTGCTAGACAGAACCAAGGCCTTGCATGGTCCTCGGACTCAAGCCTATGGGGATACTAGGCACATTGAACACAAAGGTAAGTGCTAGACAGAACCAAGGCCTTGCATGATCCTCGGACTCAAGCCTATGGGGAAACTAGGCACATTGAACACAAAGCCTAAGTTCTAGACAGAACCAAGGCCTTGCATGGCCCTCGGACTCAAGCGTATGGGGAAACTAGGCACATTGAACACAAAGTCTAAGTGCCAGACAGAACTAAGGCCTTTCATGGTCCTCGGACTTAAGCCTATAGGGAAATTAGGCACATTGAACAGAAAGCCTAAGTCCTAGACAGAACCAAGGCCTTGCATGGTCCTCGGAGTCAAGCCTATGGGGGAACTAGGCACATTGAACGCAAAGCCTAAGTCCTAGACAGAACCAAGGCCTTGCATGGTCCTCGGAGTCAAGCCTATGGGGGAACTAGGCACATTGAACGCAAAGCCTAAGTACTAGAGAGAACCAGGGCCTTGCATGGTCCTTGGATTCAAGCCTATGGGGAAACTAGGCACATTGAACACAAAGGTTAAGAGCTTGACAGAACTAAGGCCTTGCATGGTCCTCGAACTCAAGCCTATGGGGAAACTAGGCAAATTGAACACAAAGCCTAAGTGCTAGACAGAACCAAGGCCTTACATGGTACTCGGATTCAAGCCTATGGGGAAACTACGCACATTGAACACAAAGTCTAAGTGCAAGACAGAACCAAGGCTTTACATGGTCCTCGGACTTAAGCCTATGGGGAAATTAGGCACATTGAACGTAAAGCTTGAGTGCTAGACAGAATCAAGGCCTTGCATGGTCCTCGGACTCAAGCCTATGGGGAAACTAAGTACATTGAACGCAAAGGCTAAGTGCTAGACAGAACCATGGCCTTGCATGATCCTCAGACTCAAGCCTATGGGGAAACTAGGCACATTGAATGCAAAGGCTTGAACGCAAAGGCTAAGTGCTAGACAGAACCAAGGCCTTGCATGGTCCTCGGACTCAAGCCTATGGGGAAACTAGGTAAATTGAACGCAAAGCCTAAGTGCTAGACAGAACCAAGGCCTTGCATGGTCCTCGGCCTCAAGCCTATGGGGAAACAGGGCACATTGAATGCAAAGGCTAAGTGCTAGACAGAACCAAGGCCTTGCATGGTTCTCGGACTCAAGCCTTTGGGGAAACTAGGCACATTGAACGCAAAGGCTAAGTGCTAGATAGAACGAAGGCTTTGCATGGTCCTCGGACTTAAGCCTATGGGGAAATTAGGCACATTGAACGTAAAGCTTGAGTGCTCGACAGAATCAAGGCCTTGCATGGTCCTCGGACTCAAGCCTATGGGGAAACTAAGTACATTGAACGCAAAGTCTAAGTGCTAGACAGAACCAAGGCCTTGCATGATCCTCGGCCTCAAGCCTATGGGGGAACTAGGCAAATTGAACACAAAGTCTAAGTGCTAGACATAACCAAGTCCTTGCATGGTCCTCAGACTCAAGCCAATGGGGAAACTAGGCACATTGAACACAAAATCTAAGTGCTAGACAGAACCAAGGCCTCGCATGGTCCTCGGACTGAAGCCTATGGGGATACTAGGCACATTGAACACAAAGGCCAAGTGCTAGACAGAAACAAGGCCTTGCATGATCCTCGGACTCAAGCCTATGGGGAAACTAGGCAAATTGAACACAAAGTCTAAGTGCTAGACATAACCAAGTCCTTGCATGGTCCTCAGACTCAAGCCAATGGGGAAACTAGGCACATTGAACACAAAATCTAAGTGCTAGACAGAACCAAGGCCTCGCATGGTCCTCGGACTCAAGCCTATGGGGATACTAGGCACATTGAACATAAAGGCCAAGTGCTAGACAGAACCAAGGCCTTGCATGATCCTCGGACTCAAGCCTATGGGGAAAGTAGGCACATTGAACACAAAGCCTAAGTTCTAGACAGAACCAAGGCCTTGCATGGCCCTCGGACTCAAGCCTGTGGGGAAACTAGGCACACTGAACGCAAAGCCTAAGTACTAGACAGAACCAAGGCCTTGCATGGTCCTCGGAGTCAAGCCTATGGGGGAACTAGGCACAATGAACGCAAAGCCTAAGTACTAGAGAGAACCAGGGCCTTGCATGGTCCTTGGATTCAAGCCTATGGGGAAACTAGGCACATTGAACACAAAATTTAAGTGCTAGATAGAACCAAGGCCTTGCATGGTCCTCAGACTCAAGCTTATGGGGAAACTAGGCACATTGAACGTAAAGCTTGAGTGCTAGACAGAATCAAGGCCTTGCATGGTCCTCGGACTCAAGCCTATGGGGAAACTAGGCACATTGAACACAAAGCCTAAGTCCTAGACAGAACCAAGGCCTTGCATGATCCTCGGACTTAAGCCTATTGGGAAACTAGGCACATTGAACGCAAAGGCTTGAACGCGAAGGCTAAGTGCTAGACAGAACCAAGGCCTTGCATGGTCCTCGGACTCAAGCCTATGGGGAAACTGGGCACATTGAACGCAAAGGCTAAGTGGTAGACAGAACCAAGGCTTTGCATGGTTCTCGGACTCAAGCCTTTGGGGAAACTAGGCACATTGAACGCAAATGCTTGAACGAAAAGGCTAAGTGCTAGACAGAACGAAGGCTTTGCATGGTCCTCGGACTCAAGCCTATGGGGAAAGTAGGCACATTGAACGCAAAGCCTAAGTACTAGAGAGAACCAAGGCCTTGCATGGTCCTCGGACTCAAGCCTATGGGGAAATTAGGCACGTTGAACTCAAAGCCTAAGTCCTAGACATAACCAAGGCCTTGCATGGTCCTCGGAGTCAAGCCTATGGGGAAACTAGGCAAATTGAACACAAAGCCTAAGTGCTAGACAGAACCAAGTCCTTGCATGGTCCTCGGACTCAAACTTATGGGGAAACTAGGCACACTGAACGCAACGCCTAAGTACTAGACAGAACCAAGGCCTTGCATGGTCCTCAGACTCAAGCCTATGGGGAAACTAGGCACATTGAACACAAAATCTAAGTGCTAGACAGAACCAAGGCCTTGCATGGTCCTCGGACTCAAGCCTATGGGGAAACGAGGCACATTGAACACAAAGCCTAATTGCTAGATAGAACCGAGGTATTGGATGGTCCTCGGACTCAAGCCTATGGGGAAACTAGGCACATTGAACACAAAATCTAAGTGCTAGACAGAACCAAGGCCATGCATGGTCCTCGGACTCAAGCCTATGGGGATACTAGGCACATTGAACACAAAGGCTAAGTGCTAGACAGAACCAAGGCCTTGCATGATCCTCGGACTCAAGCCTATGGGGAAACTAGGCACATTGAACGCATAGGCTTGAACGCAAAGTTTAAGTGCTAGACAGAACCAAGGCCTTGCATGGTCCTCGGACTCAAGCTTATGGGGAAACTAGGCACATTGAACACAAAGGTTAAGAGCTAGACAGAACTAAGGCCTTGCATGGTCCTCGAACTGAAGCCTATGGGGAAACTAGGCAAATTGAACACAAAGCCTAAGTGCTAGATAGAGCGAAGACCTTGCGTGGTCCTCGGACACAGGCCTTTGGGGAAACTAGGGACATTGAACACAAAGCCAAAGTTCTAGACAGAACCAAGGCCTTGCATGGTCCTCGGATTCAAGCCTATGGGGAAACTATGCACATTGAACACAAAGTCTAAGTGCTAGACAGAACCAAGGCTTTGAATGGTCCTTGGACTTAAGCCTATGGGGAAACTAGGCACATTGAACGCAAAGCCTAAGTACTAGAGAGAACCAAGGCCTTGCATGGTCCTCGGACTCAAGCCTATGGGGAAACTAGAGACATTGAACACAAAATCTAAGTGCTAGACAGAACCAAGGCCTTGCATGGGCTCGGACTCAAGCTTATGGGGAAACTAGGCACATTGAACACAAAGGTTAAGAGCTAGAAAGAACTAAGGTCTTGCACGGTCGTCGAACTCAAGCCTATTGGGAAACTAGGCAAATTGAACACAAAGTCTAAGTGCTAGACAGAACCAAGACCTTGCATGGTCTTCGGACACAGGCCTATGGGGAAACTAGGCACATTGAACACAAAGCCTAAGGTCTAGATAGAACCAAGGCCTTGCATGGTCCTCGGATTCAAGCCTATGGGGAAATTACGCGCAATGAACACAAAGTCTAAGTGCTAGACCGAACCAAGGCCTTGCATGGTCCTCGGACTTAAGCCTATGGGGAAATTAGGCACATTGAACGTAAAGCTTGAGTGCTAGACAGAATCAAGGCCTTGCATGGTCCTCGGACTCAAGCCAATGGGGAAACTAGGCACATTGAACGCAAAGGCTTGAACGTAAAGGCTAAGTGCTAGACAGAACGAAGGCCTTGCATGGTCCTCGGACTCAAGCCTATGGGAATCTAGGCACATTGAACGCAAAGCCTAAGTACTAGACAAAACCAAGGCCTTGCATGGTCCTCGGACTCAAGCCTATGGGGAAACTAGGCGCATTGAACACAAAATCTAAGTGCTAGACAGAACCAAGGCCTTGCATGGTCCTCGGACTCAAGCCTATGGGGAAACTAGGTAAATTGAACGCAAAGCCTAAGTGCTAGACAGAACCAAGGCCTTGCATGGTCCTCGGACTCAAGCCTATGGGAAACAGGGCACATTGAATGCAAAGGCTAAGTGCTAGACAGAACCAAGGCCTTGCATGGTTCTCGGACTCAAGCCTTTAGGAAACTAGGCACATTGAACGCAAAGGCTTGAACGAAAAGGCTAAGTGCTAGATAGAACGAAGGCTTTGCATGGTCCTCGGACTTAAGCCTATGGGGAAATTAGGCACATTGAAGGTAAAGCTTGAGTGCTAGACAGAATCAAGGCCTTGCATGGTCCTCGGACTCAAGCCTATGGGGAAACTAGGTACATTGAACGCAAAGGCTAAGTGCTAGACAGAACCAAGGCCTTGCATGATCCTCGGACTCAAGCCTATGGGGAAACTAGGCACATTGAACGCAAAGGCTTGAACGCGAAGGCTAAGTGCTAGACAGAACCAAGGCCTTGCATGGTCCTCGGACTCAAGCCTATGGGGAAACTAGGCAAATTGAACACAAAGTCTAAGTGCTAGACATAACCAAGTCCTTGCATGGTCCTCGGACTCAAGCTTATGGGGAAACTAGGCACACTGAACGCAAAGCCTAAGTACTAGACAGAACCAAGGCCTTGCATGGTCCTCAGACTCAAGCCAATGGGGAAACTAGGCACATTGAACACAAAATCTAAGTGCTAGACAGAACCAAGGCCTTGCATGGTCCTCGGACTCAAGCCTATGGGGATACTAGGCACATTGAACACAAAGGCTAAGTGCTAGACAGAACCAAGGCCTTGCATGATCCTCGGACTCAAGCCAATGGGGAAACTAGGCATATTGAACACAAAGCCTAAGTTCTAGACAGAACCAAGGCCTTGCATGGCCCTCGGACTCAAGCCTGTGGGGAAACTAGGCACATTGAACACAAAGTCTAAGTGCCAGACAGAACTAAGGCCTTTCATGGTCCTCGGACTTAAGCCTATAGGGAAATTAGGCACATTGAACAGAAATCCTAAGTCCTAGACAGAACCAAGGCCTTGCATGGTCCTCGGAGTCAAGCCTATGGGGAAACTAGGCACATTGAACACAAAATCTAAGTGCTAGACAGAACCAAGGCCTTGCATGGTCCTCGGACTCAAGCCTATGGGGATACTAGGCACATTGAACACAAAGGCTAAGTGCTAGACAGAACCAAGGCCTTGCATGGTCCTCGGACTCAAGCCTATGGGGAAACTAGGCAAATTGAACACAAAGTCTAAGTGCTAGACATAACCAAGTCCTTGCATGGTCCTCGGACTCAAGCCTATGGGGAAACTAGGCAAATTGAACACAAAGTCTAAGTACTAGACAGAACCAAGGCCTTGCATGGTCCTCAGACTCAAGCCTATGGGGAAACTAGGCACATTGAACACAAAATCTAAGTGCTTGACAGAACCAAGGCCTTGCATGGTCCTCGGACTCAAGCCTATGGGGATACTAGGCACATTGAACACAAAGGATAAGTGCTAGACAGAACCAAGGCTTTGCATGGTCCTTGGACTTAAGCCTATGGGGAAACTAGGCACATTGAACGCAAAGCCTAAGTACTAGAGAGAACCAAGGCCTTGCATGGTCCTCGGACTCAAGCCTATGGGGAAACTAGAGACATTGAACACAAAATCTAAGTGCTAGACAGAACCAAGGCCTTGCATGGGCTCGGACTCAAGCTTATGGGGAAACTAGGCACATTGAACACAAAGGTTAAGAGCTAGAAAGAACTAAGGCCTTGCACGATCGTCGAACTCAAGCCTATTGGGAAACTAGGCAAATTGAACACAAAGCCTAAGTGCTAGACAGAACCAAGACCTTGCATGGTCTTCGGACACAGGCCTATGGGGAAACTAGGCACATTGAACACAAAGCCTAAGGTCTAGATAGAACCAAGGCCTTGCATGGTCCTCGGATTCAAGCCTATGGGGAAATTACGCACAATGAACACAAAGTCTAAGTGCTAGACCGAACCAAGGCCTTGCATGGTCCTCGGACTTAAGCCTATGGGGAAATTAGGCACATTGAACGTAAAGCTTGAGTGCTAGACAGAATCAAGGCCTTGCATGGTCCTCGGACTCAAGCCAATGGGGAAACTAGGCACATTGAACGCAAAGGCTTGAACGTAAAGGCTAAGTGCTAGACAGAACGAAGGCCTTGCATGGTCCTCGGACTCAAGCCTATGGGAATCTAGGCACATTGAACGCAAAGCCTAAGTACTAGACAAAACCAAGGCCTTGCATGGTCCTCGGACTCAAGCCTATGGGGAAACTAGGCGCATTGAACACAAAATCTAAGTGCTAGACAGAACCAAGGCCTTGCATGGTCCTCGGACTCAAGCCTATGGGGAAACTAGGCACATTGAACACAAAATCTAAGTGCTAGACAGAACCAAGGCCTTGCATGGTCCTCGGACTCAAGCCTATGGGGATACTAGGCACATTGAACACATAGGCTAAGTGCTAAACAGAACTAAGGCCTTGCATGGTCCTCGAACTCAAGCCTATGGGAAACAAGGCACATTGAACACAAAACTTAAGTTCTAGACAGAACCAAAGCCTTGCATGATCCTCGGACTCAAGCCTATGGGGAAACTAGGCACATTGAACACAAAGCCTAAGTTCTAGACAGAACCAAGGCCTTGCATGGCCCTCGGAGTCAAGCCTATGGGGAAACTAGGCACATTGAACACAAAGTCTAAGTGCCAGACAGAACTAAGGCCTTTCATGGTCCTCGGACTTAAGCCTATAGGGAAATTAGGCACATTGAACACAAAGCCTAAGTCCTAGACAGAACCAAGGCCTTGCATGGTCCTCGGACTCAAGACTATGGGGAAACTAGGCACATTGAATGCAAAGGCTAAGTGCTAGACAGAACCAAGGCCTTGCATGGTTCTCGGACTCAAGCCTTTGGGGAAACTGGGCACATTGAACGCAAAGGCTTGAACGCATAGGCTAAGTGCTAGACAGAACGAAGGCCTTGCATGATGCTCGGACTCAAGCCTATGGGGAAACTAGGCACATTGAACACAAATTCTACGTTCTAGACAGAACAAGGCCTTGCATGGCCCTCGGACTCAAGCCTATGGGGAAACTTGGCACATTAAACACAAAGTCTAAGTGCCAGACAGAACTAAGGCCTTTCATGGTCCTCGGACTTAAGCCTATAGGGAAATTAGGCACATTGAATACAAAGCCTAAGTCCTAGACAGAATCAAGGCCTTGCATGGTCCTCGGACTCAAGCCTATGGGGAAATTAGGCAAGTTGAACACAAAGCCTAAGTCCTAGACAGAACCAAGGCCTTGCAAGGTCCTCGGACTCAAGCCTATGGGGAAACTAGGCAAATTGAACACAAAGCCTAAGTGCTAGACAGAACCAAGTCCTTGCATGGTCCTCGGACTCAAACTTATAGGGAAACTAGGCACACTGAACGCAAAGCCTAAGTACTAGACAGAACCAAGGCCTTGCATGGTCCTCAGACTCAAGCCTGTGGGGAAACTAGGCACATTGAACACAAAATCTAAGTGCTAGACAGAACCAAGGCCTTGCATGGTCCTCGGACTCAAGCCTATGGGGATACTAGGCACATTGAACACAAAGGCTAAGTGCTAGACAGAACCAAGGCCTTGTATGATCCTCGGACTCAAGCCTATGGGGAAACTAGGCACATTGAACACAAAGCCTAAGTTCTAGACAGAACCAAGGCCTTGCATGGCCCTCGGACTCAAGCCTATGGGGAAACTAGGCACATTGAACACAAAGTCTAAGTGCCAGACAGAACTAAGGCCTTTCATGGTCCTCGGACTTAAGCCTATAGGGAAATTAGGCACATTGAACAGAAAGCCTAAGTCCTAGACAGAACTAAGGCCTTGCATGGTCCTCGGAGTCAAGCCTATGGGGAAACTAGGCACATTGAACGCAAAGCCTAAGTACTAGAGAGAACCAGGGCCTTGCATGGTCCTCGGACTCAAGCCTATGGGGAAACTAGGCACATTGAACACAAAATTTAAGTGCTAGACAGAACCAAGGCCTTGCATGGTCCACGGACTCAAGCTTATGGGGAAACTAGGCACATTGAACACAAAGGTTAAAAGCTAGACAGAACTAAAGCCTTGCGTGGTCCTCGAACTCAAGCCTATGGGGAAACTAGTCAAATTGAACACAAAGCCTAAGTGCTAGACAGAACCAAGGCCTTGCATGGTCCTCGGACTCAAGCCTATGGGAATCTAGGCACATTGAACGCAAAGCCTAAGTACTAGACAAAACCAAGGCCTTGCATGGTCCTCGGACTCAAGCCTATGGGGAAACTAGGCACATTGAACACAAAATCTAAGTGCTAGACAGAACCAAGGCCTTGCATGGTCCTCGGACTCAAGCCTATGGGGAAACGAGGCACATTGAACAAAAAGCCTAAGTGCTAGATAGAACTGAGGTCTTGGATGGTCCTCGGACTCAAGCCTATGGGGAAACTAGGCACATTGAACAAAAAATCTAAGTGCTAGACAGAACCAAGGCCTTGCATGGTCCTCGGACTCAAGCCTATGGGGATACTAGGCACATTGAACACAAAGGCTAAGTGCTAAATAGAACTAAGGCCTTGCACGGTCCTCGAACTCAAGCCTATGGGGAAACTAGGCACATTGAACACAAAACTTAAGTGCTAGACAGAACCAAAGCCTTGCATGATCCTCGGACACAGGCCTATGGGGAAACTAGGGACATTGAACACAAAGCCTAAGTTCTAGATAGAACCAAGGCCTTACATGGTACTCGGATTCAAGCGTATGGGGAAACTACGCACATTGAACACAAAGTCTAAGTGCCAGACAGAACTAAGGCCTTTCATGGTCCTGGGACTTAAGCCTATAGGGAAATTAGGCACAGTGAACACAAAGCCTAAGTCCTAGACAGAACCAAGGCCTTGCATGGTCCTCGGACTCAAGACTATGGGGAAACTAGGCACATTGAATGCAAAGGCTAAGTGCTAGACAGAACCAAGGCCTTGCATGGTTCTCGGACTCAAGCCTATGGGGATACTAGGCACATTGAACACAAAGGCTAAGTGCTAGACAGAACCAAGGCCTTGTATGATCCTCGGACTCAAGCCTATGGGGAAACTAGGCACATTGAACACAAAGCCAAAGTTCTAGACAGAACCAAGGCCTTGCATGGCCCTCGGACTCAAGCCTATGGGGAAACTAGGCACATTGAACACAAAGTCTAAGTGCCAGACAGAACTAAGGCCTTTCATGGTCCTCGGACTTAAGCCTATAGGGAAATTAGGCACATTGAACAGAAAGCCTAAGTCCTAGACAGAACTAAGGCCTTGCATGGTCCTCGGAGTCAAGCCTATGGGGAAACTAGGCACATTGAACGCAAAGCCTAAGTACTAGAGAGAACCAGGGCCTTGCATGGTCCTCGGACTCAAGCCTATGGGGAAACTAGGCACATTGAACACAAAATTTAAGTGCTAGACAGAACCAAGGCCTTGCATGGTCCACGGACTCAAGCTTATGGGGAAACTAGGCACATTGAACACAAAGGTTAAAAGCTAGACAGAACTAAAGCCTTGCGTGGTCCTCGAACTCAAGCCTATGGGGAAACTAGTCAAATTGAACACAAAGCCTAAGTGCTAGACAGAACCAAGGCCTTGCATGGTCCTCGGACTCAAGCCTATGGGAATCTAGGCACATTGAACGCAAAGCCTAAGTACTAGACAAAACCAAGGCCTTGCATGGTCCTCGGACTCAAGCCTATGGGGAAACTAGGCACATTGAACACAAAATCTAAGTGCTAGACAGAACCAAGGCCTTGCATGGTCCTCGGACTCAAGCCTATGGGGAAACGAGGCACATTGAACAAAAAGCCTAAGTGCTAGATAGAACTGAGGTCTTGGATGGTCCTCGGACTCAAGCCTATGGGGAAACTAGGCACATTGAACAAAAAATCTAAGTGCTAGACAGAACCAAGGCCTTGCATGGTCCTCGGACTCAAGCCTATGGGGATACTAGGCACATTGAACACAAAGGCTAAGTGCTAAATAGAACTAAGGCCTTGCACGGTCCTCGAACTCAAGCCTATGGGGAAACTAGGCACATTGAACACAAAACTTAAGTGCTAGACAGAACCAAAGCCTTGCATGATCCTCGGACACAGGCCTATGGGGAAACTAGGGACATTGAACACAAAGCCTAAGTTCTAGATAGAACCAAGGCCTTACATGGTACTCGGATTCAAGCGTATGGGGAAACTACGCACATTGAACACAAAGTCTAAGTGCCAGACAGAACTAAGGCCTTTCATGGTCCTGGGACTTAAGCCTATAGGGAAATTAGGCACAGTGAACACAAAGCCTAAGTCCTAGACAGAACCAAGGCCTTGCATGGTCCTCGGACTCAAGACTATGGGGAAACTAGGCACATTGAATGCAAAGGCTAAGTGCTAGACAGAACCAAGGCCTTGCATGGTTCTCGGACTCAAGCCTATGGGGATACTAGGCACATTGAACACAAAGGCTAAGTGCTAGACAGAACCAAGGCCTTGCATGATCCTCGGACTCAAGCCTATGGGGAAATTAGGCACATTGAACAGAAAGCCTAAGTCCTAGACAGAACTAAGGCCTTGCATGGTGCTCGGAGTCAAGCCTATGTGGAAACTAGGCACATTGAACGCAAAGCCTAAGTACTAGAGAGAACCAGGGCCTTGCATGGTCCTCGGACTCAAGTCTATGGGGAAACTAGGCACATTGAACACAAAATTTAAGTGCTAGACAGAACCAAGGCCTTGCATGGTCCTCGGACTCAAGCTTATGGGGAAACTAGGCACATTGAACACAAAGGATAAGAGCTAGACAGAACTAAGGCCTTGCATGGTCCTCGAACTCAAGCCTATGGGGAAACTAGGCAAATTGAACACAAAGCCTAAGTGCTAGACATAACCAAGACCTTGCATGGTCCTCGGACACAGGCCTATGGGGAAACTAGGGACATTGAACACAAAGCCAAAGTTCTAGACAGAACCAAGGCCTTACATGGTACTCGGATTCAAGCCTATGGGGAAACTACGCACATTGAACACAATGTCTAAGTGCAAGACAGAACCAAGGCTTTACATGGTCCTCGGACTTAAGCCTATGGGGAAATTAGGCACATTGAACGTAAAGCTTGAGTGCTAGACAGAATCAAGGCCTTGCATGGTCCTCGGACTCAAGCCTATGGGGAAACTAGGCACATTGAATGCAAAGGCTAAGTACTAGACAGAACCAAGGCCTTGCATGGTTCTCGGACTCAAGCCTTTGGGGAAACTAGGCACATTAAACGCAAAGGCTTGAACGCATAGGCTAAGTGCTAGACAGAACGAAGGCCTTGCATGATGCTCGGACTCAAGCCTATGGGGAAACTAGGCACATTGAACACAAATCCTACGTTCTAGACAGAACCAAGGCCTTGCATGGCCCTCGGACTCAAGCCTATGGGGAAACTAGGCACATTGAACACAAAGTCTAAGTGCCAGACAGAACTAAGGCCTTTCATGGTCCTCGGACTTAAGCCTATAGGGAAATTAGGCACATTGAATACAAAGCCTAAGTCCTAGACAGAATCAAGGCCTTGCATGGTCCTCGGACTCAAGCCTATGGGGAAATTAGGCAAGTTGAACACAAAGCCTAAGTCCTAGACAGAACCAAGGCCTTGCATGGTCCTCGGACTCAAGCCTATGGGGAAACTAGGCAAATTGAACACAAAGCCTAAGTGCTAGACAGAACCAAGTCCTTGCATGGTCCTCGGACTCAAACTTATGGGGAAACTAGGCACACTGAACGCAAAGCCTAAGTACAAGACAGAACCAAGGCCTTGCATGGTCCTCAGACTCAAGCCTATGGGGAAACTAGGCACATTGAACAAAAAATCTAAGTGCTAGACAGAACCAAGGCCTTGCATGGTCCTCGGACTCAAGCCTATGGGGATACTAGGCACATTGAACACAAAGGCTAAGTGCTAGACAAAACCAAGGCCTTGCATGGTCCTCGGACTCAAGCCTATGGGGAAACGAGGCACATTGAACACAAAGCCTAAGTGCTAGATAGAACCGAGGTCTTGGATGGTCCTCGGACTCAAGCCTATGGGGAAACTAGGCACATTGAACACAAAATCTAAGTGCTAGACAGAACCAAGGCCTTGCATGGTCCTCGGACTCAAGCCTATGGGGATACTAGGCACATTGAACACAAAGGCTAAGTGCTAAACAGAACTAAGGCCTTGCACGGTCCTCGAACTCAAGCCTATGGGGAAACTAGGCATATTGAACACAAAACTTAAGTGCTAGACAGAACCAAAGCCTTGCATGATCCTCGGACACAGGCCTATGGGGAAACTAGGGACATTGAACACAAAGCCTAAGTTCTAGACAGAACCAAGGCCTTACATGGTACTCGGATTCAAGCGTATTGGGAAACTACGCACATTGAACACAAAGTCTAAGTGCCAGACAGAACTAAGGCCTTTCATGGTCCTCGGACTTCAGCCTATAGGGAAATTAGGCACATTGAACACAAAGCCTAAGTCCTAGACAGAACCAAGGCCTTGCATGGTCCTCGGTCTCAAGACTATGGGGAAACTAGGCACATTGAATGCAAAGGCTAAGTGCTAGACAGAACCAAGGCCTTGCATGGTTCTCGGACTCAAGCCTTTGGGGAAACTAGGCACATTGAACGCAAAGGCTTGAACGCATAGGCTAAGTGCTAGACAGAACGAAAGCCTTGCATGATGCTCGGACTCAAGCCTATGGGGAAACTAGGCACATTGAACACAAATCCTACGTTCTAGACAGAACCAAGGCCTTGCATGGCCCTCGGACTCAAGCCTATGGGGAAACTAGGCACATTGAACACAAAGTCTAAGTGCCAGACAGAACTAAGGCCTTTCATGGTCCTCGGACTTAAGCCTATAGGGAAATTAGGCACATTGAATACAAAGCCTAAGTCCTAGACAGAATCAAGGCCTTGCATGGTCCTCGGACTCAAGCCTATGGGGAAATTAGGCAAGTTGAACACAAAGCCTAAGTCCTAGACAGAACCAAGGCCTTGCATGGTCCTCGGACTCAAGCCTATGGGGAAACTAGGCAAATTGAACACAAAGCCTAAGTGCTAGACAGAACCAAGTCCTTGCATGGTCCTCGGACTCAAACTTATGGGGAAACTAGGCACACTGAACACAAAGCCTAAGTACTAGACAGAACCAAGGCCTTGCATGGTCCTCAGACTCAAGCCTATGGGGAAACTAGGCACATTGAACACAAAATCTAAGTGCTAGACAGAACCAAGGCCTTGCATGGTCCTCGGACTCAAGCCTATGGGGATACTAGGCACATTGAACACAAAGGCTAAGTGCTAGACAGAACCAAGGCCTTGCATGATCCTCGGACTCAAGCCTATGGGGAAACTAGGCACATTGAACACAAAGCCTAAGTTCTAGACAGAACCAAGGTCTTGCATGGCCCTCGGACTTAAGCCTATGTGGAAAGTAGGCACATTGAACACAAAGTCTAAGTGCCAGACAGAACTAAGGCCTTTCATGGTCCTCGGACTTAAGCCTATAGGGAAATTAGGCACATTGAACAGAAAGCCTAAGTCCTAGACAGAACTAAGGCCTTGCATGGTCCTCGGAGTCAAGCCTATGGGGAAACTAGGCACATTGAACGCAAAGCCTAAGTACTTGAGAGAACCAGGGCCTTGCATGGTCCTCGGACTTAAGTCTATGGGGAAACTAGGCACATTGAACACAAAATTTAAGTGCTAGACAGAACCAAGGCCTTGCAGGGTCCTCGGACTCAAGCTTATGGGGAAACTAGGCACATTGAACACAAAGGTTAAGAGCTAGACAGAACTAAGGCCTTGCATGGTCCTCGAACTCAAGCCTATGGGTAAACTAGGCAAAGTGAACACAAAGCCTAAGTGCTAGACAGAACCAAGACCTTGCATGGTCCTCGGACACAGGCCTATGGGGAAACTAGGGACATTGAACGCAAAGCCAAAGTTCTAGACAGAACCAAGGCCGTACATGGTACTCGGATTCAAGCCTATGGGGAAACTACGCACATTGAACACAATGTCTAAGTGCAAGACAGAACCAAGGCTTTACATGGTCCTCGGACTTAAGCCTATGGGGAAATTAGGAACATTGAACGTAAAGCTTGAGTGCTAGACAGAATCAAGGCCTTGCATGGTCCTCGGACTCAAGCCTATGGGGAAACTAAGGACATTGAACGCAAAGGCTAAGTGCTAGACAGAACCATGGCCTTGCATGATCCTCAGACTCAAGCCTATGGGGAAACTAGGCACATTGAACGCAAAGGCTTGAACGCAAAGGCTAAGTGCTAGACAGAACCAAGGCCTTGCATGGTCCTCGGACTCAAGCCTGTGGGGAAACAGGGCACATTTAATGCAAAGGCTAAGTGCTAGACAGAACCAAGGCCTTGCATGGTTCTCGGACTCAAGCCATTGGGGAAACTAGGCTCATTGAACGCAAAGGCTTGAACGAAAAGGCTAAGTGCTAGATAGAACGAAGGCTTTGCATGGTCCTCGGACTCAAGCCTACGGGGAAACTAGACACATTGAACACAAAATCTAAGTGCTAGACAGAACCAAGGCCTTGCATGTGCTCGGACTCAAGCTTATGGGGAAACAAGGCACATTGAACACGAAGGTTAAGAGCTAGACAGAACTAAGGCCTTGCACGGTCGTCGAACTCAAGCCTATGGGGAAACTAGGAACATTGAACACAAAGCCTAAGGTCTAGACAGAACCAAGGCTTTGCATGGTCCTCGGATTGAAGCCTATGGGGAAACTAGGCACATTGAACGCAAAGCCTAAGTACTAGAGAGAACCAAGGCCTTGCATGGTCCTCGGACTCAAGCCTGTGGGGAAACTAGGCACATTGAACACAAAGCCTAAGTTCTAGACAGAACCAAGGCCTTGCATGGCCCTCAGACTCAAGCCTATGGGGAAACTAGGCACATTGAACGCATAGGCTAAGTGCTAGACAGAACGAAGGCCTTGCATGATCCTCGGACTCAAGCCTGTGGGGAAACTAGGCACATTGAACACAAAGCCTAAGTTCTAGACAGAACCAAGGCCTTGCATGGCCCTCGGACTCAAGCCTATGGGGAAACTAGGCACATTGAACACAAAGTCTAAGTTCCAGACAGAACTAAGGCCTTTCATGGTCCTCGGACTTAAGCCTATAGGGAAATTAGGCACATTGAACACAAAGCCTAAGTCCTAGACAGAACCAAGGCCTTGCATGATCCTCGGACTCATGCCCATGGGGAAATTAGGCACGTTGAACACAAAGCCTAAGTCCTAGACAGAACCAAAGCCTTGCATGGTCCTCGGACTCAAGCCTTTGGGGAAACTAGGCAAATTGAACACAAAGCCTAAGTGCTAGACATAACCAAGTCCTTGCATGGTCCTCGGACACAGGCCTTTGGGGAAACTAGGGACATTGAACACAAAGCCTAAGTTCTAGACAGAACCAAGGCCTTACATGGTACTCGGATTCAAGCCTATGGGGAAACTACGCACATTGAACACAAAGTCTAAGTGCAAGACAGAACCAAGGCTTTGCATGGTCCTCGAGCTTAAGCCTATGGGGAAATTAGGCACATTGAACGTAAAGCTTGAGTGCTAGACAGAATCAAGCCCTTGCATGGTCCTCGGACTCAAGCCTATGGGGAAAGTAAGTACATTGAACGCAAAGGCTAAGTGCTAGACAGAACCATGGCCTTGCATGATCCTCAGACTCAAGCCTATGTGGAAACTAGGCACATTGAACGCAAAGGCTTGAACGCAAAGGCTAAGTGCTAGACAGAACCAAGGCCTTGCATGGTCCTCGGACCCAAGCCTATGGGGAAACTAGGTAAATTGAACGCAAAGCCTAAGTGCTATACAGAACCAAGGCCTTGCATGGTCCTCGGACTCAAGCCTATGGGGAAACAGGGCACATTGAATGCAAAGGCTAAGTGCTAGACAGAACCAAGGCCTTGCATGGTTCTCGGACTCAAGCCTTTGGGGAAACTAGGCACATTGAACGCAAAGGCTTGAACGAAAAGGCTAAGTGCTAGATAGAACGAAGGCTTTGCGTGGTCCTCGGACTTAAGCTTATGGGGAAACTAGGCCCATTGAACGCAAAACCTAAGTACTAGAGAGAACAAAGGCCTTGCATGGTCCTCGGACTCAAGCCTATGGGGAAACTAGACACATTGAACACAAAATCTCAGTGCTAGACAGAACCAAGGCCTTGCATGTGCTCGGACTCAAGCTTATGGGGAAACTAGGCACATTGAACACAAAGGTTAAGAGCTAGAAAGAACTACGGCCTTGCACGGTCGTCGAACTCAAGCCTATGGGGAAACTAGGCACATTAAACACAAAGCCTAAGGTCTAGACAGAACCAAGGCTGTGCATGGTCCTCGGATTCAAGCCTATGGGAAAACTAGGCACATTGAACGCAAAGCCTAAGTACTAGAGAGAACCAAGGCCTTGCATGGTCCTCGGACTCAAGCCTATGGGGAAACAAGACACATTGAAAACAAAATCTAATTGCTAGACAGAACCAAGGCCTTGCATGGTCCTTGGACACAAACCTATGGGGAAACGAGGCACATTGAACACAAAGCTTAAGTGCTAGATACAACCGAGGTCTTGGATGGTCCTCGGACTCAAGCCTATGGGGAAACTAGGCACATTGAACACAAAATCTAAGTGCTAGACAGAACCAAGGCCTTGCATGGTCCTCGGACTCAAGCCTATGGGGAAACAGGGCACATTTAATGCAAAGGCTAAGTGCTACACAGAACCAAGGCCTTGCATGGTTCTCGGACTCAAGCCTTTGGGGAAACTAGGCTCATTGAACGCAAAGGCTTGAACGAAAAGGCTAAGTGCTAGATAGAACGAAGGCTTTGCATGGTCCTCGGACTCAAGCCTATGGGGAAACTAGGCACATTGAACGCAAAGCCTAAGTACTAGAGGGAACCAAGGCCTTGCATGGTCCTCGGACTCAAGCCTACGGGGAAACTAGACACATTGAACACAAAATCTAAGTGCTAGACAGAACCAAGGCCTTGCATGTGCTCGGACTCAAGCTTATGGGGAAACAAGGCACATTGAACACAAAGGTTAAGAGCTAGACAGAACTAAGGCCTTGCACGGTCCTCGGATTCAAGCCTATGGGGAAACTAGGCACATTGAACGCAAAGCCTAAATACTAGAGAGAACCAAGGCCTTGCATGGTCCTCGGACTCAAGCCTACGGGGAAACTAGACACATTGAACACAAAATCTAAGTGCTAGACAGAACCAAGGCCTTGCATGTGCTCGGACTCAAGCTTATGGGGAAACTAGGCAAATTGAACACAAAGCCTAAGTTCTAGACAGAACCAAGACCTTGCATGGTCTTCGGACACAGGCCTATGGGGAAACAAGGCACATTGAACACAAAGCCTAAGGTCTAGACATAACCAAGGCCTTGCATGGTCCTCGGATTCAAGGCTGTGGGGAAACTACGCACATTGAACACAAAGTCTAAGTGCTAGACAGAACCAAGGCTTTGCATGGGCTCGGACTCAATCTTATGGGGAAACTAGGCACATTGAACACAAAGCCTAAGTTCTAGACAGAACCAAGGCCTTACATGGTACTCGGATTCAAGCCTATGGGGAAACTACGCACATTGAACACAAAGTCTAAGTGCAAGACAGAACCAAGGCTTTGCATGGTCCTCGGGCTTAAGCCTATGGGGAAATTAGGCACATTGAACGTAAAGCTTGAGTGCTAGACAGAATCAAGCCCTTGCATGGTCCTCGGACTCAAGCCTATGGGGAAACTAAGTACATTGAACGCAAAGGCTAAGTGCTAGACAGAACCATGGCCTTGCATGATCCTCAGACTCAAGCCTATGTGGAAACTAGGCACATGGAACGCAAAGGCTTGAACGCAAAGGCTAAGTGCTAGACAGAACCAAGGCCTTGCATGGTCCTCGGACCCAAGCCTATGGGGAAACTAGGTAAATTGAACGCAAAGCCTAAGTGCTAGACAGAACCAAGGCCTTACATGGTCCTCGGACTCAAGCCTATGGGGAAACAGGGCACATTGAATGCAAAGGCTAAGTGCTAGACAGAACCAAGGCCATGCATGGTTCTCGGACTCAAGCCTTTGGGGAAACTAGGCACATTGAACGCAAAGGCTTGAACGAAAAGGCTAAGTGCTAGATAGAACGAAGGCTTTGCGTGGTCCTCGGACTCAAGCTTATGGGGAAACTAGGCCCATTGAACGCAAAGCCTAAGTACTAGAGAGAACAAAGGCCTTGCATGGTCCTCGGACTCAAGCCTATGGGGAAACTAGACACATTGAACACAAAATCTCAGTGCTAGACAGAACCAAGGCCTTGCATGTGCTCGGACTCAAGCTTATGGGGAAACTAGGCACATTGAACACAAAGGTTAAGAGCTAGAAAGAAATACGGCCTTGCACGGTCGTCGAACTCAAGCCTATGGGGAAACTAGGCACATTGAACACAAAGCCTAAGGTCTAGACAGAACCAAGGCTGTGCATGGTCCTCGGATTCAAGCCTATGGGGAAACTAGGCACATTGAACGCAAAGCCTAAGTACTAGAGAGAACCAAGGCCTTGCATGGTCCTCGGACTCAAGCCTATGGGGAAACTAGACACATGGAACACAAAATCTAATTGCTAGACAGAACCAAGGCCTTGCATGGTCCTCGGACTCAAGCCTATGGGGAAACGAGGCACATTGAACACAAAGCTTAAGTGCTAGATAGAACCGAGGTCTTGGATGGTCCTCGGACTCAAGCCTATGGGGAAACTAGGCACATTGAACACAAAATCTAAGTGCTAGACAGAACCAAGGCCTTGCATGGTCCTCGGACTCAAGCCTGTGGGGATACTAGGCACATTGAACACAAAGGCTAAGTGCTAAACAGAACTAAGGCTTTGCATGGTCCTCGAACTCAAGCCTATGGGGAAACTAGGCACATTGAACGCAAAGCCTAAGTACTAGAGGGAACCAAGGCCTTGCATGGTCCTCGGACTCAAGCCTACGGGGAAACTAGACACATTGAACACAAAATCTAAGTGCTAGACAGAACCAAGGCCTTGCATGTGCTCGGACTCAAGCTTATGGGGAAACAAGGCACATTGAACACAAAGTCTAAGTGCCAGACAGAACTAAGGCCTTTCATGGTCCTCGGACTTAAGCCTATAGGGAAATTAGGCACATTGAACACAAAGCCTAAGTCCTAGACAGAACCAAGGCCTTGCATGGTCCTCGGACTCAAGACTATGGGGAAACTAGGCACATTGAATGCAAAGGCTAAGTGCTAGACAGAACCAAGGCCTTGCATGGTTCTCGGACTCAAGCCTTTGGGGAAAGTAGGCACATTGAACGCAAAGGCTTGAACGCATAGGCTAAGTGCTAAACAGAACGAAGGCCTTGCATGATCCTCGGACTCAAGCCTACGGGGAAACTAGGCACATTGAACACAAAGCCTAAGTTCTAGACAGAACCAAGGCCTTGCATGGCCCTCGGACTCAAGCCTATGGGGAAACTAGGCACATTGAACACAAAGTCTAAGTGCCAGACAGAACTAAGGCCTTCCATGGTCCTCGGACTTAAGCCTATTGGGAAATTAGGCACATTGAACACAAAGCCTAAGTCCTAGACAGAACCAAGGCCTTGCATGGTCCTCGGACTCAAGCCTATGGTGAAATTAGGCACGTTGAACACAAAGCCTAAGTCCTAGACAGAACCAAAGCCTTGCATGGTCCTCGGACTCAAGCCTATGGGGAAACTAGGCAAATTGAACACAAAGCCTAAATGCTAGACATAACCAAGTCCTTGCATGGTCCTCGGACACAGGCCTATGGGGAAACTAGGGACATTGAACACAAAGGTTTGAACGCAAAGGCTAAGTGCTAGACAGAACCAAGGCCTTGCATGGTCCTCGGACTCAAGCCTATGGGGAAACTAGGTAAATTGAACGCAAAGCCTAAGTGCTAGACAGAACCAAGGCCTTGCATGGTCCTCGGACTCAAGCCTATGGGGAAACAGGGCACATTGAATGCAAAGGCTAAGTGGTAGACAGAACCAAGGCCTTGCATGGTTCTCGGACTCAAGCCTTTGGGGAAACTAGGCACATTGAACGCAAAGGCTTGAACGAAAAGGCTAAGTGCTAGATAGAACGAAGGCTTTGCGTGGTCCTCGGACTCAAGCCTATGGGGAAACTAGGCACATTGAACGCAAAGACTAAGTACTAGAGAGAACCAAAGCCTTGCATGGTCCTCGGACTCAAGCCTATGGGGAAACTAGACACATTGAACACAAAATCTCATTGCTAGACAGAACCAAGGCCTTGCATGGTCCTCGGACTCAAGCTTATGGGGAAACTAGGCACATTGAACACAAAGGTTAAGAGCTAGAAAGAACTACGGCCTTGCACGGTCGTCGAACTCAAGACTATGGGGAAACTTGGCACATTGAACACAAAGCCTAAGGTCTAGACAGAACCAAGGCTTTGCATGGTCCTCGGATTCAAGCCTATGGGAAAACTAGGCACATTGAACGCAAAGCTTAAGTACTAGAGAGAACCAAGGCCTTGCATGGTGCTCGGACTCAAGCCTATGGGGAAACTAGGCACATTGAACGTAAAGCTTGAGTGCTAGACAGAATCAATGCCTTGCATGGTCCTCGGACTCAAGCCTATGGGGAAACTAGGCACATTGAACGCAAAGCCTAAGTACTAGAGAGAACCAAGGCCTTGCATGGTCCTCGGACTCAAGCCTATGGGGAAACTAGACACATTGAACACAAAATCTAAGTGCTAGACAGAACCAAGGCCTTGCATGTGCTCGAACTCAAACTTATGGGGAAACTAGGCAAATTGAACACAAAGCCTAAGTTCTAGACCGAACCAAGACCTTGCATGGTATTCGGACACAGGCCTATGGGGAAACAAGGCACATTGACCACAAAGCCTAAGATCTAGACATAACCAAGGCCTTGCATGGTCCTCGGATTCAAGCCTATGGGGAAACTACGCACATTGAACACAAAGTCTAAGTGCTAGACCGAACCAAGGCCTTGCATGGTCCTCGGACTAAAGCCTATGGGGAAACTAGGTACATTGAACGCATAGGCTAAGTGCTAGACAGAACCAAGTTCTTGCATGATCCTCGGACTCAAGCCTATGGGGAAACTAGGCACATTGAACGCAAAGGCTTGAACGCAATGGCTAAGTGCTAGACAGAACCAAGGCCTTGTATGGTCCTCGGACTCAAGACTATGGGGAAACTAGGTAAATTGAACGCAAAGCCTAAGTGTTAGACAGAACCAAGGCCTTGCATGGTCCTCGGACTCAAGCCTATGGGGAAACTAGGCACATTGAACACAAAATCTAAGTGCTAGACAGAACCAAGGTATTGCATGGTCCTCAGACTCTAGCTTATGGGGAAACTAGTCACATTGAACACAAAGCCTAAGTTCTAGACAGAACCAAGGCCTTGCATGGTCCTCGGACTCAAGCCTATGGGGAAACTACGCACATTGAACACAATGTCTAAATGCTAGACAGAACCAAGACCTTACATGGTCCTCAGACTCAAGCCTATGGGGAAATTAGGCACATTGAACACAATGCCTAATTTCTAGACAGATCCAAGGCCTTGAATGGTCCTCGGACTCAAGCTTATGGCGAAACTAGGCGCATTGAATGTAATGCTTGAGTGTTTGACAGAACCAAGGCCTTGCATGGTCCTCGGACTCAAGCCTATGGATAAACTAGGCACATTGAACGCAAAGGCTTGAACGCGAAGGCTAAGTGCTAGACAGAACGAAGGCCTTGCATGGTCCTCGGACTCAAGCCCATGGGAAACTAGGCACATTGAACGCAAAGCCTAAGTACTAGACAGAACCAAGGCCTTGCATGGTCCTCGGACTGAAGCCTATGGGGAAACTAGGCACATTGAACGTAAAGCTTGAGTGCTAGACAGAATCAAGGCCTTGCATGGTCCTCGGACTCAAGCCTGTGGGGAAACTGGGCACATTGAATGCAAAGGCTAAGTGCTAGACAGAACCAGGGCCTTGCATGGTTCTCGGACTCAAGCCTTTGGGGAAACTAGGTACATTGAACGCAAAGGCTTGAACGAAAAGGCTAAGTGCTAGACAAAACGAAGGCTTTGGATGGTCCTCGGACTCAAGCCTATGGGGAAACTAGGCACATTGAACGCAAAGCCTAAGTACTAGAGAGAACCAAGGCCTTGCATGGTCCTCGGACTCAAGCCTAAGTACAAGAGAGAACCAAGGCCTTGCATGGTCCTCGGACTCAAGCCTATGGGGAAACTAGGTAAATTGAACGCAAAGCCTAAGTGCTAGACAGAACCAAGGCCTTGCATGGTCCTCGGACTCAAGCCTGTGGGGAAACTGGGCACATTGAATGCAAAGGCTAAGTGCTAGACAGAACCAGGGCCTTGCATGGTCCTCGGACTCAAGCCTTTGGGGAAACTAAGTACATTGAACGTAAAGGCTTGAACGAAAAGGCTAAGTGCTAGACAAAACGAAGACTTTGCATGGTCCTCGGACTCAAGCGTATGGGGAAACTAGGCACATTGAACGCAAAGCCTAAGTACTAGAGAGAACCAAGGCCTTGCATGGTCCTCGGACTCAAGCCTATGGGGAAACTAGACACGTTGAACACAAAATCTAAGTGCTAGACAGAACCAAGGCCTTGCATGGTCTTCGGACATAGTCCTATGGGGAAACTAGTCACATTGAACACAAAGCCTAAGGTCTAGACAATTCCGAGGCCTTGCATGGTCCTCGGATTTAAGCCTTTGGGGAAACTACGCAAATTGAACACAAAGTCTAAGTGCTAGACCTAACCAAGGCCTTGCATGGTCCTCGGACATAAGCCTATGGGGAAATTAGGCACATTGAACGTAAAGCTTGAGTGCTAGACAGAATCAATGCCTTGCATGGTCCTCGGACTCAAGCCTATGGGGAAACTAGGTACATTGAACGCAAAGGCTAAGTGCTAGATAGAACCAAGGCCTTGCATGATCCTCGGACTCAAGCCTATGGCGAAACTAGGCACATTGAACGCAAAGGCTTGAACGCAATGGCTAAGTGCTAGACAGAACCAAGGCCTTGCATGATCCTTGGACTCAAGCCTATGTTGAAATTAGGCACATTGAACGTAAAGCTTGAGTGCTAGACAGAATCAATGCCTTGCATGGTCCTCGGACTCAAGCCTATGGGGAAACTAGGCACATTGAACGCAAAGCCTAAGTACTAGAGAGAACCAAGGCCTTGCATGGTCCTCGGACTCAAGCCTATGGGGAAACTAGACACATTGAACACAAAATCTAAGTGCTAGACAGAACCAAGGCCTTGCATGTGCTCGGACTCAAACTTATGGGGAAACTAGGCAAATTGAACACAAAGCCTAAGTTCTAGACAGAGCCAAGACCTTGCATGGTCTTCGGACACAGGCCTATGGGGAAACAAGGCACATTGAACACAAAGCCTAAGGTCTAGACATAACCAAGGCCTTGCATGGTCCTCGGATTCAAGCCTATGGGGAAACTAGGCACATTGAACGCAAAGGCTTGAACGCAATGGCTAAGTGCTAGACAGAACCAAGGCCTTGCATGGTCCTCGGACTCAAGCCTATGGGGAAACTAGGTAAATTGAACGCAAAGCCTAAGTGTTAGACAGAACCAAGGCCTTGCATGGTCCTCGGACTCAAGCCTATGGGGAAACTAGGCACATTGAACACAAAATCTAAGTGCTAGACAGAACCAAGGTATTGCATGGTCCTCAGACTCTAGCTTATGGGGAAACTAGTCACATTGAACACAAAGCCTAAGTTCTAGACAGAACCAAGGCCTTGCATGGTCCTCGGACTCAAGCCTATGGGGAAACTACGCACATTGAACACAATGTCTAAGTGCTAGACAGAACCAAGACCTTACACGGTCCTCGGACTCAAGCCTATGGGGAAATTAGGCACATTGAACACAAAGCCTAATTCCTAGACAGATCCAAGGCCTTGAATGGTCCTCGGACTCAAGCTTATGGGGAAACTAGGCACATTGAATGTAATGCTTGAGTGTTTGACAGAACCAAGGCCTTGCAGGGTCCTCGGACTCAAGCCTATGGGGAAACTAGGCACATTGAACGCAAAGGCTTGAACGCGAAGGCTAAGTGCTAGACAGAACGAAGGCCTTGCATGGTCCTCAGACTCAAGCCCATGGGAAACTAGGCACATTGAACGCAAAGCCTAAGTACTAGACAGAACCAAGGCCTTGCATGGTCCTCGGACTGAAGCCTATGGGGAAACTAGGGACATTGAACGTAAAGCTTCAGTGCTAGACAGAATCAAGGCCTTGCATGGTCCTCGGACTCAAGCCTGTGGGGAAACTGGGCACATTGAATGCAAAGGCTAAGTGCTAGACAGAACCAGGGCCTTGCATGGTTCTCGGACTCAAGCCTTTGGGGAAACTAGGTACATTGAACGCAAAGGCTTGAACGAAAAGGCTAAGTGCTAGACAAAATGAAGGCTTTGCATGGTCCTCGGACTCAAGCCTATGGGGAAACTAGGCACATTGAACGCAAAGCCTAAGTACTAGAGAGAACCAAGGCCTTGCATGGTCCTCGGACTCAAGCCTATGGGGAAACTAGGTAAATTGAACCCAAAGCCTAAGTGCTAGACAGAACCAAGGTCTTGCATGGTCCTCGGACTCAAGCCTGTGGGGAAACAGGCACATTGAATGCAAAGGCTAAGTGCTAGACAGAACCAGGGCCTTGCATGGTCCTCGGACTCAAGCCTTTGGGGAAACTAAGTACATTGAACGCAAAGGCTTGAACGAAAAGGCTAAGTGCTAGACAAAACGAAGGCTTTGCATGGTCCTCGGACTCAAGCGTATGGGGAAATTAGGCACATTGAACACAAAGCCTAAGTACTAGAGAGAACGAAGGCCTTGCATGGTCCTCGGACTCAAGACTATGGGGAAACTAGACACGTTGAACACAAAATCTAAGTGCTAGACAGAACCAAGGCCTTGCATGGTCTTCGGACACAGTCCTATGGGGAAACTAGTCACATTGAACACAAAGCCTAAGGTCTAGACAATTCCGAGGCCTTGCATGGTCCTCGGATTCAAGCCTTTGGGGAAACTACGCACATTGAACACAAAGTCTAAGTGCTAGACCAAACCAAGGCCTTGCATGGTCCTCGGACTTAAGCCTATGGGGAAATTAGGCACATTGAACGTAAAGCTTGAGTGCTAGACAGAATCAATGCCTTGCATGGTCCTCGGACTCAAGCCTATGGGGAAACTAGGTACATTGAACGCAAAGGCTAAGTGCAAGACAGAACCAAGGCCTTGCATGATCCTCGGACTCAAGCCTATGGCGAAACTAGGCACATTGAACGCAAAGGCGTGAACGCAATGGCTAAGTGCTAGACAGAACCAAGGCCTTGCATGATCCTCGGACTCAAGCCTACGGCGAAACTACGCACATTGAACGCAAAGGCTTGAACGCAATGGCTAAGTGCTAGACAGAACCAAGGCCTTGCATGTGCTCGGACTCAGGCTAATGGGGAAACTAGGCAAATTGAACACAAAGCCTAAGTTCTAGACAGAACCAAGACCTTGCATGGTCTTCGGACACAGGCCTATGGGGAAACAAGGCACATTGAACACAAAGCCTAAGGTCTAGACAGAACCAAAGCCTTGCATGGTCCTCGGATTCAAGCCTATGGGGAAACTACGTACATTGAACACAAAGCCTAAGTTCTAGACCGAACCAAGGCCTTGCATGGTCCTCGGACTTAAGCCTATGGGGAAATTAGGCACATTGAACGTAAAGCTTGAGTGCTAGACAGAATCAAGGCCTTGCATGGTCCTCGGACTAAAGCCTATGGGGAAACTAGGTACATTGAACGCAAAGGCTAAGTGCTAGACAGAACCAAGTTCTTGCATGATCCTCGGACTCAAGCCTATGGGGAAACTAGGCACATTGAACGCAATGGCTAAGTGCTAGACAGAACCAAGGCCTTGCATGGTCCTCGGACTCAAGCCTATGGGGAAACTAGACACATTGAACACAAAATCTAAGTGCTAGACAGAACCAAGGCCTTGCATGGGCTCGGACTCAAGCTTATGGGGAAACTAGGCACATTGAACACAAAGGTTATGAGCTACACAGAACTAAGGCCTTGCACGGTCGTCGAACTCAAGCCTTTGGGGAAACTAGGCAAATCGAACACAAAGCCTAAGTGCTAGACAGAACCAAGACCTTGCATGGTCTTCGGACACAGTCCTATGGGGAAACTAGTCACATTGAACACAAAGCGTAAGGTCTAGACAATTCCGAGGCCTTGCATGGTCCTCGGATTCAAGCCTATGGGGAAACAACGCACATTGAGCACAAAGTCTAAGTGCTAGACCTAACCAAGGCCTTGCATGGTCCTCGGACTTAAGCCTATGGGGAAATTAGGCACATTGAACGTAAAGCTTGAGTGCTAGACAGAATCAATGCCTTGCATGGTCCTCGGACTCAAGCCTATGGGGAAACTAGGTACATTGAACGCAAAGGCTAAGTGCTAGACAGAACCAAGGCCTTGCATGATCCTCGGACTCAAGCCTATGGGGAAACTAGGCACATTGAACGCAAAGGCTTGAACGTAATGGATAAGTGCTAGACAGAACCAAGGCCTTGCATGCGCTCGGACTCAGGCTTATGGGGAAACTAGGCAAATTGAACACAAAGCCTAAGTTCTAGACAGAACCAAGACCTTGCATGGTCTTCGGACACAGGCCTATGGGGAAACAAGGCACATTGAACACAAAGCCTAAGGTCTAGACAGAACCAAGGCCTTGCATGGTCCTCGGATTCAAGCCTATGGGGAAACTACGCACATTGAACACAAAGTCTAAGTGCTAGACCGAACCAAGGCCTTGTATGGTCCTCGGACTCAAGCCTATGGGGAAACTAGGTACATTGAACGCAAAGGCTAAGTGCTAGGCAGAACCAAGTTCTTGCATGATCCTCGGATTCAAGCCTATGGGGAAACTAGGCACATTGAACGCAAAGGCTTGAACGCAATGGCTAAGTGCTAGACAGAACCAAGGCCTTGCATGGTCCTCGGACTCAAGCCTATGGGGAAACTGGGCACATTGAACACAAAATCTAAGTGCTAGACAGAACAAGCCATTGCATGGTCCACGGACTCAAGCTTTTGGGGAAACTAGGCACATTGACCACAAAGGTTAAGAGCTAGATAGAACTAAGGCCTTGCATGGTCCTCGAACTCAAGCCTATGGGGAAATTAGGCAAATTGAACACAAAGCCTAAGTGCTAGACAGAACCAAGACCTTTCATGTTCCTCGGACTCAAACTTATGGGGAAACTAGGCACATTGAACACAAAGCCTAAGTTCTAGACAGAACCAAGGCCTTGCATGATCCTCGGACTCAAGCATATGGGGAAACTACGCACATTGAGCACAAAATCTAAGTGCTAGATAGAACCAAGGCCTTGCATGGTCCTCGGACTCAAGCCTATGGGGAAACGAGGCACATTGAACAGAAAGCCTAAGTGCTAGATAGAACCGAGGTCTTGCATGGTCCTCGGACTCAAGCCTATGGGGAAACTAGGCACATTGAACAGAAAATCTAAGTGCTAGACAGAACCAAGGCCTTGCATGGTCCTCGGACTCAAGCCTATTGGGATACTTGGCACATTGAACACAAAGGCTAAGTGCTAAACAGAACTAAGGACTTGCATGGTCCTCGAACTCAAGCCTATGGGGAAACTAGGCACATTGAACACAAAACTAAAGTGCTAGACAGAACCAAAGCCTTGCATGATCCTCGGACTCAAGCCTATCGAGAAACTAGGCACATTGAACACAAAGCCTAAGTTCTAGACAGAACCAAGGCCTTGCATGGCCATTGAACTCAAGCCTATGGGGAAACTAGGCACATCGAACAAAAAGTCTAAGTGCCAGACAGAACTAAGGCCTTTCATGGTCCTCGGACTTATGCCTATAGGGAAATTAGGCACATTGAACACAAAGCCTAAGTCCTAGACAGAACCAAGGCCTTGCATGGTCCTCGGACTCAAGCCTATGGGGAAACTACGCACATTGAACACAAAGTCTAAGTGCTAGACAGAACCAAGACCTTGCATGGTCCTCGAACTCAAGCCTATGGGGAAATTAGGCACATTGAACACAAAGCCTAATTCCTAGACAGATCCAAGGCCTTGAATGGTCCTCGGACTCAAGCTTATGGGGAAACTAGGCACATTGAACGCAAAGGCTTGAACGCGAAGGCTAAGTGCTAGACAGAACGAAGGCCTTGCATGGTCCTCGGACTCAAGCCCAATGGAAACTAGGCACATTGAACGCAAAGCCTAAGTACTAGACAGAACCAAGGCCTTGCGTGGTCCTCGGACTGAAGCCTATGGGGAAACTAGGCACATTGAACGTAAAGCTTGAGTGCTAGACAGAATCAAGGCCTTGCATGGTCCTCGGACTCAAGCCTGTGGGGAAACTGGGCACAATGAATGAAAAGGCTAAGTGCTGGACAGAACCATGGCCTTGCATGGTTCTCGGACTCAAGCCTATGGGGAAACTAGACACATTGAACACAAAATCTAAGTGCTAGACAGAAACAAGGCCTTGCAGGGTCCTCGGACTCAAGCCTATGGGGAAACTAGGAACATTGAACGCAAAGGCTTGAACGCAAAGGCTAAGTGCTAAACAGAACGAAGGCCTTGTATGGTCCTCGGACTCAAGTCCATGGGAAACTAGTCACATTGAACGCAAAGCCTAAGTACTAGATAGAACCAAGGCCTTGCATGGTCCTCGGACTCAAGCGTATGGGGAAACTACGCACATTGAACACAAAGTCTAAGTGCTAGACCGAACCAAGGCCTTGCATGGTCCTCGGACTCAAGCCTTTGGGGAAATTAGGCACATTGAACACAAAGCCTAAGTCCTAGATAGAACCAAGGCCTTGCATGGTCCTCAGACTGAAGCCTATGGGAAACTAGGCACATTGAACGTAAAGCTTGAGTGCTTGACACAACCAAGGCCTTGCATGGTCCTCAGACTCAAGCTTATGGGGAAACTAGGCACATTGAACGCAAAGGCTAAGTGCTAGAAAGAACCAAGGCCTTGCATGGTCCTCGGACTCAAACCTATGGGGAAACTGGGCACATTGAACACAAAATCTAAGTGCTAGACAGAACAAGGCATTGCATGGTCCACGGACTCAAGCTTTTGGGGAAACTAGGCACATTGAACACAAAGGTTAAGAGCTAGATAGAACTAAGGCCTTGCATGGTCCTCGAACTCAAGCCTATGGGGAAATTAGGCAAATTGAACACAAAGCCTAAGTGCTAGACAGAACCAAGACCTTGCATGGTCCTCGGACTCAAATTTATGGGGTAACTAGGCACATTGAACACAAAGCCTAAGTTCTAGACAGAACCAAGGCCTTGCATGATCCTCGGACTCAAGCATATGGGGAAACTACGCACATTGAACACAAAGCCTAAGTCCTAGACAGAGCCAAGGCCTGGCATGGTCCTCGGACTTAAGCCTATGGGGAAATTAGGCACATTGAACACAAAGTCTAAGTGCTAGACAGAACCAAGGCCTTGCATGGTCCTCGGACTCAAGCCTATGGGAAACTAGGCATATTGAACGCAAAGCCTAAGTACTAGAAAGAACCAAGGCCTTGCATGGTCCTCGGACTCAAGCCTATGGGGAAACTAGGCACATTGAACGCAAAGGCTTGAACGCAAAGGCTAAGTGTTTGACAGAACCAAGGCCTTGCACGGTCTTCAGACTCAAGCTTCTGGGGAAACTACACACATTGAACACAAAGCCAAATTTCTAGACAGAACCAAGGCCTTGCATGGTCCTCGTACTCAAGCTTCTGGGGAAACTACGCACATTGAACACAAAGTCTAAGTGCTAGACAGAACCAAGGCTTCGCATGGTCCTCGGACTTAAGCCTATGGGGAAATTAGGCACATTGAACACAAAGTCTAAGTGCTAGACAGAACCAAGGCCTTGCATGGTCCTCGGACTCAAGCCTATGGGAAACTAGGCATATTGAACGCAAAGCCTAAGTACTAGAAAGAACCAAGGCCTTGCATGGTCCTCGGACTCAAGCCTATGGGGAAACTAGGCACATTGAACACAAAATCTAAGTGCTAGACAGAACCAAGGCCTTGCATGGACCTCGGACTCAAGCTTATGGGGAAACTAGGAACATTGAACACAAAGGTTAAGAGCTAGACAGAACTAAGGCCTTGCATGGTCCTCGAACTCAAGCCTATGGGGAAAGTAAGCAAATTGAACACAAAGCCTAAATGCTAGACAGAACCAAGACCTTGCATGGTCCTCGGACTCAAGCCTCTGGGGAAACTAGGCACATTGAACACAAAGCCAAAGTTCCAGATAGAACCAAGGCCTTGCATGGTCCTCGGACTTAAGCCTATAGGGAAACTTAGGCACATTGAATGTAAAGCTTGAGTGCTAGACAGAATCAAGGCCTTGCATGGTCCTCGGACTCAAGCCTATGGAAACTAGGTACATTGAACGCAAAGGCTAAGTGCTAGACAGAACCAAGGCCTTGCATGGTCTTCGGACTCAAGCCTATGGGGAAACTAGGTACATTGAACGCAAAGCCTAAGTGCTAGACAGAACCGAGTCCTTGCGTGGTCCTCGGACTCAAGCCTATGGGGAAACTAGGCACATTGAACACAAAATCTAGTGCTAGACAGAACCAAGGCATTGCATGGTCCTCGGACTCAAGCTTATGGGGAAACTAGGCACATTCAACACAAAGGTTAAGTGCTAGACAGCACTACGGCCTTGCATGGTCCTTAAACTCAAGCCTATGGGGATACTAGGCATATTCAACACAAAATCCAAGTGCTAGACAGAACCAAGGTATTGCATGGTCCTCAGACTCAAGCTTACGGTTAAACTAGGCAAATTGAACACAAAGCCTAAGTGCTAGACAGAACCAAGACCATGCATGGTCCTCGGACTCAAAACGATAGGGAAACTAGGCACATTGAACACAAAGCCTAAGTTCTAGACTGAACCAAGGCCTTGCATGGTCCTCGGACTCAAGCCTATGGGGAAACTACGCACAATGAACACAAAGTCTGAGTGCTAGCCAGAACCAAGACCTTGCATGGTCCTCGGACTCAAGCCGATGGGGAAATTAGGCACATTGAACACAAAGCCTAAGTTCTAGACAGAACCAAGGCCTTGCATGGTCCTCGTACGCAAGCCTATGGGGAAACTAAACACATTGAACACAAAGTCTAAGTGCTAGCCAGAACCAAGACCTTGCATGGTCCTCGGACTCAAGCCTATGGGAAAACTAGGCAAATTGAAGACAAGGCCTAAGTGCTAGACAGAACCAAGACCATGCATGGTCCTCGGACTCAAAACGATGGGGAAACTAGGCACATTGAACACAAAGCCTAAGTTCTAGACATAACCAAGGCCTTGCATGGTCCTCGGACTCAAGCCTATGGGGAAACTACGCACATTGAACACAAAGTCTAAGTGCTAGCCAGAACCAAAACCTTGCATGGTCCTCGGACTAAAGCCTATGGGGAAATTAGGCACATTGAACACAAAGCGTAAGTTCTAGACAGAACCAAGGCCTTACATGGTCCTCGGACTCAAGCCTATGGGGAAACTACGCACATTGAACACAAAGTCTAAGTGCTAGCCAGAACCAAGACCTTGCATGGTCCTCGGACTCAAGCCTATGGGGAAACTAGGCAAATTGAACACAAAGCCTAAGTGCTAGACAGAACCAAGACCATGCATGGTCCTCGGACTCAAACCTATAGGGAAACTAGGCACATTGAACACAAAGCCTAAGTTCTAGACAGAACCAAGGCCTTGCATGGTCCTCGGACTCAAGCCTATGGGGAAACTACGCACATTGAACACAAAGTCTAAGTGCAAGCCAGAACCAAGACCTTGCATGATCCTCGGACTCAAGCCTACGGGGAAATTAGGCACATTGAACACAAAGCCTAAGTGCTAGACAGAACCAAGACCATGCATGGTCCTCGGACTCAAAACGATGGGGAAACTAGGCACATTGAACACAAAGCCTAAGTTCTAGACATAACCAAGGCCTTGCATGGTCCTCGGACTCAAGCCTATGGGGAAACTACGCACATTGAACACAAAGTCTAAGTGCTAGCCAGAACCAAGACCTTGCATGGTCCTCGAACTCAAGCCTATGGGGAAACTAGGCAAATTGAACGCAAAGCCTAAGTGCTAGATAGAACCAAGACCATGCATGGTCCTAGGACTCAATCCTATGGGGAAACTAGGCACATTGAACACAAAGCATAAGTGCTGGACAAAACCAATACCTTGCATGGTCCTCGGACTCAAGCCTATGGGGAAACTAGGCACATTGAACAGAAAATCCAAGTGCTAGACAGAACCAAGGTATTGCATGGTCCTCGGACTCAAGCTTATGGGTAAACTAGGCACATTGAACACAAAGGTTAAGAGCTAGACAGAACTAAGGCCTTGCATGGTCCTCGAACTAAAGCCTATGGGAAAACTAGGCAAATTGAACACAAAGCCTAAGTGCTAGACAGAACCAAGACCATGCATGGTCCTCGGACTCAAACCTATAGGGAAACTAGGCACATTGAACACAAAGCCTAAGTTCTAGACAGAACCAAGGCCTTGCATGGTCCTCGGACTCCAGCCTATGGGGAAACTACGCACATTGAACACAAAGTCTAAGTGCTAGCCAGAACCAAGACCTTGCATGGTCCTCGGACTCAAGCCTATGGGGAAATTAGGCACATTGAACACAAAGCCTAATTCCTAGATAGAACCAAGGCCTTGCATGGTCCTCTGACTCAAGCCTATGGGGAAACTAGGCACATTGAACGCAAAGGCTTGAACGCAAAGGCTAAGTGCTAGACAGAATGAAGGACTTGCGTGGTCCTCAGACACAAGCCTATAGGGAAATTAGGCACATTGAACGCAACGGCTAAGTGCTAGATAGATCCAAGGCCTCGCATGGCCCTCGGACTCAAGCCTATGGGGAAACTAGACACATTGAACGCAAAGGCTTGAACGCAAAGGCTAAGTGCTAGACAGAATGAAGGCCTTGCATGGTTTTCGGACTCGGGCCTATGGGAAACTAGGCACATTGAACGCAAAGCCAAAGTACTAGACAGAACCAAGGCCTTGCATGGTCCTCGGACTCGAGCCTGTGGGGAAACTAGGTACATTGAACGTAAAGCTTGAGTGCTTGACAGAACCAAGGCCATGCATGGTCCTCGGACTCAAGCCTATGGGGAAACTAGGCAAATTGAACACAAAGCCTAAGTGCTAGATAGAACCAAGACCATGCATGGTCCTCGGACTCAAACCTATGGGGAAAGTAGGCACATTGAACACAAAGCATAAGTGCTGGACAGAACCAAGACCTTGCATGGTCCTCGGACTCAAGCCTATGGGGAAACTAGGCACATTGAACACAAAATCCAAGTGCTAGACAGAACCAAGGTATTGCATGGTCCTCGGACTCAAGCTTTTGGGTAAACTAGGCACATTGAACACATAGGTTAAGAGCTAGACAGAACTAAGGCCTTGCATGGTCCTCGAACTCAAGCCTATGGGAAAACTAGGCAAATTGAATACAAAGCCTAAGTGCTAGACAGAACCAAGACCATGCATGGTCCTCGGACTCAAAACGATGGGGAAACTAGGCACATTGAACACAAAGCCTAACTTCTAGACATAACCAAGTCCTTGCATGGTCCTCGGACTCAAGCCTATGGGGAAACTACGCACATTGAACACAAAGTCTAAGTGCTAGCCAGAACCAAGACCTTGCATGGTCCTCGGACTCAAGCCTATGGGGAAATTAGGCACATTGAACACAAAGCCTAAGTTCTAGACAGAACCAAGGCCTTGCATGGTCCTCGGACTCAAGCCTATGGGGAAACTACGCACATTGAACACAAAGTCTAAGTGCTAGCCAGAACCAAGACCATGCATGGTCCTCGGACTCAAAACGATGGGGAAACTAGGCACATTGAACACAAAGCCTAAGTTCTAGACAGAACCAAGGCCTTGCATGGTCCTCGGACTCAAGCCTATGGGGAAACTACGCACATTGAACACAAAACCTAAGTGCTAGACAGAACCAAGACCATGCATGGTCCTCGGACTCAAAACGATGGCGAAACTAGGCACATTGAACACAAAGCCTAAGTTCTAGACAGAACCAAGGCCTTGCATGGTCCTCGGACTCACGCCTATAGGGAAACTACGCACATTGAACACAAAGTCTAAGTGCTAGCCAGAACGAAGACCTTGCATGGTCCTCGAACTCAAGCCTATGGGGAAACTAGGCAAATTGAACACAAAGCCTAAGTGCTAGATAGAACCAAGACCATGCATGGTCCTCGGACTCAAACCTATGGGGAAACTAGGCACATTGAACACAAAGCATAAGTGCTGGACAGAACCAAGACCTTGCATGGTCCTCGGACTCAAGCCTGTGGGGAAACTAGGCACATTGAACACAAAATCCAAGTGCTAGACAGAACCAAGGTATTGCATGGTCCTCGGACTCAAGCTTATGGGTAAACTAGGAACATTGAACACAAAGGTTAAGAGCTAGACAGAACTAAGGCCTTGCATGGTCCTCGAACTAAAGCCTATGGGAAAACTAGGCAAATTGAACACAAAGCCTAAGTGCTAGACAGAACCAAGACCATGCATGGTCCTCGGACTCAAAACGATGGGGAAACTATGCACATTGAACACAAAGGCTAAGTTCTAGACAGAACCAAGGCCTTGCATGGTCCTCGGACTCAATCCTATGGGGAAACTACGCATATTGAACACAAAGTCTAAGTGCTAGCCAGAACCAAGACCTTGCATGGTCCTCGGACTCGAGCCTGTGGGGAAACTAGACACATTGAACGTAAAGCATGAGTGCTTGACAGAACCAAGGCCATGCATGGTCCTCGGACTCAAGCCTATGGGAAACTAGGCACATTGAATGCAAAGGCTAAGTGCTAGACAGAACCAAGGCCTTGCGTGGTCCTCGGACTCAAGCCTATGGGGAAACTAGGCACATTGAACGCAAAGGCTTGAACGCAAAGGCTAAGTGCTAGACAGAATGAAGGACTTGCATGGTCCTCAGACACAAGCCTATAGGGAAATTAGGCACATTGAACGCAACGGCTAAGTGCTAGACAGAACCAAGGCCTCGCATGGTCCTCGGACTCAAGCCTATGGGGAAACTAGACACATTGAACGCAAAGGCTTGAACACAAAGGCTAAGTGCTAGACAGAATGAAGGCCTTGCATGGTTTTCGGACTCAAGCCTATGGGAAACTAGGCACATTGAACGCAAAGCCTAAGTACTAGACAGAACCAAGGCCTTGCATGGTCCTTGGACTCGAGCCTGTGGGGAAACTAGGCACATTGAACGTAAAGCTTGAGTGCTTGACAGAACCAAGGCCATGCATGGTCCTCGGACTAAAGCCTATGGGGAAACTAGGCACATTGAACGCAAAGGCTAAGTGCTAGACAAAACCAAGGCCTTGCATGGTCCTCGGACTCAAGCCTATAGGGAAACTAGGCACATTGAACACAAAGGTTAAGAGCTAGACAGAACTAAGGCCTTGCATGGTCCTCGAACTCAAGCCTAGGGGGAAACTAGGCAAATTGAACACAAAGCCTAAGTGCTAGACAGAACCAAGACCACGCATGGTCCTCGGACTCAAACCTATGGGGAAACTAGGCACATTGAACACAAAGCCTAAGTGCTAGACAGAACCAAGACCTTGCATGGTCCTCGGACTCAAGCCTATGGGGAAATTAGGCACATTGAACACAAAATCCAAGTGCTAGACAGAACCAAGGTATTGCATGCTCCTCAGACTCAAGCTTATGGGTAAACTAGGCACATTGAACACAAAGTTTAAGAGCTATACAGAACTAAGGCCTTGCATGGTCCTCGAACTCAAGCCTGTGGGGAAACTAGTCAAATTGAACACAAAGCCTAAGTGCTAGACTGAACCAAGACCATGCATGGTCCTCAGACTCAAAACGATGGGGAAACTAGGCACATTGAACACAAAGCCTAAGTTCTAGACAGAACCAAGGCCTTGCATGGTCCTCGGACTCAAGCCTATGGGGAAACTACGCACATTGAACACAAAGTCTAAGTGCTAGACAGAACCAAGACCTTGCATGGTCCTCGGACTCAAGCCTATGGGGAAATTAGGCACATTGAATACAAAGCCTAATTCCTAGACAGAACCAAGGCCTTGCGTGGTCCTCGGACTCAAGCCTATTGGGAAACTAGGCACATTGAACGCAAATGCTAAGTGCTAGACAGAATGAAGGCCTTGCATGGTCCTCAGACTCAAGCCTATGGGGAAACTAGGCACATTGAGCGCAACGACTAAGTGCTAGACAGAACTAAGGCCTCGCATGGTCCTCGGACTCAAGCCTATGGGAAACTAGGCACATTGAACGCAAAGCCTAAGTACTAGACAGAACCAAGGCCCTGCATGGTCCTCGGACTCAAGCCTGTGGGGAAACTAGGCTCATTGAACGCAAAGGCTAAGTGCTAGACAGAACCAAGGCCTTGCATAGTCCTCGGACTCGAGCCTATTGGGAAACTAGGCACATTGAACGTAAAGCTTGAGTGCTTGACAGAACCAAGGACTTGCATGGTCCTCGGACTCAAGCCAATGGGGAAACTAGGCACATTGAACGCAAAGGCTTGAACGCAAAGGCTAAGTGCTAGACAGAAGGAAGGCCTTGCATGGTCCTCAGACTCAAGCCTATGGGAAACTAGGCACATTGAACGCAAAGCCTAAGTACTAGACAGAACCAAGGCCTTGCATGGTCCTTGGAGTCAAGCCTGTGGGGAAACTAGGCTCATTGAACGCAAAGGCTAAGTGCTAGACAGAACCAAGGCCTTGCATGGTCCTCGGACTCAAGCCTATGGGGTAACTAGGCACATTGAACGCAAAGGCTAAGTGCTAGACAGAACCAAGGCCTTGCATGGTCCTCGGACTCAAGCCTATGGGGTAACTAGGCACATTGAACGCAAAGGCTTGAACGCTATGGCTAAGTTCTAGACAGAACGAAGGCCTTGCATGGTCCATGGACTCAAGGCTATGGGAAACTAGGCACATTGAACGCAAAACCTAAGTACTAGACAGAACCAAGGCCTTGCATGGTCCTCGGACTCAAGCCTATGGGGAAACTAGGCACATTGAACACAAAATCTAAGTGCTAGACAGAACCAAGGCCTTGCATGTTCCTCGGACTCAAGCTTATGGGGAAACTAGGAACATTGAACACAAAGGTTAAGAGCTAGACAGAACTAAGGCCTTGCATGGTCCTCGAACTCAAGCCTATGGGGAAACTAGGCAAATTGAACACAAAGCCTAAGTGCTAGACAGAACCAAGGCCTTCTATGGTCCTCGGACTCAAGCCTATGGGGAAACTAGGCACATTGAACACAAAGTCTAAGTGCTAGACAGAACCAAGTCCTTGCATGGTCCTCGGAATCAAGCCTGTCGGGAAACTATGCACGTTGAACACAAAGTCTAAGTGCTAGACAGTACCAAGGACTTGCATGGTCCTCGGACTTAAGCCTATGGGGAAATTTGGCACATTGAACACAAAGCCTAAGTCCTATGCAGAACCAAGGCCTTGCATGGTCCTCGGACTCAAGCCTATGGGGAAACTAGGCACATTGAACGTAAAGCTTGAGTGCTTGACAGAACCAAGGCCATGCATGGTCCTCAGACTCAAGCCTATGGGGAAACTAGGCACATTGAACACAAAATCCAAGTGCTAGACAGAACCAAGCTATTGCATGGTCCTCGGACTCAAGCTTATGGGTAAACTAGGCACATTGAACACGAGGTTTAAGAGCTAGACAGAACTAAGGCCATGCATGGTCCTCGAACTCAAGCCTGTGGGGAAACTAGTCAAATTGAACACAAAGCCTAAGTGCTAGACAGAACCAAGACCATGCATGGTCCTCAGACTCAAAACGATGGGGAAACTAGGCTCATTGAACACAAAGCGTAAGTTCTAGACAGAACCAAGGCCTTGCATGGTCCTCGGACTCAAGCCTATGGGGAAACTACGCACATTGAACACAAAGTCTAAGTGCTAGACAGAACCAAGGCCTTACAGAACGAAGACCTTGCATGGTCCTCGGACTCAAGCCTATGGGGAAATTAGGCACATTGAATACAAAGCCTAATTCCTAGACAGAACCAAGGCCTTGCGTGGTCCTCGGACTCAAGCCTATTGGGAAACTAGGCACATTGAACGCAAAGGCTAAGTGCTAGACAGAATGAAGGCCTTGCATGGTCCTCAGACTCAAGCCTATAGGGAAACTAGGCACATTGAACGCAACGGCTAAGTGCTAGATAGAACCAAGGCCTCGCATGGTCCTCGGACTCAAGCCTATGGGGAAACTAGACACATTGAACGCAAAGGCTTGAACGCAAAGGCTAAGTGCTAGACAGAATGAAGGCCTTGCATGGTCCTCAGACTCAAGCCTATGGCAAACAAGGCACATTGAACGCAAAGCCTAAGTACTAGACAGAACCAATGCCTTGCATAGTCCTCGGACTCGAGCCTATGGGGAAACTAGGCACATTGAACGTAAAGCTTGAGTGCTTGACAGAACCAAGGACTTGCATGGTCCTCGGACTCAAGCCTGTGGGGAAACTAGGCACATTGAACGCAAAGGCTTCAACGCAAAGGCTAAGTGCTAGACAGAATAAAGGCCTTGCATGGTCCTCAGACTCAAGCCTATGGGAAACTAGGCACATTGAACGCAAAGCCTAAGTACTAGACAGAACCAAGGCCTTGCATGGTCCTCGGACTCAAGCCTGTGGGGAAACTAGGCTCATTGAACGCGAAGGCTAAGTGCTAGACAGAACCAAGGCCTTGCATGGTCCTCGGACTCAAGCCTATGGGGTAACTAGGCACATTGAACGCAAAGGCTAAGTGCTAGACAGAACCAAGGCCTTTCATGGTCCTCGGACTCAAGCCTATGGGGTAACTAGGCACATTGAACGCAAAGGCTTGAACGCTATGGCTAAGTGCTAGACAGAACGAAGGCCTTGCATGGTCCTTGGACTCAAGCCTATGGGAAACTAGGCACATTGAACGCAAAGCCTAAGTACTAGACAGAACCAAGGCCATGCATGGGCCTCGGACTCAAGCCTATGGGGAAACTAGGCACATTGAACACAAAATCTAAGTGCTAGACAGAACCAAGGCCTTGCATGGTCCTCGGACTCAAGCTTTTGGGGAAACTAGGAACAGTGAACACAAAGGTTAAGAGCTAGACACAATTAAGGCCTTGCATGGTCCTCGAACTCAAGCCTATGGGGAAACTAGGCAAATTGAACACAAAGCCTAAGTGCTAGACAGAACCAAGGCCTTGCATGGTCCTCGGAATCAAGCCTATGGGGAAACTAGGCACATTGAACACAAAGTCTAAGTGCTAGACAGAACCAAGTCCTTGCATGGTCCTCGGAATCAAGCCTGTAGGGAAACTATGCACGTTGAACACAAAGTCTAAGTGCTAGAATGTACCAAGGCCTTGCATGGTCCTCGGACTTAAGCCTATGGGGAAATTTGGCACATTGAACACAAAGCCTAAGTCCTAGACAGAACCAAGGCCTTGCATGGTCCTCGGACTCAAGCCTTTGGGGAAACTAGGCACATTGAACGTAAAGCTTGAGTGCTTGACAGAACCAAGGACTTGCATGGTCCTCGGACTCAAGCCTGTGGGGAAACTAGGCACATTGAACGCAAAGGCTTCAACGCAAAGGCTAAGTGCTAGACAGAATGAAGGCCTTGCATGGTCCTCAGACTCAAGCCTATGGGAAACTAGCCACATTGAACACAAAGTCTAAGTGCTAGACAGAACCAAGTCCTTGCATGGTCCTCGGAATCAAGCCTGTAGGGAAACTATGCACGTTGAACACAAAGTCTAAGTGCTAGACAGTACCAAGGCCTTGCATGGTCCTCGAACTCAAGCCTATGGGGAATCTAGGCACATTGAACGTAAAGCTTGAGTGCTAGAAAGAATCAAGGCCTTGCATGGTCCTCGGACTGAAGCCTATGGGAAACTAGGTACATTGAACGCAAAGGTTAAGTGCTTGACAGAACCAAGGCCATGCATGGTCCTCGGACTCAAGCCTATGGGGAAACTAGGCACATTGAACGCAAAGGTTAAGTGCTAGACAGAACCAAGGCCTTGCATTGTCCTCGGACTGAAGCCTATGGGGAAACTAGGCACATTGAACCCAAAGGTTAAGAGCTAGACAGAACTAAGGCCTTGCATGGTCCTCGAGCTCAAGCCTATGGGGAAACTACGCAAATTGAACACAAAGCCTATGTGCTAGACAGAACCAAGGCCATGCATGGTCCTCAGACAAAACCTATGGGGAAAATAGGCACATTGAACACAAAGCCTAAGTGCTAGACAGAACCAAGACCTTGCATGGTCCTCGGACTCAAGCCTATGGGGAAACTAGGCACATTGAACACAAAATCCAAGTGCTAGACAGAACCAAGGTATTGCATGGTCCTCGAACTCAAGCTTATGGGTAAACTAGGCACATTGAACACGAAGGTTAAGAGCTAGACAGAACTAAGGCCTTGCATGGTCCTCGAACTCAAGCCTGTGGGGAAACTAGGCAAATTGAACACAAAGCCTAAGTGCTGGACAGAACCAAGACCATGCATGGTCCTCGGATTCAAAACGAAGGGGAAACTAGGCACATTGAACGCAAAGCCTAAGTACTAGACAGAACCAAGGCCTTGCATGGTCCTCGGACTCAAGCCTACGGGGAAACTAGGCACATTGAACACAAAATCTAAGTGCTAGACAGAACCAAGGCCTTGCATGGTCCTCGGACTCAAGCTTATGGGGAAACTAGGAACATTGAACACAAAGGTTAAGAGCTAGACAGAACTAAGGTCTTGCATGGTCCTCGAACTCAAGCCTATGGGGAAACTAGGCAAATTGAACACAAAGCCTAAGTGCTAGAATGGACCAAGGTCTTGCATGGTCCTCGGACTCAAGCCTATGGGGAAACTAGGCACATTGAACACAAAGTCTAAGTGCTAGACAGAACCAAGTCCTTGCATGGTCCTCGGAATCAAGCCTGTAGGGAAACTATGCACGTTGAACACAAAGTCTAAGTGCTAGACAGTACCAAGGCCTTGCATGGTCCTCGGACTTAAGCCTATGGGGAAATTTGGCACATTGAACACAAAGCCTAAGTCCTAGACAGAATCAAGGCCTTGCATGGTCCTCGGACTCAATCTTATGGGGAAACTAGGAACATTGAACACAAAGGTTAAGAGCTAGACAGAACTAAGGCCTTGCATGGTCCTCGAACTCAAGCCTATGGGGAAACTAGGCAAATTGAACACAAAGCCTAAGTGCTAGACAGAACCAAGGCCTTGCATGGTCCTCGGACTCAAGCCTATGGGGAAACTAGGCACACTGAACACAAAGTCTAAGTGCTAGACTGAACCAAGTCCTTGCATGGTCCTCGGAATCAAGCCTGTAGGGAAACTATGCACGCTGAACACAAAGTCTAAGTGCTAGACAGTACCAAGGCCTTGCATGGTCCTCGGACTGAATCCTTTGGGGAAATTTGGCACATCGAACACAAAGCCTAAGTCCTAGACAGAACCAAGGCCTTGCATGGTCCTCGGACACAAGCCTATGGGGAAACTAGGCACATTGAACGTAAAGCTTGAGTGCTTGACAGAACCAAGGCTATGCATGGTCCTCGGACTCAAGCCTGTGGGGAAACTAGGCACATTCAACGCAAAGGCTAAGTGCTAGACAGAACCAAGGCCTTGCATGGTCCTCGGACTCAAGCCTATGGGGAAACTAGGCACATTGAACACAAAGGTTAAGAGCTAGACAGAACTAAGGCCTTGCATGGTCCTCAAACTCAAGCCTATGGGGAAACTAGGCAAATTGAACGCAAAGCCTAAGTGCTAGACAGAACCAAGACCACGCATGGTCCTCGGACTCAAACCTATGGGGAAACTAGACACATTGAACACAAAGCCTAAGTGCTAGACAGAACCAAGACCTTGCATGGTCCTCGGACTCAAGCCTATGGGGAAACTAGGCACATTGAACACAAAATCCAAGTGCTAGACAGAACCAAGCTATTGCATGGTCCTCGGACTCAAGCTTATGGGTAAACTAGGCACATTGAACACGAAGTTTAAGAGCTAGACAGAACTAAGGCCATGCATGGTCCTCGAACTCAAGCCTGTGGGGAAACTAGTCAAATTGAACACAAAGCCTAAGTGCTAGACAGAACCAAGACCATGCATGGTCCTCAGACTCAAAACGATGGGGAAACTAGGCTCATTGAACACAAAGCGTAAGTTCTAGACAGAACCAAGGCCTTGCATGGTCCTCGGACTCAAGCCTATGGGGAAACTACGCACATTGAACACAAAGTCTAAGTGCTAGACAGAACCAAGACCTTACAGAACCAAGACCTTGCCTGTTCCTCGGACTCAAGCCTATGGGGAAATTAGGCACATTGAATACAAAGCCTAATTCCTAGACAGAACCAAGGCCTTGCGTGGTCCTCGGACTCAAGCCTATTGGGAAACTAGGCACATTGAACGCAAAGGCTAAGTGCTAGACAGAATGAAGGCCTTGCATGGTCCTCAGACTCAAGCCTATGGGGAAACTAGGCACATTGAACGCAACGGCTAAGTGCTAGACAGAACCAAGGCCTCGCATGGTCCTCGGACTCAAGCTTATGGGGAAACTAGACACATTGAACGCAAAGGCTTGAACGCAAAGGCTAAGTGCTAGACAGAATGAAGGCCTTGCATGGTCCTCAGACTCAAGCCTATGACAAACAAGGCACATTGAACGCAAAGCCTAAGTACTAGACAGAACCAATGCCTTGCATAGTCCTCGGACTCGAGCCTATGGGGAAACTAGGCACATTGAACGTAAAGCTTGAGTGCTTGACAGAACCAAGGACTTGCATGGTCCTCGGACTCAAGCCTGTGGGGAAACTAGGCACATTGAACGCAAAGGCTTCAACGCAAAGGCTAAGTGCTAGACAGAATGAAGGCCTTGCATGGTCCTCAGACTCAAGCCTATGGGAAACTAGGCACATTGAACGCAAAGCCTAAGTACTAGACAGAACCAAGGCCTTGCATGGTCCTCGGACTCAAGCCTGTGGGGAAACTAGGCTCATTGAACGCGAAGGCTAAGTGCTAGACAGTACCAAGGCCTTGCATGGTCCTCGGACTCAAGCCTATGGGGTAACTAGGCACATTGAACGCAAAGGCTAAGTGCTAGACAGAACCAAGGCCTTTCATGGTCCTCGGACTCAAGCCTATGGGGTAACTAGGCACATTGAACGCAAAGGCTTGAACGCTATGGCTAAGTGCTAGACAGAACGAAGGCCTTGCATGGTCCTTGGACTCAAGCCTATGGGAAACTAGGCACATTGAACGCAAAGCCTAAGTACTAGACAGAACCAAGGCCATGCATGGGCCTCGGACTCAAGCCTATGGGGAAACTAGGCACATTGAACACAAAATCTAAGTGCTAGACAGAACCAAGGCCTTGCATGGTCCTCGGACTCAAGCTTTTGGGGAAACTAGGAACATTGAACACAAAGGTTAAGAGCTAGACAGAATTAAGGCCTTGCATGGTCCTCGAACTCAAGCCTATGGGGAAACTAGGCAAATTGAACACAAAGCCTAAGTGCTAGACAGAACCAAGGCCTTGCATGGTCCTCGGACTCAAGCCTATGGGGAAACTAGGCACATTGAACACAAAGTCTAAGTGCTATACAGAACCAAGTCCTTGCATGGTCCTCGGAATCAAGCCTGTAGGGAAACTATGCACGCTGAACACAAAGTCTAAGTGCTAGACAGTACCAAGGCCTTGCATGGTCCTCGGACTGAATCCTTTGGGGAAATTTGGCACATCGAACACAAAGCCTAAGTCCTAGACAGAACCAAGGCCTTGCATGGTCCTCGGACACAAGCCTATGGGGAAACTAGGCACATTGAACACAAAGTCTAAGTGCTAGACAGAACCAAGTCCTTGCATGGTCCTCGAAATCAAGCCTGTAGGGAAACTATGCACGTTGAACACAAAGTCTAAGTGCTAGACAGTACCAAGGCCTTGCATGGTCCTCGGACTTAAGCCTATGGGGAAATTTGGCACATTGAACACAAAGCCTAAGTCCTAGACAGAATCAAGGCCTTGCATGGTCCTCGGACTCAATCTTATGGGGAAACTAGGAACATTGAACACAAAGGTTAAGAGCTAGACAGAACTAAGGCCTTGCATGGTCCTCGAACTCAAGCCTATGGGGAAACTAGGCAAATTGAACACAAAGCCTAAGTGCTAGACAGAACCAAGGCCTTGCATGGTCCTCGGACTCAAGCCTATGGGGAAACTAGGCACACTGAACACAAAATCTAAGTGCTAGACAGAACCAAGGCCTTGCATGGTCCTCGGACTCAAGCTTTTGGGGAAACTAGGAACATTGAACACAAAGGTTAAGAGCTAGACAGAATTAAGGCCTTGCATGGTCCTCGAACTCAAGCCTATGGGGAAACTAGGCAAATTGAACACAAAGCCTAAGTGCTAGACAGAACCAAGGCCTTGCATGGTCCTCGGACTCAAGCCTATGGGGAAACTAGGCACATTGAACACAAAGTCTAAGTGCTAGACAGAACCAAGTCCTTGCATGGTCCTCGGAATCAAGCCTGTAGGGAAACTATGCACGCTGAACACAAAGTCTAAGTGCTAGACAGTACCAAGGCCTTGCATGGTCCTCGGACTGAATCCTTTGGGGAAATTTGGCACATCGAACACAAAGCCTAAGTCCTAGACAGAACCAAGGCCTTGCATGGTCCTCGGACACAAGCCTATGGGGAAACTAGGCACATTGAACACAAAGTCTAAGTGCTAGACAGAACCAAGTCCTTGCATGGTCCTCGGAAGCAAGCCTGTAGGGAAACTATGCACGTTGAACACAAAGTCTAAGTGCTAGACAGTACCAAGGACTTGCATGGTCCTCGGACTTAAGCCTATGGGGAAATTTGGCACATTGAACACAAAGCCTAAGTCCTAGACAGAATCAAGGCCTTGCATGGTCCTCGGACTCAATCTTATGGGGAAACTAGGAACATTGAACACAAAGGTTAAGAGCTAGACAGAACTAAGGCCTTGCATGGTCCTCGAACTCAAGCCTATGGGGAAACTAGGCAAATTGAACACAAAGCCTAAGTGCTAGACAGAACCAAGGCCTTGCATGGTCCTCGGACTCAAGCCTATGGGGAAACTAGGCACACTGAACACAAAGTCTAAGTGCTAGACAGAACCAAGTCCTTGCATGGTCCTCGGAATCAAGCCTGTAGGGAAACTATGCACGCTGAACACAAAGTCTAAGTGCTAGACAGTACCAAGGCCTTGCATGGTCCTCGGACTGAATCCTTTGGGGAAATTTGGCACATCGAACACAAAGCCTAAGTCCTAGACAGAACCAAGGCCTTGCATGGTCCTCGGACACAAGCCTATGGGGAAACTAGGCACATTGAACGTAAAGCTTGAGTGCTTGACAGAACCAAGGCTATGCATGGTCCTCGGACTCAAGCCTGTGGGGAAACTAGGCACATTCAACGCAAAGGCTAAGTGCTAGACAGAACCAAGGCCTTGCATGGTCCTCGGACTCAAGCCTATGGGGAAACTAGGCACATTGAACACAAAGGTTAAGAGCTAGACAGAACTAAGGCCTTGCATGGTCCTCAAACTCAAGCCTATGGGGAAACTAGGCAAATTGAACGCAAAGCCTAAGTGCTAGACAGAACCAAGACCACGCATGGTCCTCGGACTCAAACCTATGGGGAAACTAGACACATTGAACACAAAGCCTAAGTGCTAGACAGAACCAAGACCTTGCATGGTCCTCGGACTCAAGCCTATGGGGAAACTAGGCACATTGAACACAAAATCCAAGTGCTAGACAGAACCAAGCTATTGCATGGTCCTCGGACTCAAGCTTATGGGTAAACTAGGCACATTGAACACGAAGTTTAAGAGCTAGACAGAACTAAGGCCATGCATGGTCCTCGAACTCAAGCCTGTGGGGAAACTAGTCAAATTGAACACAAAGCCTAAGTGCTAGACAGAACCAAGACCATGCATGGTCCTCAGACTCAAAACGATGGGGAAACTAGGCTCATTGAACACAAAGCGTAAGTTCTAGACAGAACCAAGGCCTTGCATGGTCCTCGGACTCAAGCCTATGGGGAAACTACGCACATTGAACACAAAGTCTAAGTGCTAGACAGAACCAAGACCTTACAGAACCAAGACCTTGCATGTTCCTCGGACTCAAGCCTATGGGGAAATTAGGCACATTGAATACAAAGCCTAATTCCTAGACAGAACCAAGGCCTTGCGTGGTCCTCGGACTCAAGCCTATTGGGAAACTAGGCACATTGAACGCAAAGGCTAAGTGCTAGACAGAATGAAGGCCTTGCATGGTCCTCAGACTCAAGCCTATGGGGAAACTAGGCACATTGAACGCAACGGCTAAGTGCTAGACAGAACCAAGGCCTCGCATGGTCCTCGGACTCAAGCTTATGGGGAAACTAGACACATTGAACGCAAAGGCTTGAACGCAAAGGCTAAGTGCTAGACAGAATGAAGGCCTTGCATGGTCCTCAGACTCAAGCCTATGACAAACAAGGCACATTGAACGCAAAGCCTAAGTACTAGACAGAACCAATGCCTTGCATAGTCCTCGGACTCGAGCCTATGGGGAAACTAGGCACATTGAACGTAAAGCTTGAGTGCTTGACAGAACCAAGGACTTGCATGGTCCTCGGACTCAAGCCTGTGGGGAAACTAGGCACATTGAACGCAAAGGCTTCAACGCAAAGGCTAAGTGCTAGACAGAATGAAGGCCTTGCATGGTCCTCAGACTCAAGCCTATGGGAAACTAGGCACATTGAACGCAAAGCCTAAGTACTAGACAGAACCAAGGCCTTGCATGGTCCTCGGACTCAAGCCTGTGGGGAAACTAGGCTCATTGAACGCGAAGGCTAAGTGCTAGACAGAACCAAGGCCTTGCATGGTCCTCGGACTCAAGCCTATGGGGTAACTAGGCACATTGAACGCAAAGGCTAAGTGCTAGACAGAACCAAGGCCTTTCATGGTCCTCGGACTCAAGCCTATGGGGTAACTAGGCACATTGAACGCAAAGGCTTGAACGCTATGGCTAAGTGCTAGACAGAACGAAGGCCTTGCATGGTCCTTGGACTCAAGCCTATGGGAAACAAGGCACATTGAACGCAAAGCCTAAGTACTAGACAGAACCAAGGCCATGCATGGGCCTCGGACTCAAGCCTATGGGGAAACTAGGCACATTGAACACAAAATCTAAGTGCTAGACAGAACCAAGGCCTTGCATGGTCCTCGGACTCAAGCTTTTGGGGAAACTAGGAACATTGAACACAAAGGTTAAGAGCTAGACAGAATTAAGGCCTTGCATGGTCCTCGAACTCAAGCCTATGGGGAAACTAGGCACATTGAACACAAAGTCTAAGTGCTAGACAGAACCAAGTCCTTGCATGGTCCTCGGAATCAAGCCTGTAGGGAAACTATGCACGTTGAACACAAAGTCTAAGTGCTAGACAGTACCAAGGCCTTGCATGGTCCTCGGACTTAAGCCTATGGGGAAATTTGGCACATTGAACACAAAGCCTAAGTCCTAGACAGAATCAAGGCCTTGCATGGTCCTCGGACTCAATCTTATGGGGAAACTAGGAACATTGAACACAAAGGTTAAGAGCTAGACAGAACTAAGGCCTTGCATGGTCCTCGAACTCAAGCCTATGGGGAAACTAGGCAAATTGAACACAAAGCCTAAGTGCTAGACAGAACCAAGGCCTTGCATGGTCCTCGGACTCAAGCCTATGGGGAAACTAGGCACACTGAACACAAAATCTAAGTGCTAGACAGAACCAAGGCCTTGCATGGTCCTCGGACTCAAGCTTTTGGGGAAACTAGGAACATTGAACACAAAGGATAAGAGCTAGACAGAATTAAGGCCTTGCATGGTCCTCGAACTCAAGCCTATGGGGAAACTAGGCAAATTGAACACCAAGCCTAAGTGCTAGACAGAACCAAGGCCTTGCATGGTCCTCGGACTCAAGCCTATGGGGAAACTAGGCACATTGAACACAAAGTCTAAGTGCTAGACAGAACCAAGTCCTTGCATGGTCCTCGGAATCAAGCCTGTAGGGAAACTATGCACGCTGAACACAAAGTCTAAGTGCTAGACAGTACCAAGGCCTTGCATGGTCCTCGGACTGAATCCTTTGGGGAAATTTGGCACATCGAACACAAAGCCTAAGTCCTAGACAGAACCAAGGCCTTGCATGGTCCTCGGACACAAGCCTATGGGGAAACTAGGCACATTGAACACAAAGTCTAAGTGCTAGACAGAACCAAGTCCTTGCATGGTCCTCGGAATCAAGCCTGTAGGGAAACTATGCACGTTGAACACAAAGTCTAAGTGCTAGACAGTACCAAGGCCTTGCATGGTCCTCGGACTTAAGCCTATGGGGAAATTTGGCACATTGAACACAAAGCCTAAGTCCTAGACAGAATCAAGGCCTTGCATGGTCCTCGGACTCAATCTTATGGGGAAACTAGGAACATTGAACACAAAGGTTAAGAGCTAGACAGAACTAAGGCCTTGCATGGTCCTCGAACTCAAGCCTATGGGGAAACTAGGCAAATTGAACACAAAGCCTAAGTGCTAGACAGAACCAAGGCCTTGCATGGTCCTCGGACTCAAGCCTATGGGGAAACTAGGCACACTGAACACAAAGTCTAAGTGCTAGACAGAACCAAGTCCTTGCATGGTCCTCGGAATCAAGCCTGTAGGGAAACTATGCACGCTGAACACAAAGTCTAAGTGCTAGACAGTACCAAGGCCTTGCATGGTCCTCGGACTGAATCCTTTGGGGAAATTTGGCACATCGAACACAAAGCCTAAGTCCTAGACAGAACCAAGGCCTTGCATGGTCCTCGGACACAAGCCTATGGGGAAACTAGGCACATTGAACGTAAAGCTTGAGTGCTTGACAGAACCAAGGCTATGCATGGTCCTCGGACTCAAGCCTGTGGGGAAACTAGGCACATTCAACGCAAGGGCTAAGTGCTAGACAGAACCAAGGCCTTGCATGGTCCTCGGACTCAAGCCTATGGGGAAACTAGGCACATTGAACACAAAGGTTAAGAGCTAGACAGAACTAAGGCCTTGCATGGTCCTCAAACTCAAGCCTATGGGGAAACTAGGCAAATTGAACGCAAAGCCTAAGTGCTAGACAGAACCAAGACCACGCATGGTCCTCGGACTCAAACCTATGGGGAAACTAGACACATTGAACACAAAGCCTAAGTGCTAGACAGAACCAAGACCTTGCATGGTCCTCGGACTCAAGCCTATGGGGAAACTAGGCACATTGAACACAAAATCCAAGTGCTAGACAGAACCAAGCTATTGCATGGTCCTCGGACTCAAGCTTATGGGTAAACTAGGCACATTGAACACGAAGTTTAAGAGCTAGACAGAACTAAGGCCATGCATGGTCCTCGAACTCAAGCCTGTGGGGAAACTAGTCAAATTGAACACAAAGCCTAAGTGCTAGACAGAACCAAGACCATGCATGGTCCTCAGACTCAAAACGATGGGGAAACTAGGCTCATTGAACACAAAGCGTAAGTTCTAGACAGAACCAAGGCCTTGCATGGTCCTCGGACTCAAGCCTATGGGGAAACTACGCACATTGAACACAAAGTCTAAGTGCTAGACAGAACCAAGACCTTACAGAACCAAGACCTTGCATGTTCCTCGGACTCAAGCCTATGGGGAAATTAGGCACATTGAATACAAAGCCTAATTCCTAGACAGAACCAAGGCCTTGCGTGGTCCTCGGACTCAAGCCTATTGGGAAACTACGCACATTGAACGCAAAGGCTAAGTGCTAGACAGAATGAAGGCCTTGCATGGTCCTCAGACTCAAGCCTATGGGGAAACTAGGCACATTGAACGCAACGGCTAAGTGCTAGACAGAACCAAGGCCTCGCATGGTCCTCGGACTCAAGCTTATGGGGAAACTAGACACATTGAACGCAAAGGCTTGAACGCAAAGGCTAAGTCCTAGACAGAATGAAGGCCTTGCATGGTCCTCAGACTCAAGCCTATGACAAACAAGGCACATTGAACGCAAAGCCTAAGTACTAGACAGAACCAATGCCTTGCATAGTCCTCGGACTCGAGCCTATGGGGAAACTAGGCACATTGAACGTAAAGCTTGAGTGCTTGACAGAACCAAGGACTTGCATGGTCCTCGGACTCAAGCCTGTGGGGAAACTAGGCACATTGAACGCAAAGGCTTCAACGCAAAGGCTAAGTGCTAGACAGAATGAAGGCCTTGCATGGTCCTCAGACTCAAGCCTATGGGAAACTAGGCACATTGAACGCAAAGCCTAAGTACTAGACAGAACCAAGGCCTTGCATGGTCCTCGGACTCAAGCCTGTGGGGAAACTAGGCTCATTGAACGCGAAGGCTAAGTGCTAGACAGAACCAAGGCCTTGCATGGTCCTCGGACTCAAGCCTATGGGGTAACTAGGCACATTGAACGCAAAGGCTAAGTGCTAGACAGAACCAAGGCCTTTCATGGTCCTCGGACTCAAGCCTATGGGGTAACTAGGCACATTGAACGCAAAGGCTTGAACGCTATGGCTAAGTGCTAGACAGAACGAAGGCCTTGCATGGTCCTTGGACTCAAGCCTATGGGAAACTAGGCACATTGAACGCAAAGCCTAAGTACTAGACAGAACCAAGGCCATGCATGGGCCTCGGACTCAAGCCTATGGGGAAACTAGGCACATTGAACACAAAATCTAAGTGCTAGACAGAACCAAGGCCTTGCATGGTCCTCGGACTCAAGCTTTTGGGGAAACTAGGAACATTGAACACAAAGGTTAAGAGCTAGACAGAATTAAGGCCTTGCATGGTCCTCGAACTCAAGCCTATGGGGAAACTAGGCAAATTGAACACAAAGCCTAAGTGCTAGACAGAACCAAGGCCTTGCATGGTCCTCGGACTCAAGCCTATGGGGAAACTAGGCACATTGAACGTAAAGCTTGAGTGCTTGACAGAACCAAGGCCATGCATGGTCCTCGGACTCAAGCCTATGGGGAAACTAGGCACATTGAACGCAAAGTCTAAGTGCTAGACAGAACCAAGTCCTTGCATGGTCCTCGGAATCAAGCCTGTAGGGAAACTATGCACGTTGAACACAAAGTCTAAGTGCTAGACAGTACCAAGGCCTTGCATGGTCCTCGAACTCAAGCCTATGGGGAATCTAGGCACATTGAACGTAAAGCTTGAGTGCTAGAAAGAATCAAGGCCTTGCATGGTCCTCGGACTGAAGCCTATGGGAAACTAGGTACATTGAACGCAAAGGTTAAGTGCTTGACAGAACCAAGGCCATGCATGGTCCTCGGACTCAAGCCTATGGGGAAACTAGGCACATTGAACGCAAAGGTTAAGTGCTAGACAGAACCAAGGCCTTGCATTATCCTCGGACTGAAGCCTATGGGGAAACTAGGCACATTGAACCCAAAGGTTAAGAGCTAGACAGAACTAAGGCCTTGCATGGTCCTCGAGCTCAAGCCTATGGGGAAACTACGCAAATTGAACACAAAGCCTATGTGCTAGACAGAACCACGGCCATGCATGGTCCTCAGACTAAAACCTATGGGGAAAATAGGCACATTGAACACAAAGCCTAAGTGCTAGACAGAACCAAGACCTTGCATGGTCCTCGGACTTAAGCCTATGGGGAAACTAGGCACATTGAACACAAAATCCAAGTGCTAGACAGAACCAAGGTATTGCATGGTCCTCGGACTCAAGCTTATGGGTAAACTAGGCACATTGAACACGAAGGTTAAGAGCTAGACAGAACTAAGGCCTTGCATGGTCCTCGAACTCAAGCCTGTGGGGAAACTAGGCAAATTGAACACAAAGCCTAAGTGCTGGACAGAACCAAGACCATGCATGGTCCTCGGATTCAAAACGAAGGGGAAACTAGGCACATTGAACGCAAAGCCTAAGTACTAGACAGAACCAAGGCCTTGCATGGTCCTCGGACTCAAGCCTACGGGGAAACTAGGCACATTGAACACAAAATCTAAGTGCTAGACAGAACCAAGGCCTTGCATGGTCCTCGGACTCAAGCTTATGGGGAAACTAGGAACATTGAACACAAAGGTTAAGAGCTAGACAGAACTAAGGTCTTGCATGGTCCTCGAACTCAAGCCTATGGGGAAACTAGGCAAATTGAACACAAAGCCTAAGTGCTAGAATGGACCAAGGTCTTGCATGGTCCTCGGACTCAAGCCTATGGGGAAACTAGGCACATTGAACACAAAGTCTAAGTGCTAGACAGAACCAAGTCCTTGCATGGTCCTCGGAATCAAGCCTGTAGGGAAACTATGCACGTTGAACACAAAGTCTAAGTGCTAGACAGTACCAAGGCCTTGCATGGTCCTCGGACTTAAGCCTATGGGGAAATTTGGCACATTGAACACAAAGCCTAAGTCCTAGACAGAATCAAGGCCTTGCATGGTCCTCGGACTCAAGCCTCTGGGGAAACTAGGCACATTGAACTTAAAGCTTGAGTGCTTGACAGAACCAAGGCCGTGCATGGTCCTCGGACTCAAGCCTATGGGGAAACTAGGCACATTGAACGCAAAGGCTAAGTGCTAGACAGAACCAAGGCCTTGCATTGTCCTCGGACTCAAGCCTATGGGGAAACTAGGCACATTGAACCCAAAACCTAAGTGCTACACAGAACCAAGGCATTGCATGGTCCTCGGACTCAAGCTTATGGGGAAACTAGGCACATTGAACACAAAGGTTAAGAACTAGACAGAACTAAGGCCTTGCATGGTCCTCGAACTCAAGCCTATAGGGAAACTAGGCACATTGAACGTAAAGCTTGAGTGCTAGAAAGAATCATGGCCTTGCATGGTCCTCGGACTCAAGCCTATGGGAAACTAGGCACATTGAACGCAAAGGCTAAGTGCTAGACAGAACCAAGGCCTTGCATTGTCCTCGGACTCAAGCCTATGGGGAAACTAGGCACATTGAACCTAAAACCTAAGTGCTAGACAGAACCAAGGCATTGCATGGTCCTCGGACTCAAGCTTATGGGGAAACTAGGCACATTGAACACAAAGGTTAAGAGCTAGACAGAACTAAGGCCTTGCATGGTCCTCGAACTCAAGCCTATAGGGAAACTAGGCAAAATACACACAAAGCCAATGTGCTAGACAGAAACAAGGCCATGCATGGTCCTCAGACTAAAACCTATGTGGAAACTAGGCACATTGAACACAAAATCCAAGTGCTAGACAGAACCAAGGTATTGCATGGTCCTCGGACTCAAGCTTATGGGTAAACTAGGCACATTGAACACGAAGGTTAAGAGCTAGACAGAACTAAGGCGTTGCATGGTCCTCGAACTGAAGCCTGTGGGGAAACTAGGCAAATTGAACACAAAGCCTAAGTGCTGGACAGAACCAAGACCATGCATGGTCCTCGGATTCAAAACGATGGGGAAACTAGGCACATTGAACACAAAGCCTAAGTTCTAAACAGAACCAAGGCCTTGCATGGTCCTCGGACTCAAGCCTATGGGGAAACTACGCACATTGAACACAAAGTCTAAGTGCTAGACAGAACCAAGATCTTGCATGGTCCTCGGACTCAAGCCTATGCGGAAATTAGGCACATTGAACACAAAGCCTAATTCCTAGACAGAACCAAGGCCTTGCATGGTCCTCGGACTCAAGCCTATGGGGAAACTAGGCACATTGAACGCAAAGGCTAAGTGCTAGACAGAATGAAGGCCTTGCATGGTCTTCGGACTCAAGCCTATGGGAAACTAGGCACATTAAACGCAAAGGCTAAGTACTAGACAGAACCAAGGCCTTGCATGGTCCTCGGACTCAAGCTTGTGGGGAAACTAGGCTCGTTGAACGCAAAGGCTAAGTGCTAGACAGAACCAAGGCCTTGCATAGTCCTCGGACTCGAGCCTTTGGGGAAACTAGGCACATTGAACGTAAAGCTTGAGTGCTTGAAAGAACCAAGGCCTTGCATGGTCCTCGGACTCAAGCCTATGGGGAAACTAGGCACATTGAACGCAAAGGCTTGAACGCAAAGGCTAAGTGCTAGACAGAATGAAGGCCTTGCATGGTCCTCAAACTCAAGCCTATGGGAAACTAGGCACATTGAACGCAAAGCCTAAGTACTAGACAGAACCAAGGCCTTGCATGGTCCTCGGACTCAAGCCTGTGGGGAAACTAGGCTCATTGAACGCAAAGGCTAAGTGCTAGACAGAACCAAGGCCTTGCATGGTCCTCGGACTCAAGCCTATGGGGTAACTAGCACATTGAACACAAAGGCTTGAACGCTATGGCTAAGTGCTAGACAGAACGAAGGCCTTGCATTGTCCTTGGACTCAAGCCTATGGGAAACTAGGCACATTGAACGCAAAGCCTAAGTACTAGACAGAATCAAGGCCTTGCATGGTCCTCGGACTCAAGCCTATGGGGAAACTAGGCACATTGAACACAAAATCTAAGTGCTAGACAGAACCAAGGCCTTGCATGGTCCATGGACTCAAGCTTATGGGGAAACTAGGAACATTGAAAACAAAGGTTAAGAGCTAGACAGAACTAAGGCCTTGCATGGTCCTCGAGCTCAAGCCTATGGGGAAACTAGGCAAATTGAACACAAAGCCTAAGTGCTAGACAGAACCAAGACCTTGCATGGTCCTCGGACTCAAGCCTATGGGGAAACTAGGCACATTGAACACAAAGTCTAAGTGCTAGACAGAACCAGGACCTTGCATGGTCCTCGGACTCAAGCCTGTAGGGAAACTAAGCACATTGAACACAAAGTCTAAGTGCTAGACAGAACCAAGGCCTTGCATGATCCTCGGACTCAAGCCTGTAGGGAAACTAAGCACATTGAACACAAAGCCTAAGTTCCAGATAGAACCAAGGCCTTGCATGGTCCTCAGACTCAAGCCTGTAGGGAAACTAAGCACATTGAACACAAAGTCTAAGTGCTAGACAGAACCAAGGTATTGCATGGTCCTCGGACTCAAGCTTATGGGTAAACTAGGCACATTGAACACTAAGGTTAAGAGCTAGACAGAACTAAGGCCTTGCATGGTCCTCGAACTCAAGCCTGTGGGGAAACTAGGAAAATTGAACACAAAGACCAAGTGCTGGACAGAACCAAGACCATGCATGGTCCTCGGATTCAAAACGAAGGGGAAACTAGGCACATTGAACGCAAAGCCTAAGTACTAGACAGAACCAAGGCCTTGCATGTCCTCGGACTCAAGCCTATGGGGAAACTAGGCACATTGAACACAAAATCTAAGTGCTAGACAGAACCAAGGCCTTGCATGGTCCTCGGACTCAAGCTTATGGGGAAACTAGGAACATTGAACACAAAGGTTAAGAGCTAGACAGAACTAAGGCGTTGCATGGTCCTCGAACTCAAACCGATGGGGAAACTAGGCAAATTGAACACAAAGCCTAAGTGCTAGAATGGATCAAGGTCTTGCATGGTCCTCGGACTCAAGCCTATGGGGAAACTAGGCACATTGAACACAAAGTCTAAGTGCTAGACAGAACCAAGTCCTTGCATGGTCCTCGGAATCAAGCCTGTAGGGAAACTATGCACGTTGAACACAAAGTCTAAGTGCTAGACAGTACCAAGGCCTTGCATGGTCCTCGGACTTAAGCCTATGGGGAAATTTGGCACATTGAACACAAAGCCTAAGTCCTAGACAGAATCAAGGCCTTGCATGGTCCTCGGACTCAAGCCTATGGGGAAACTAGGCACATTGAACTTAAAGCTTGAGTGCTTGACAGAACCAAGGCCGTGCATGGTCCTCGGACTCAAGCCTATGGGGAAACTAGGCACATTGAACGCAAAGGCTAAGTGCTAGACAGAACCAAGGCCTTGCATTGTCCTCGGACTCAAGCCTATGGGGAAACTAGGCACATTGAACCCAAAACCTAAGTGCTACACAGAACCAAGGCATTGCATGGTCCTCGGACTCAAGCTTATGGGGAAACTAGGCACATTGAACACAAAGGTTAAGAGCTAGACAGAACTAAGGCCTTGCATGGTCCTCGAACTCAAGCCTATAGGGAAACTAGGCACATTGAACGTAAAGCTTGAGTGCTAGAAAGAATCATGGCCTTGCATGGTCCTCGGACTCAAGCCTATGGGAAACTAGGCACATTGAACGCAAAGGCTAAGTGCTAGACAGAACCAAGGCCTTGCATTGTCCTCGGACTCAAGCCTATGGGGAAACTAGGCACATTGAACCTAAAACCTAAGTGCTAGACAGAACCAAGGCATTGCATGGTCCTCGGACTCAAGCTTATGGGGAAACTAGGCACATTGAACACAAAGGTTAAGAGCTAGACAGAACTAAGGCCTTGCATGGTCCTCGAACTCAAGCCTATAGGGAAACTAGGCAAAATGAACACAAAGCCAATGTGCTAGACAGAAACAAGGTATTGCATGGTCCTCGGACTCAAGCTTATGGGTAAACTAGGCACATTGAACACGAAGGTTAAGAGCTAGACAGAACTAAGGCCTTGCATGGTCCTCGATTTGAAGCCTGTGGGGAAACTAGGCAAATTGAACACAAAGCCTAAGTGCTGGACAGAACCAAGACCATGCATGGTCCTCGGATTCAAAACGATGGGGAAACTAGGCACATTGAACACAAAGCCTAAGTTCTAAACAGAACCAAGGCCTTGCATGGTCCTCGGACTCAAGCCTATGGGGAAACTACGCACATTGAACACAAAGTCTAAGTGCTAGACAGAACCAAGACCTTGCATGGTCCTCGGACTCAAGCCTATGCGGAAATTAGGCACATTGAACACAAAGCCTAATTCCTAGACAGAACCAAGGCCTTGCATGGTCCTCGGACTCAAGCCTATGGGGAAACTAGGCACATTGAACGCAAAGGCTAAGTGCTAGACAGAATGAAGGCCTTGCATGGTCTTCGGACTCAAGCCTATGGGGAAACTAGGCTCATTGAACGCAAAGGCTAAGTGCTAGACAGAACCAAGGCCTTGCATGGTCCTCGGACTCAAGCCTATGGGGTAACTAGCACATTGAACACAAAGGCTTGAACGCTATGGCTAAGTGCTAGACAGAACGAAGGCCTTGCATGGTCCTTGGACTCAAGCCTATGGGAAACTAGGCACATTGAACGCAAAGCCTATGTACTAGACAGAACCAAGGCCTTGCATGGTCCTCGGACTCAAGCCTATGGGGAAACTAGGCACATTGAACACAAAATCTAAGTGCTAGACAGAACCAAGGCCTTGCATGGTCCATGGACTCAAGCTTATGGGGAAACTAGGAACATTGAAAACAAAGGTTAAGAGCTAGACAGAACTAAGGCCTTGCATGGTCCTCGAACTCAAGCCTATGGGGAAACTAGGCAAATTGAACACAAGCCTAAGTGCTAGACAGAACCAAGACCTTGCATGGTCCTCGGACTCAAGCGTATGGGGAAACTAGGCACGTTGAACACAAAGTCTAAGTGCTAGACAGAACCAGGACGTTGCATGGTCCTCGGACTCAAGCCTGTAGGGAAACTAAGCACATTGAACACAAAGTCTAAGTGCTAGACAGAACCAAGGCCTTGCATGATCCTCGGACTCAAGCCTGTAGGGAAACTAAGCACATTGAACACAAAGCCTAAGTTCCAGGCAGAACCAAGGCCTTGCATGGTCCTCGGACTCAAGCCTGTAGGGAAACTAAGCACATTGAACACAAAGTCGAAGTGCTAGACAGAACCAAGGTATTGCATGGTCCTCGGACTCAAGCTTATGGGTAAACTAGGCACATTGAACACGAAGGTTAAGAGCTAGACAGAACTAAGGCCTTGCATGGTCCTCGAACTCAAGCCTGTGGGGAAACTAGGCAAATTGAACACAAAGCCCAAGTGCTGGACAGAACCAAGACCATGCATGGTCCTCGGATTCAAAACGAAGGGGAAACTAGGCACATTGAACGTAAAGCCTAAGTACTATACAGAACCAAGGCCTTGCATGGTCCTCGGACTCAAGCCTATGGGGAAACTAGGCACATTGAACACAAAATCTAAGTGCTAGACAGAACCAAGGCCTTGCATGGTCCTCGGACTCAAGCTTATGGGGAAACTAGGAACATTGAACACAAAGGTTAAGAGCTAGACAGAACTAAGGCGTTGCATGGTCCTCGAACTCAAGCCTATGGGGAAACTAGGCAAATTGAACACAAAGCCTAAGTGCTAGAATGGACCAAGGTCTTGCATGGTCCTCGGACTCAAGCCTATGGGGAAACTAGGCACATTGAACACAAAATCTAAGTGCTAGACAGAACCAAGGCCTTGCATGGTCCTCGGACTCAAGCTTATGGGTAAACTAGGCACATTGAACACGAAGGTTAAGAGCTAGACAGAACTAAGGCCTTGCATGGTCCTCGAACTCAAGCCTGTGGGGAAACTAGGCAAATTGAACACAAAGCCCAAGTGCTGGACAGAACCAAGACCATGCATGGTCCTCGGATTCAAAACGAAGGGGAAACTAGGCACATTGAACGCAAAGCCTAAGTACTATACAGAACCAAGGCCTTGCATGGTCCTTGGACTCAAGCCTATGGGGAAACTAGGCACATTGAACACAAAATCTAAGTGCTGGAAGAACCAAGGCCTTGCATGGTCCTCGGACTCAAGCTTATGGGGAAACTAGGAACATTGAACACAAAGGTTAAGAGCTAGACAGAACTAAGGCGTTGCATGGTCCTCGAACTCAAGCCTATGGGGAAACTTGGCAAATTGAACACAAAGCCTAAGTGCTAGAATGGACCAAGGTCTTGCATGGTCCTCGGACTCAAGCCTATGGGGAAACTAGGCACATTGAACACAAAGTCTAAGTGCTAAACAGAACCAAGTCCTTGCATGGTCCTCGGAATCAAGCCTGTAGGGAAACTATGCACGTTGAACACAAAGTCTAAGTGCTAGACAGTACCAAGGCCTTGCATGGTCCTCGGACTTAAGCCTATGGGGAAATTTGGCACATTTAACACAAAGCCTAAGTCCTAGACAGAATCAAGGCCTTGCATGGTCCTCGGACTCAAGCCTATGGGGAAACTAGGCACATTGAACTTAAAGCTTGAGTGCTTGACAGAACCAAAGCCGTGCATGGTCCTCGGACTCAAGCCTATGGGGAAACTAGGCACATTGAACGCAAAGGCTAAGTGCTAGACAGAACCAAGGCCTTGCATTGTCCTCGGACTCAAGCCTATGGGGAAACTAGGCACATTGAACCCAAAACCTAAGTGCTACACAGAACCAAGGCATTGCATGGTCCTCGGACTCAAGCTTATGGGGAAACTAGGCACATTGAACACAAAGGTTAAGAGCTAGACAGAACTAAGGCCTTGCATGGTCCTCGAACTCAAGCCTATAGGGAAACTAGGCACATTGAACGTAAAGCTTGAGTGCTAGAAAGAATCATGGCCTTGCATGGTCCTCGGACTCAAGCCTATGGGAAACTAGGCACATTGAACGCAAAGGCTAAGTGCTAGACAGAACCAAGGCCTTGCATTGTCCTCGGACTCAAGCCTATGGGGAAACTAGGCACATTGAACCTAAAACCTAAGTGCTAGACAGAACCAAGGCATTGCATGGTCCTCGGACTCAAGCTTATGGGGAAACTAGGCACATTGAACACAAAGGTTAAGAGCTAGACAGAACTAAGGCCTTGCATGGTCCTCGAACTCAAGCCTATAGGGAAACTAGGCAAATTGAACACAAAGCCAATGTGCTAGACAGAAACAAGGCCATGCATGGTCCTCAGACTAAAACCTATGTGGAAACTAGGCACATTGAACACAAAATCCAAGTGCTAGACAGAACCAAGGTATTGCATGGTCCTCGGACTCAAGCTTATGGGTAAACTAGGCACATTGAACACGAAGGTTAAGAGCTAGACAGAACTAAGGCCTTGCATGGACCTCGAACTGAAGCCTGTGGGGAAACTAGGCAAATTGAACACAAAGCCTAAGTGCTGGACAGAACCAAGACCATGCATGGTCCTCGGATTCAAAACGATGGGGAAACTAGGCACATTGAACACAAAGCCTAAGTTCTAAACAGAACCAAGGCCTTGCATGGTCCTCGGACTCAAGCCTATGGGGAAACTACGCACATTGAACAGAAATTCTAAGTGCTAGACAGAACCAAGACCTTGCATGGTCCTCGGACTCAAGCCTATGCGGAAATTAGGCACATTGAACACAAAGCCTAATTTCTAGACAGAACCAAGGCCTTGCATGGTCCTCGGACTCAAGCCTATGGGGAAACTAGGCACATTGAACGCAAAGGCTTGAACGCAAAGGCTAAGTGCTAGACAGAATGAAGACCTTGCATGGTCTTCGGACTCAAGCCTATGGGAAACTAGGCACATTGAACGCAAAGCCTAAGTACTAGACAGAACCAAGGCCTTGCATGGTCCTCGGACTCAAGCTTGTGGGGAAACTAGGCTCGTTGAACGCAAAGGCTAAGTGCTAGACAGAACCAAGGCCTTGCATAGTCCTCGGACTCGAGCCTATGGGGAAACTAGGCACATTGAACGTAAAGCTTGAGTGCTTGACAGAACCAAGGCCTTGCATGGTCCTCGGACTCAAGCCTATGGGGAAACTAGGCACATTGAACTCAAAGGCTTGAACGCAAAGGCTAAGTGCTAGACAGAATGAAGGCCTTGCATGGTCTTCAGACTCAAGCCTGTGCGAAACTAGGAACATTGAACACAAAATCTAAGTGCCACACAGAACCAAGGCCTTGCATGGTCCCCGGACTCAAGCTTATGGGGAAACTAGGAACATTGAACACAAAGGTTAAGAGCTAGACAGAACGAAGGCCTTGCATGGTCCTCGGACTCAAGCCTATGGGGAAACTAGGCACATTGAACGCAAAGGCTTGAACGCAAAGGCTAAGTGCTAGACAGAACCAAGGCCTTGCATGGTCTTCGGACTCAAGCCTATGGGGAAACTAGGTACATTGAGCGCAAAGCCTAAGTGCTAGACAGAATCAAGGTCTTGCATGGTCCTCGGACTCATGCCTGTGGGGAAACTAGGCACATTGAACACAAAATCTAAGTGCTAGACAGAACCAAGGCCTGGCAAGGTCCTCGGACTCAAGCTTATGGGGAAACTAGGAACATTAAACACAAAGGTTAAGAGCTAGACAGAACTAAGGCCTTGCATGGTCCTCGAACTCAAGCCTGTGGGGAAACTAGGCAAATTGAACACAAAGCCTAAGTGCTAGACAGAACCAAGACCTTGCATGGTCCTCGGACTCAAGCCTATGGGGAAACTAGGCACATTGAACACAAAGCCTAAGTCCTAGATAGAACCAAGGCCTTGCATGGTCCTCGGACTCAAGCCTATAGGGAAACTAGGCACATTGAACGTAAAGCTTGAGTGCTAAACAGAATCAAGGCCTTGCATGGTCCTCGGACTCAAGCCTGTAGGGAAACTAAGCACATTGAACACAAAGTCTAAGTGCTAGACAGAACCAAGGCCTTGCATGGTCCTCGGACTTAAGCCTATGGGGAAATTAGGCACACTGAAAACAAAGCCTAAGTCCTAGATAGAACCAAGGCCTTGCATGGTCCTCGGACTTAAGCCTATAGGGAAACTAGGCACATTGAACGTAAAGCTTGAGTGCTAGACAGAATCAAGGCCTTGCATGGTCCTCGACTCAAGCCTATGGGAAAGTAGGTACATTGAACGCAAAGGCTAAGTGCTAGACAGAACCAAGGCCTTGTATGATCCTCGGACTCAAGCCTATGGGGAAACTAGGCACATTGAACGCAAAGGCTTGAACGCAAAGGCTTGAACGCAAAGGCTAAGTGCTACACAGAACCAAGGCCTTGCATGGTCTTCGGACTCAAGCCTATGGGGAAACTAGGTACATTGAACGCAAAGCCTAAGTGCTAGACAGAATCAAGGTCTTGCATGGTTCTCGGACTCAAGCCTATGGGGAAACTAGGCACATTGAACACAAATTCTAAGTGCTAGACAGAACCAAGGCATTGCATGGTCCTCGGACTCAAGCTTATGGGGAAACTAGGCACATTGAACACAAAGGTTAAGAGCTATATAGAACTAAGGCCTTGCATGGTCCTCGAACTCAAGCCTATAGGGAAACTAGGCAAATTGAACACAAAGCCTAAGTGCTAGACAGAACCAAGACCTTGCATGGTCCTCGGACTCAAGCCTATGGGGAAACTAGGCACATTGAACACAAAGCCTAAGTTCTAGACAGAACCAAGGCCTTGTATGGTCCTCGTACTGAAGCCTATGGGGAAACTACGCACATTGAACACAAAGTCTAAGTGCTAGACAGAACCAAGGCCTTGCATGGTCCTCGGACTTAAGCCTATGGGGAAATTAGGCACATTGAACACAAAGCCGAAGTCCTAGACACAACCAAGGCCTTGCATGGTCCTCGGACTCAAGCTTATAGGGAAACTAGGCACATTGAATGTAAAGCTTGAGTGCTAGACAAAATCAAGGCCTTGCATGGTCCTCGGACTCAACCTATGGGAAACTAGGTACATTGAACGCAATGGCTAAGTGCTAGACAGAACGAAGGCCTTTCATGATCCTCGGACTAAAGCCTATGGGGAAACTAGGCACATTGCACGCAAACGCTTCAACGCAAAGGCTAAGTGTTAGACAGATCCAAGGCCTTGCAAGGTCTTCGGACTCAAGCCTATGGGAAAGTTAGGTACATTGAACGCAAAGCCTAAGTGCTAGACAGAACCGAGGCCTTGCGTTGTCCTCGGACTCAAGCCTATGGGGAAACTAGGCACATTGAACACAAATTCTAAGTGCTAGACAGAACCAAGGCATTGCGTGGTCCTCGGACTCAAGCTTATGGGGAAACTAGGCACATTGAACACAAAGGTTAAGAGCTAGACAGAACTAAGGCCTTACAAGGTCCTCAAACTCAAGCTTATAGGGAAACTAGGCAAATTGAACACAAAACCTAAGTGCTAGACAGAACCAAGACCATGCATGGTCCTCGGACTCAAACCTATGGGGAAACTAGGCACATTGAACACAAAGCCTAAGTCCTAGATAGAACCAAGGCCTTGCATGGTCCTCGGACTCAAGCCTATGGGGAAACTAGGCACATTGAACGTAAAGCTTGAGTGCTTGACAGAACCAAGGCCTTGCATGGTCGTCGGACTCAAGCCTATGGGAAACTAGGCACATTGAACGCAAAGGCTAAGTGCTAGACAGAACCAAGGCCTTGCATGGTCCTCGGAGTCACGCCTATGGGAAAACTAGGCACATTGAACGTAAAGCTTGAGTGCTTGACAGAACCAAGGCCTTGCATGGTCCTCGGACTCAAGCCTATGAGGAAACTGTGCACATTGAACGCAAAGGCTAAGTGCTAGACAGAACCAAGGTCTTGCATGATCCTCGAACTCAAGCCTATGGGGAAACTAGGCACATTGAACGCAAAGGCTTGAACGCAAAGGCTAAGTGTTAGACAGAACCGAGGCCTTGTATGGTCCTCGGAGTCACGCCTATGGGGAAACTAGGCACATTGAACGTAAAGCTTGAGTGCTTGACAGAACCAAGGCCTTGCATGGTCCTCGGACTCAAGCCTGTGGGGAAACTAGGTACATTGAACGCAAAGCCTAAGTGCTAGACAGAACCGAGACCTTGCATGGTCGTCGGACTCAAGCCTATGGGGAAACTAGGCACATTGAACGCAAAGGCTAAGTTCTAGACAGAACCAAGGCCTTGCATGGTCCTCGGACTCAAGCCTACGGGGAAACTAGGCACATTGAACGCAAAGGCTTGAACGCAAAGGCTAAGTGCTAGGCGGAATGAAGGCCTTGCATAGTCCTCGGACTCAAGCCTATGGGGAAACTAGGCACATTGAACGCAAAGGCTAAGTGCTAGACAGAACCAAGGCCTTGCATGGTACTCGGACTCAAGCCTATGGGGAAACTAGGCACATTGAACGCAAAGGCTTGAACGCAAAGCTTTGAACGCAAAGGCTAAGTGCTAGACAGAACGAAGGCCTTGCAAGGTCCTTGGACTCAAGCCTATGGGAAACTAGGCACATTGAACGCAAAGCCTAAGTACTAGACAGAACCAAGGCCTTGCATGGTCCCCGGACTCAAGCCTATAGGGAAACTAGGCACATTGAACGTAAAGCTTGAGTGCTAGACAGAATCAAGGCCTTGCATCGTCCTCGGACTCAGGCCTATGGGAAACTAGGTACATTGAACGCAAAGGCTAAGTGCTAGACAGAACCAAGGCCTTGCATGATCCTCGGACTCAAGCCTATGGGGAAACTAGGCACATTGAACGCAAAGGCTTGAACGCATAGGCTAAGTGCTAGACAGAACCAAGGCCTTGCATGGTCCTCGAACTCAAGCCTGTGGGCAAACTAGGCAAATTGAACACAAAACCAAAGTGCTGGACAGAACCAAGACCATGCATGGTCCTCGGATTCAAAACGATGGGGAAACTAGGCACATTGAACACAAAGCCTAAGTTCCAGACAGAACCAAGGCCTTGCATTGTCCTCAGACTCAAGCCTATGGGGAAACTACGCACATTGAACACAAAGTCTAAGTGTTAGACAGAACCAAGACCTTGCATGGTCCTCGGACTCCAGCCTATGCGGAAATTAGGCACATTCAACACAAAGCCTAATTCCTAGACAGAACCAAGGCCTTGCATGGTCCTCGGACTCAAGCCTATGGGGAAACTAGGCACATTGAACGCAAAGGCTTGAACGCAAAGGCTAAGTGCTAGACAGAATGAAGGCCTTGCATGGTCCTCAGACTCAAGCCTATGGGGAAACTAGGCACATTGAACGCAACGGCTAAGTGCTAGACAGAACCAAGGCCTCGCATGGTCGTCGGACTCAAGCCTATGGGGAAACTAGACACATTGAACGCAAAGGCTTGAACGCAAAGGCTAAGTGCTAGACAGAATGAAGGCCTTGCATGGTTTTCGGACTCAAGCCTATGGGCAACTAGGCACATTGATCGCAAAGCCTAAGTACTAGACAGAACCAAGGTCTTGCATAGTCCTCGGACTTGAGCCTATGGGGAAACTAGGCACATTGAACGTAAAGCTTGAGTGCTTGACAGAACCAAGGCCTTGCATGGTCCTCGGACTCAAGCCTATGGGGAAACTAGGCACATTGAACGCAAAGGCTTGAACGCAAAGGCTAAGTGCTAGACAGAACGAAGGCCCTGCAAGGTCCTTGGACTCAAGCCTATGGGAAACTAGGCACATTGAACGCAAAGCCTAAGTACTAGACAGAACCAAGGCCTTGCATGGTCATCGGACTCAAGCCTATAGGGAAACTAGGCACATTTAACGTAAAGCTTGAGTGCTAGACAGAATCAAGGCCTTGCATGGTCCTCGGACTCAGGCCTATGGGAAACTAGGTACATTGAACGCAAAGGCTAAGTGCTAGACAGAACCAAGGCCTTGCGTGATCCTCGGACTCAAGCCTATTGGGAAACTAGGCACATTGAACGCAATGGCTTGAACGCAAAGGCTAAGTGCTAGACAGAACCAAGGCCTTGCATGGTCCTCGGAGTCAAGCCTATGGGAAACTAGGAACATAGATCGCAAAGCCTAAGTACTAAACAGAACCAAGGCCTTGCATAGTCCTCGGACTTGAGCCTATGGGGAAACTAGGCACATTGAACGTAAAGCTTGAGTGCTTGACAGAACCATGGCCTTGCATGGTCCTCGGACTCAAGCCTATGGGGAAACTAGGCACATTCAACACAAAGGCTTGAACGCAAAGGCTAAGTGCTAGACAGAAAGAAGGCGTTGCATGGTCCTCAAACTCAAGCCTATGGGAAACTAGGCACATTGAACGCAAAGCCTAAGTACTAGACAGAACCAAGGCCTTGAATGGTCCTCAGACTCAAGCCTGTGGGGAAACTAGGCTCATTTAACGCAAAGGCTAAGTGCTAGACAGAACCAAGGCCTTGCATGGTCCTCGGACTCAAGCCTATGTGGAAACTAGGCACATTGAACGCAAAGGCTTGAACGCAAAGGCTAAGTGCTAGACAGAACGAAGGCCTTGCAAGGTCCTTGGACTCAAGCCTATGGGAAACTAGGCACATTGAACGCACAGCCTAAGTACTAGACAGAACCAAGGCCTTGCATGGTCCTCGGACTCAAGCCTATGGGGATACTAGGCACATTTAACGTAAAGCTTGAGTGCTAGACAGAATCAAGGCCTTGCATGGTCCTCTGACTCAGGCCTATGGGAAACTAGGTACATTGAACGCAAAGGCTAAGTGCTAGACAGAACCAAGGCCTTGCGTGATCCTCGGACTCAAGCCTATGGGGAAACTAGGCACATTGAACGCAATGGCTTGAACGCAAAGGCTAAGTGCTAGACAGAACCAAGGACTTGCATGGTCCTCGAACTCAAGCCTGTGGGGAAACTGGGCAAATTGAACACAAAGCCTAAGTGCTGGACAGAACCAAGACCATGCATGGTCCTCGGATTCAAAACGATGGGGAAACTAGGCACATTGAACACAAAGCCTAAGTTCTAAACAGAACCAAGGCCTTGCATGGTCCTCGGACTCAAGCCTATGGGGAAACTACGCACATTGAACACAAAGTCTAATTGCTAGACAGAACCAAGACCTTGCATGGTCCTCGGACTCAAGCCTATGCGGAAATTAGGCACATTCAACACAAAGCCTAATTCCTAGACAGAACCAAGGCCTTGCATGGTCCTCGGACTCATGCCTATAGGGAAACTAGGCACATTGAACGCAAAGGCTTGAACGCAAAGGCTAAGTGCTAGACAGAATGAAGGCCTTGCATGGTCCTCGGACTCAAGCCTATGGGAAACTAGGAACATAGATCGCAAAGCCTAAGTACTAGACAGAACCAAGGCCTTGCATAGTCCTCGGACTCGTGCCTATGGGGAAACTAGGCACATTGAACGTAAAGCTTGAGTGCTTGACAGAACCATGGCCTTGCATGGTCCTCGGACTCAAGCCTATGGGGAAACTAGGCACATTCAACACAAAGGCTTGAACGCAAAGGCTAAGTGCTAGACAGAACGAAGGCCTTGCATGGTCCTCAAACTCAAGCCTATGGGAAACTAGGCACATTGAACGCAAAGCCTAAGTACTAGACAGAACCAAGGCCTTGAATGGTCCTCAGACTCAAGCCTGTGGGGAAACTAGGCTCATTGAACGCAAAGGCTAAGTGCTAGACAGAACCAAGGCCTTGCATGGTCCTCGGACTCAAGCCTATGGGGTAACTAGGCACATTGAACGCAAAGGCTTGAACGCTATGGCTAAGTGCTAGACAGAACGAAGGCCTTGCATGGTCCTTGGACTCAAGCCTATGGGAAACTACACACATTGAACTCAAAGCCTAAGTACTAGACAGAACAAAGGCCTTGCATGGTCATCGGACTCAAGCCTATGGGGAAACTAGGCACATTGAACACAAAATCTAAGTGCTAGACAGAACTAAGGCATTGCATGGTCCTTGGACTTAAGCTTATAGGGAAACTAGGAACATTGAAAACAAAGTTTAAGAGCTAGACAGAACTAAGGCCTTGCATGGTCCTCGAACTCAAGCCTATTGGGAAACTAGGAAAATTGAACACAAATCCTAAGTGCTAGACAGAACCAAGACCTTGCATGGTCCTCGGACTCAAGCCTATGGGGAAACTAGGCACATTAAACACAAAGTCTAAGTGCTAGACAGAAGCAGGAGCTCACATGTTCCTCGGACTCAAGCCTGTAGGGAAACTAAACACATTGAACACAAAGTCTAAGTGCTAGACAGAACCAAGGCCTTGCATGGTCCTCGGACTCAAGCCTGTAGGGAAACTAAGCACATTGAACACAAAGCCTAAGTTCCAGACAGAACCAAGGCCTTGCATGGTCCTCGGACTCAAGCCTGTAGGGAAACTAAGCACATTGAACACAAAGTCTAAGTGCTAGACAGAGCCAAGACCTTGCATGGTCCTCGGACTTAAGCCTATGGGGAAATTAGGCACATTGAACACAAAGCCTAAGTCCTAGACAGAATCAAGGCCTTGCATGGTCCTTGGACTCAAGCCTATAGGGAAACTAGACACATTGAACGTAAAGCTTGAGTGCTAGACAGAATCAAGGCCTTGCATGGTCCTCGGACTCAGGCCTATGGGAAACTAGGTACATTGAACGCAAAGGCTAAGTGCTAGACAGAACCAAGGCCTTGCATGATCCATGGACTCAAGCCTATGGGGAAACTAGGCACATTGAACGCAAAGGCTTGAACGCAAAGGCTAAGTGCTAGACAGAACGAAGGCCTTGCATGGTCTTCGGACTCAAGCCTATGGGGAAACTAGGTACATTGAACGCAAAGCCTAAGTGCTAGACAGAATCAAGGTCTTGCATGGTCCTCGGACTAAAGCGTATGGGGAAACTAGGCACATTGAAAACAAAATCTAAGTGCTAGACAGAACCAAAGCCTTGCATGGTCCTCGGACTCAAGCTTATGGGGAAACTAGGAACATTGAACACAAAATCTAAGTGCTAGACAGAACTAAGGCCTTGCATGGTCCTCGGACTCAAGCTTATGGGGAAACTAGGAACATTGAACACAGAGGTTAAGAGCTAGACAGAACTAAGGCCTTGCATGGTCCTCGAACTCAAGCCTGTGGGTAAATTAGGCAAATTGAACACAAAGCCTAAGTGCTAGACAGAACCAAGACCTTGCATGGTCCTCGGACTCAAGCCTGTGGGGAAACTAGGCAGATTGAACACAAAGCCTAAGTTCCAGACAGAACCAAGGCCTTGCATGGTCCTCGGACTCAAGCCTGTAGGGAAACTAGGCGCATTGAACGTAAAGCTTGAGTGCTAGACAGAATCAAGGCCTTGTATGGTCCTCGAACTCAAGCCTATGGGAAACTAGGTACATTGAACGCACAGGCTAAGTGCTAGACAGAACCAAGGCCTTGCATGATCCTCGGACTCAAGCCTATGGGGAAACTAGGCACATTGAACGCAAAGGCTTGAACGCAAAGGCTAAGTGCTAGACAGAACCAAGGCCTTGCATGGTCTTCGGACTCAAGCCTATGGGGAAACTAGGTACATTGAACGCAAAGCCTAAGTGCTAGACAGAATCAAGGTCTTGCATGGTTCTCGGACTCAAGCCTATTTGGAAACTAGGCACATTGTACACAAATTCTAAGTGCTAGACAGAACCAAGGCCTTGCATGGTCCCCAGACTCAAGCCTATGGGGAAACTAGGCACATTGAACGCAACGGCTAAGTGCTAGACAGAACCAAGGCCTCGCATGGTCGTCGGACTCAAGCCTATGGGGAAACTAGACACATTGAACGCAAAGGCTTGAACGCAAAGGCTAAGTGCTAGACAGAATGAAGGCCTTGCATGGTCTTCGGACTCAAGCCTATGGGCAACTAGGCACATTGATCGCAAAGCCTAAGTACTAGACAGAACCAAGGTCTTGCATAGTCCTCGGACTTGAGCCTATGGGGAAACTAGGCACATTGAACGTAAAGCTTGAGTGCTTGACAGAACCTAGGCCTTGCATGGTCCTCGGACTCAAGCCTATGGGGAAACTAGGCGCATTGAACGCAAAGGCTTGAACGCAAAGGCTAAGTGCTAGACAGAACGAAGGCCTTCCAAGGTCCTTGGACTCAAGTCTATAGGAAACTAGGCACATTGAACGCAAAGCCTAAGTACTAGACAGAACCAAGGCCTTGCATGGTCCTCGGACTCAAGCCTATGGGGAAACTAGGCACATTGAACACAAAATCTAAGTGCTAGACAAAAACCAAGGCCTTGCATGGTCCTCGGACTCAATCTTATGGGGAAACTAGGAACATTGAACACAAAATCTAAGTGCTAGACAGAACCAAGGCCTTCCATGGTCCTCGGACTCAAGCTTATGGGGAAACTAGGAACATTGAACACAAAGGTTAAGAGCTAGACAGAACTAAGGCCTTGCATGGTCCTCGAACTCCAGCCTGTGGGGAAACTAGGCAAATTGAACACAAAGCCTAAGTGCTAGACAGAACCAAGACCTTGCACGGTCCTCGGACTCAAGCCTATGGGGAAACAAGGCACATTGAACGTAAAGCTTGAGTGCTTGACAGAACCAAGGCCTTGCATGGTCGTCGGACTCAAGCCTATGGGAAACTAGGCACATTGAACGCAAAGGCTAAGTACGAGACAGAACCAAGTCCTTGCATTGTCCTCGGACTCAAGCCTATGGGGAAACTAGGCACATTGAACGCAAAGCCTTAGTACTAGATAGAACCAAGGCCTTGCATGGTCCTCGGACTCAAGCCTATGGGGAAACTAGGCAAATTGAACACAAAATCTAAGTGCTAGACAAAAACCAAGGCCTTGCATGGTCCTCGGACTCAAGCCTATGGGGAAACTAGGCACATTGAACACAAAATCTAAGTGCTAGACAAAAACCAAGGCCTTTCATGGTCCTCGGACTCAAGCCTATGGGGAAACTAGGCACATTGAACACAAAATCTAAGTGCTAGACAAAAACCAAGGCCTTGCATGGTCCTCGGACTCAAGCCTATGGGGAAACTAGGCACATTGAACACAAAATCTAAGTGCTGGACAAAAACCAAGGCCTAGCATGGTCCTCAGACTCAAGCCTATGGGAAACTAGGCACATTGAACGCAAAGGCTAAGTACTAGACAGAACCAAGGCCTTGCATGGTCCTCGGACTCAAGCCTATGGGGAAACTAGGCACATTGAACGCAAAGGCTAAGTGCTAGACAGAACGAAGGCCTTGCAAGGTCCTTGGACTCAAGTCTATGGGAAACTAGGCACATTGAACGCAAAGCCTAAGTACTAGACAGAACCAAGGCCTTGCATGGTCCTCGGACTCAAGCCTATGGGGAAACTAGGCACATTGAACAGAAAATCTAAGTGCTAGACAAAAACCAAGGCCTTGCATGGTCCTCGGACTCAATCTTATGGGGAAACTAGGAACATTGAACACAAAATCTAAGTGCTAGACAGAACCAAGGCCTTCCATGGTCCTCGGACTCAAGCTTATGGGGAAACTAGGAACATTGAACACAAAGGTTAAGAGCTAGACAGAACGAAGGCCTTGCATGGTCCTCGAACTCCAGCCTGTGGGGAAACTAGGCAAATTGAACACAAAGCCTAAGTGCTAGACAGAACCAAGACCTTGCATGGTCCTCGGACTCAAGCCTATGGGGAAACAAGGCACATTGAACGTAAAGCTTGAGTGCTTGACAGAACCAAGGCCTTGCATGGTCGTCGGACTCAAGCCTATGGGAAACTAGGCACATTGAACGCAAAGCCTTAGTACTAGACAGAACCGAGGCCTTGCATGGTCCTCGGACTCAAGCCTATGGAGAAATTAGGTACATTGAACACAAAGCCTAAGTCCTAGATAGAACCAAGGCCTTGCATGGTCCTCGGACTCAAGCCTATGGGGAAACAAGGCACATTGAACGTAAAGCTTGAGTGTTTGACAGAACCAAGGCCTTGCATGGTCGTCGGACTCAAGCCTATGGGAAACTAGGCACATTGAACGCAAAGGCTAAGTACGAGACAGAACCAAGTCCTTGCATGGTCCTCGGACTCAAGCCTATGGGGAAACTAGGCACATTGAACGTAAAGCCTAAGTACTAGACAGAACCAAGGCCTTGCATGGTCCTCGGACTCAAGCCTATGGGGAAACTAGGCAAATTGAACACAAAATCTAAGTGCTAGACAAAAACCAAGGCCTTGCATGGTCCTCGGACTCAAGCCTATGGGGAAACTAGGCACATTGAACACAAAATCTAAGTGCTAGACAAAAACCAAGGCCTTGCATGGTCCTCGGACTCAAGCCTATGGGGAAACCAGGCACATTGAACACAAAATCTAAGTGCTAGACAAAAACCAAGGCCTTGCATGGTCCTCGGACTCAAGCCTATGGGGAAACTAGGCACATTGAACACAAAATCGAAGTGCTAGACAGAACCAAGGCCTTGCATGGTCCTCGGACTCAAGCCTATGGGGAAACTAGGCACATTGAACACAAAATCTAAGTGCTAGACAAAAACCAAGGCCTAGCATGGTCCTCAGACTTAAGCTTATGGGGAAACTAGGAACATTGAAAACAAAGTTTAAGAGCTAGACAGAACTAAGGCCTTGCATGGTCCTCGAACTCAAGCCTATTGGGAAACTAGGAAAATTGAACACAAATCCTAAGTGCTAGACAGAACCAAGACCTTGCGTGGTCCTCGGACTCAAGCCTATGGGGAAACTAGGCACATTAAACACAAAGTCTAAGTGCTAGACAGAACCAGGAGCTCACATGTTCCTCGGACTCAAGCCTGTAGGGAAACTAAACACATTGAACACAAAGTCTAAGTGCTAGACAGAACCAAGGCCTTGCATGGTCCTCGGACTCAAGCCTGTAGGGAAACTAAGCACATTGAACACAAAGCCTAAGTTCCAGACAGAACCAAGGCCTTGCATGGTCCTCGGACTCAAGCCTGTAGGGAAACTAAGCACATTGAACACAAAGTCTAAGTGCTAGACAGAACCAAGACCTTGCATGGTCCTCGGACTAAAGCCTATGGGGAAATTAGGCACATTGAACACAAAGCCTAAGTCCTAGACAGAATCAAGGCCTTGCATGGTCCTTGGACTCAAGCCTATAGGGAAACTAGGCACATTGAACGTAAAGCTTGAGTGCTAGACAGAATCAAGGCCTTGCATGGTCCTCGGACTCAGGCCTATGGGAAACTAGGTACATTGAACGCAAAGGCTAAGTGCTAGACAGAACCAAGGCCTTGCATGATCCATGGACTCAAGCCTATGGGGAAACTAGGCACATTGAACGCAAAGGCTTGAACGCAAAGGCTAAGTGCTAGACAGAACGAAGGCCTTGCATGGTCTTCGGACTCAAGCCTATGGGGAAACTAGGTACATTGAACGCAAAGCCTAAGTGCTAGACAGAATCAAGGTCTTTCATGGTCCTCGGACTAAAGCCTTTGGGGAAACTAGGCACATTGAACACAAAATCTATGTGCTAGACAGAACCAAGGCCTTGCATGGTCCTCGGACTCAAGCTTATGGGGAAACTAGGAACATTGAACACAAAATCTAAGTGCTAGACAGAACTAAGGCCTTGCATGGTCCTCGGACTCAAGCTTATGGGGAAACTAGGAACATTGAACACAGAGGTTAAGAGCTAGACAGAACTAAGGCCTTGCATGGTCCTCGAACTCAAGCCTGTGGGTAAATTAGGCAAATTGAACACAAAGCCTAAGTGCTAGACAGAACCAAGACCTTGCATGGTCCTCGGACCCAAGCCTGTGGGGAAACTAGGCAGATTGAACACAAAGCCTAAGTTCCAGACAGAACCATGGCCTTGCATGGTCCTCGGACTCAAGCCTGTAGGGAAACTAGGCGCATTGAACGTAAAGCTTGAGTGCTAGACAGAATCAAGGCCTTGCATGGTCCTCGGACTCAAGCCTATGGGGAAACTAGGCACATTGAACGCAAAGGCTTGAACGCAAAGGCTAAGTGCTAGACAGAACCAAGGCCTTGCATGGTCTTCGGACTCAAGCCTATGGGGAAACTAGGTACATTGAACGCAAAGCCTAAGTGCTAGACAGAATCAAGGTCTTGCATGGTTCTCGGACTCAAGCCTATTTGGAAACTAGGCACATTGTACACAAATTCTAAGTGCTAGACAGAACCAAGGCATTGCATGGTCATCGGACTCAAGCTTATGGGGAAACTAGGCACATTGAACACAAAGGTTAAGAGCTAGATAGAACTAAGGCCTTGCATGGTCCTCGAACTCAAGCCTATAGGGAAACTAGGCAAATTGAACACAAAGACTAAGTGCTAGACAGAACCAAGACCTTGCATGGTCCTCGGACTCAAGCCTATGGGGAAACTAGGCACATTGAACACAAAGCCTAAGTTCTAGACAGAACCAAGGCCTTGTATGGTCCTCGTACTGAAGCCTATGGGGAAACTACGCACATTGAACACAAAGTCTAAGTGCTACACAAAACCAAGGCCTTGCATGGTCCTCGGACTTAAGCCTATGGGGAAATTAGGCACATTGAACACAAAGCCTAAGTCCTAGACACAACCAAGGCCTTGCATGGTCCTCGGACTCAAGCCTATAGGGAAACTAGGCAAATTGAACACAAAGACTAAGTGCTAGACAGAACCAAGACCTTGCATGGTCCTCGGACTCAAGCCTATGGGGAAACTATGCACATTGAACACAAAGCCTAAGTTCTAGACAGAACCAAGGCCTTGTATGGTCCTCGTACTGAAGCCTATGGGGAAACTACGCACATTGAACACAAAGTCTAAGTGCTAGACAAAACCAAGGCCTTGCATGGTCCTCGGACTTAAGCCTATGGGGAAATTAGGCACATTGAACACAAAGCCTAAGTCCTAGACACAACCAAGGCCTTGCATGGTCCTCGGACTCAAGCTTATAGGGAAACTAGGCACATTGAATGTAAAGCTTGAGTGCTAGACAGAATCAAGGCCTTGCATGGTCCTCGGACTCAAGCCTATGGGAAACTAGGTACATTGAATGCAAAGGCTAAGTGCTAGACAGAACTAAGGCCTTGCATTATCCTCGGACTAAAGCCTATGGGGAAACTAGGCACATTGAACGCAAAGGCTTGAACGCAAAGGCTAAGTGTTAGACAGAACCAAGGCCTTGCAAGGTCTTCGGACTCAAGCCTATGGGGAAACTAGGTACATTGAACGGAAAGCCTAAGTGCTAGACAGAACCGAGGCCTTGCGTTGTCCTTGGACTCAAGCCTATGGGGAAACTAGGCACATTGAACACAAATTCTAAGTGCTAGACAGAACCAAGGCATTGCGTGGTCCTCGGATTCAAGCTTATGGGGAAACTAGGCACATTGAACACAAAGGTTAAGAGCTAGACAGAACTAAGGCCTTACATGGTCCTCGAACTCAAGCCTATGTGGAAACTAGGCAAATTGAACACAAAGCCTAAGAGCTAGACAGAACCAAGACCATGCATGGTCCTCGGACTCAAACCTATGGGGAAACTAGGCACGTTGAACACAAAGCCTAAGTTCTAGACAGAACCAAGGCCTTGCGTGGTCCTCGGACTCAAGCATATGGGAAACTACGCACATTGAACACAAAGTCTAAGTGCTAGACAGAACCAAGACCGTGCATGGTACTCGGACTCAAGCCTATGGAGAAATTAGGCACATTGAACACAAAGCCTAAGTCCTAGATATAACCAAGGCCTTGCATGGTCCTCGGACTCAAGCTTGTGGGGAAACAAGGCACATTGAACGCAAAGGCTAAGTGCTAGACAGAACCAAGGCCTTGCATGGTCCTCGGAGTCACGCCTATGGGGAAACTAGGCACATTGAACGTAAAGCTTGAGTGCTTGACAGAACCAAGGCCTTGCATGGTCCTCGGACTCAAGCCTATGGGGAAACTGTGCACATTGAACGCAAAGGCTAAGTGCTAGACAGAACCAAGGCCTTGCATGATCCTCGGACTCAAGCCTATGGGGAAACTAGGCACATTGAACGCAAAGGCTTGAACGCAAAAGCTAAGTGTTAGACAGAACCAAGGCCTTGCATGGTCTTTGGACTCAAGCCTATGGGGAAACTAGGTACATTGAACGCAAAGCCTAAGTGCTATACAGAACCGAGGCCTTGCATGGTCGTCGGACTTAAGCCTATGGGGATACTAGGCACATTGAACGCAAAGGCTAAGTTCTAGACAGAACCAAGGCCTTGCATGGTCTTCGGACTCAAGCCTATGGGGAAACTAGGCACATTGAACGCAAAGGCTTGAACGCAGAGGCTAATTGCTAGACTGAATGAAGGACTTGCATGGTCCTCAGACTCAAGCCTTTGGGAAACTAGGCACATTGAACGCAAAGGCTAAGTACTAGACAGAACCAAGGCCTTGCATGGTCCTCGGACTCAAGCCTATGGGGAAACTAGGCACATTGAACGCAAAGGCTAAGTGCTAGACAGAACGAAGGCCTTGCAAGGTCCTTGGACTCAAGCCTATGGGAAACTAGGCACATTGAACGCAAAGCCTAAGTACTAGACAGAACCAAGGCCTTGCATGGTCCTCGGACTCAAGCCTATGGGAAACTAGGCACATTGAACACAAAATCTAAGTGCTAGACAAAAACCAAGGCCTTGCATGGTCCTCGGACTCAAGCTTATGGGGAAACTAGGAACATTGAACACAAAATCTAAGTGCTAGACAGAACCAAGGCCTTGCATGGTCCTCGGACTCAAGCTTATGGGGAAACTAGGAACATTGAACACAAAGGTTAAGAGCTAGACAGAACTAAGGCCTTGCATGGTCCTCGAACTCAAGCCTGTGGGGAAACTAGGCAAATTGAACACAAAGCCTAAGTGCTAGACAGAACCAAGACCTTGCATGGTCCTCGGACTCAAGCCTATGGAGAAACTAGGCACATTGAACACAAAGCCTAAGTTCCAGACAGAACCAAGGCCTTGCATGGTCCTCGGAATCAAGCCTGTAGGGAAACTAAGCACATTGAACACAAAGTCTAAGTGCTAGACAGAACCAAGGCCTTGCATGGTTCTCGGACTTAAGCCTATGGGGAAATTAGGCACATTGAACACAAAGCCTAAGTTCTAGACAGAACCAAGGCCTTGCATGGTCGTCGGACTCAAGCCTATAGGGAAACTAGGCACATTGAACGTAAAGCATGAGTGCTAGACAGAATCAAGGCCTTGCATGGTCCTCGGACTCAAGCCAATGGGAAACTAGGTACATTGAACGCAAAGGCTAAGTGCTAGACAGAACCAAGGCCTTGCATGATCCTCGGACTCAAGCCTATGGGTAAATTAGGCACATTGAACACAAAGCCTAAGTCCTAGACAGAACCAAGGCCTTGCATGGTCCTCGGACTTAAGCCTATGGGGAAATTAGGCACATTGAACACAAAGCCTAAGTCCTAGACAGAACCAAGGCCTTGCATGGTCCTCGGACTCAAGCTTATAGGGAAAATAGGCACATTGAATCTAAAGCTTGAGTGCTAGACAGAATCAAGGCCTTGCATGGTCCTCAGACTCAAGCCTATAGGAAACTAGGTACATTGAACGCAAAGGCTAAGTGCTAGACAGAACTAAGGCCTTGCATGATCCTCGGACTAATGCCTATGGGGAAACAAGGCACATTGAACGCAAAGGCTAAGTGTTAGACAGAACCAATGCCTTGCAAGGTCTTCGGACTCAAGCCTATGGGGAAACTAGGTACATTGAACGCAAAGCCTAAGTGCTAGACAGAACCGAGGCCTTGCGTTGTCCTCGGACTCAAGCCTATGGGGAAACTAGGCACATTGAACACAAATTCTAAGTGCGAGACAGAATCAAGCCATTGCGTGGTACTCGGACTCAAGCATATGGGGAAACTAGGCACATTCAACACAAAGGTTAAGAGCTAGACAGAACCAAGACCATGCATGGTCCTCGGACTCAAACCTATGGGGAAACTACGCACATTGAACACAAAGCCAAAGTTCTAGACAGAACCAAGGCCTTGCATGGTCCTCGGACTTAAGCATATGGGGAAACTACGCACATTGAACACAAAGTCTAAGTGCTAGACAGAACCAAGACCGTGCATGGTCCTCGGACTCAAGCCTATGGAGAAATTAGGTACATTGAACACAAAGCCTAAGTCCTAGATAGAACCAAGGCCTTGCATGGTCCTCGGACTCAAGCCTATGGGGAAACAAGGCACATTGAACGTAAAGCTTGAGTGTTTGACAGAACCAAGGCCTTGCATGGTCGTCGGACTCAAGCCTATGGGAAACTAGGCACATTGAACGCAAAGGCTAAGTACGAGACAGAACCAAGTCCTTGCATGGTCCTCGGACTCAAGCCTATGGGGAAACTAGGCACATTGAACGTAAAGCCTAAGTACTAGACAGAACCATGGCCTTGCATGGTCCTCGGACTCAAGCCTATGGGGAAACTAGGCAAATTGAACACAAAATCTAAGTGCTAGACAAAAACGAAGGCCTTGCATGGTCCTCGGACTCAAGCCTATGGGGAAACTAGGCACATTGAACACAAAATCTAAGTGCTAGACAAAAACCAAGGCCTTGCATGGTCCTCGGACTCAAGCCTATGGGGAAACCAGGCACATTGAACACAAAATCTAAGTGCTAGACAAAAACCAAGGCCTTGCATGGTCCTCGGACTCAAGCCTATGGGGAAACTAGGCACATTGAACACAAAATCGAAGTGCTAGACAGAACCAAGGCCTTGCATGGTCCTCGGACTCAAGCCTATGGGGAAACTAGGCACATTGAACACAAAATCTAAGTGCTAGACAAAAACCAAGGCCTAGCATGGTCCTCAGACTCAAGCCTATGGGAAACTAGGCACATTGAACGCAAAGGCTAAGTACTAGACAGAACCAAGGCCTTGCATGGTCCTCGGACTCAAGCCTATGGGGAAACTAGGCACATTGAACGCAAAGGCTAAGTGCTAGACAGAACGAAGGCCTTGCAAGGTCCTTGGACTCAAGCCTATGGGAAACTAGGCACATTGAACGCAAAGCCTAAGTACTAGACAGAACCAAGGCCTTGCATGGTCCTCGGACTCAAGCCTATGGGGAAACTAGGCACATTGAACACAAAATCTAAGTGCTAGACAAAAACCAAGGCCTTGCATGGTCCTCGGACTCAATCTTATGGGGAAACTAGGAACATTGAACACAAAATCTAAGTGCTAGACAGAACCAAGGCCTTCCATGGTCCTCGGACTCAAGCTTATGGGGAAACTAGGAACATTGAACACAAAGGTTAAGAGCTAGACAGAACTAAGGCCTTGCATGGTCCTCGAACTCCAGCCTGTGGGGAAACTAGGCAAATTGAACACAAAGCCTAAGTGCTAGACAGAACCAAGACCTTGCATGGTCCTCGGACTCAAGCCTATGGGGAAACAAGGCACATTGAACGTAAAGCTTGAGTGCTTGACAGAACCAAGGCCTTGCATGGTCGTCGGACTCAAGCCTATGGGAAACTAGGCACATTGAACGCAAAGGCTAAGTACGAGACAGAACCAAGTCCTTGCATGGTCCTCGGACTCAAGCCTATGGGGAAACTAGGCACATTGAACGCAAAGCCTTAGTACTAGACAGAACCAAGGCCTTGCATGGTCCTCGGACTCAAGCCTATGGGGAAACTAGGCAAATTGAACACAAAATCTAAGTGCTAGACAAAAACCAAGGCCTTGCATGGTCCTCGGACTCAAGCCTATGGGGAAACTAGGCACATTGAACACAAAATCTAAGTGCTAGACAAAAACCAAGGCCTTGCATGGTCCTCGGACTCAAGCCTATGGGGAAACTAGGCACATTGAACACAAAATCTAAGTGCTAGACAAAAAGCAAGGCCTTGCATGGTCCTCGGACTCAAGCCTATGGGGAAACTAGGCACATTGAACACAAAATCTAAGTGCTAGACAGAACCAAGGCCTTGCATGGTCCTCGGACTCAAGCCTATGGGGAAACTAGGCACATTGAACCCAAAATCTAAGTGCTGGACAAAAACCAAGGCCTAGCATGGTCCTCAGACTCAAGCCTATGGGAAACTAGGCACGTTGAACGCAAAGGCTAAGTACTAGACAGAACCAAGGCCTTGCATGGTCCTCGGACTCAAGCCTATGGGGAAACTAGGCACATTGAACGCAAAGGCTAAGTGCTAGACAGAACGAAGGCCTTGCAAGGTCCTTGGACTCAAGTCTATGGGAAACTAGGCACATTGAACGCAAAGCCTAAGTACTAGACAGAACCAAGGCCTTGCATGGTCCTCGGATTCAAGCCTATGGGGAAACTAGGCACATTGAACACAAAATCTAAGTGCTAGACAAAAACCAAGGCCTTGCATGGTCCTCGGACTCAATCTTATGGGGAAACTAGGAACATTGAACACAAAATCTAAGTGCTAGACAGAACCAAGGCCTTCCATGGTCCTCGGACTCAAGCTTATGGGGAAACTAGGAACATTGAACACAAAGGTTAAGTGTTAGACAGAACCAAGGCCTTGCAAGGTCTTCGGACTCAAGCCTATGGGGAAACTAGGTACATTGAACGCAAAGCCTAAGTGTTAGACAGAACCAAGGCCTTGCAAGGTCTTCGGACTCAAGCCTATGGGGAAACTAGGTACATTGAACGCAAAGCCTAAGTGCTAGACAGAACCGAGGCCTTGCATGGTCGTCGGACTCAAGCCTATAGGGAAACTAGGCACATTGAACGTAAAGCATGAGTGCTAGACAGAATCAAGGCCTTGCATGGTCCTCGGACTCAAGCCAATGGGAAACTAGGTACATTGAACGCAAAGGCTAAGTGCTAGACAGAACCAAGGCCTTGCATGATCCTCGGACTCAAGCCTATGGGTAAATTAGGCACATTGAACACAAAGCCTAAGTCCTAGACAGAACCAAGGCCTTGCATGGTCCTCGGACTTAAGCCTATGGGGAAATTAGGCACATTGAACACAAAGCCTAAGTCCTAGACAGAACCAAGGCCTTGCATGGTCCTCGGACTCAAGCTTATAGGGAAAATAGGCACATTGAATCTAAAGCTTGAGTGCTAGACAGAATCAAGGCCTTGCATGGTCCTCAGACTCAAGCCTATGGGAAACTAGGTACATTGAACGCAAAGGCTAAGTACGAGACAGAACCAAGTCCTTGCATGGTCCTCGGACTCAAGCCTATGGGGAAACTAGGCACATTGAACGCAAAGCCTTAGTACTAGACAGAACCAAGGCCTTGCATGGTCCTCGGACTCAAGCCTATGGGGAAACTAGGCAAATTGAACACAAAATCTAAGTGCTAGACAAAAACCAAGGCCTTGCATGGTCCTCGGACTCAAGCCTATGGGGAAACTAGGCACATTGAACACAAAATCTAAGTGCTAGACAAAAACCAAGGCCTTGCATGGTCCTCGGACTCAAGCCTATGGGGAAACTAGGCACATTGAACACAAAATCTAAGTGCTAGACAAAAAGCAAGGCCTTGCATGGTCCTCGGACTCAAGCCTATGGGGAAACTAGGCACATTGAACACAAAATCTAAGTGCTAGACAGAACCAAGGCCTTGCATGGTCCTCGGACTCAAGCCTATGGGGAAACTAGGCACATTGAACCCAAAATCTAAGTGCTGGACAAAAACCAAGGCCTAGCATGGTCCTCAGACTCAAGCCTATGGGAAACTAGGCACATTGAACGCAAAGGCTAAGTACTAGACAGAACCAAGGCCTTGCATGGTCCTCGGACTCAAGCCTATGGGGAAACTAGGCACATTGAACGCAAAGGCTAAGTGCTAGACAGAACGAAGGCCTTGCAAGGTCCTTGGACTCAAGTCTATGGGAAACTAGGCACATTGAACGCAAAGCCTAAGTACTAGACAGAACCAAGGCCTTGCATGGTCCTCGGACTCAAGCCTGTGGGGAAACTAGGCACATTGAACACAAAATCTAAGTGCTAGACAAAAACCAAGGCCTTGCATGGTCCTCGGACTCAATCTTATGGGGAAACTAGGAACATTGAACACAAAATCTAAGTGCTAGACAGAACCAAGGCCTTCCATGGTCCTCGGACTCAAGCTTATGGGGAAACTAGGAACATTGAACACAAAGGTTAAGAGCTAGACAGAACTAAGGCCTTGCATGGTCCTCGAACTCCAGCCTGTGGGGAAACTAGGCAAATTGAACACAAAGCCTAAGTGCTAGACAGAACCAAGACCTTGCATGGTCCTCGGACTCAAGCCTATGGGGAAACAAGGCACATTGAACGTAAAGCTTGAGTGCTTGACAGAACCAAGGCCTTGCATGGTCGTCGGACTCAAGCCTATGGGAAACTAGGCACATTGAACGCAAAGGCTAAGTACGAGACAGAACCAAGTCCTTGCATGGTCCTCGGACTCAAGCCTATGGGGAAACTAGGCACATTGAACGCAAAGCCTTAGTACTAGACAGAACCAAGGCCTTGCATGGTCCTCGGACTCAAGCCTATGGGGAAACTAGGCAAATTGAACACAAAATCTAAGTGCTAGACAAAAACCAAGGCCTTGCATGGTCCTCGGACTCAAGCCTATGGGGAAACTAGGCACATTAACACAAAATCTAAGTGCTAGACAAAAACCAAGGCCTTGCGTGGTCCTCGGACTCAAGCCTATGGGGAAACTAGGCACATTGAACACAAAATCTACGTGCTAGACAGAACCAAGGCCTTGCATGGTCCTCGGACTCAAGCCTATGGGGAAACTAGGCACATTGAACACAAAATCTAAGTGCTGGACAAAAACCAAGGCCTAGCATGGTCCTCAGACTCAAGCCTATGGGAAACTAGGCACATTGAACGCAAAGGCTAAGTACTAGACAGAACCAAGGCCTTGCATGGTCCTCGGACTCAAGCCTATGGGGAAACTAGGCACATTGAACGCAAAGGCTAAGTGCTAGACAGAACGAAGGCCTTGCAAGGTCCTTGGACTCAAGCCTATGGGAAACTAGGCACATTGAACGCAAAGCCTAAGTACTAGACAGAACCAAGGCCTTGCATGGTCCTCGGACTCAAGCCTATGGGGAAACTAGGCACATTGAACACAAAATCTAAGTGCTAGACAAAAACCAAGGCCTTGCATGGTCCTCGGACTCAAGCTTATGGGGAAACTAGGAACATTGAACACAAAATCTAAGTGCTAGACAAAACCAAGGCCTTGCATGGTCCTCGGACTCAAGCTTATGGGGAAATTAGGAACATTGAACACAAAGGTTAAGAGCTAGACAGAACTAAGGCCTTGCATGGTCCTCGAACTCCAGCCTGTGGGGAAACTAGGCAAATTGAACACAAAGCCTAAGTGCTAGACAGAACCAAGACCTTGCATGGTCCTCGGACTCAAGCCTATGGGGAAACTAGGCACATTGAACACAAAGCCTAAGTTCCAGACAGAACCAAGGCCTTGCATGGTCCTCGGACTCAAGCCTGTAGGGAAACTAAGCACATTGAACACAAAGTCTAAGTGCTAGACAGAACCAAGGCCTTGCATGGTCCTCGGACTTAAGCCTATGGGGAAATTAGGCACATTGAACACAAAGCCTAAGTCCTAGACAGATCCAAGGCCTTGCATGGTCCTCGGACTCAAGCCTATAGGGAAACTTGGCACATTGAACGTAAAGCTTGAGTGCTAGACAGAATCAAGGCCTTGCATGGTCCACGGACTCAAGCCTATGGGAAACTAGGTACATTTAACGCAAAGGCTAAGTGCTAGACAGAACCAAGGCCTTGCATGATCCTCGGACTCAAGCTTATGGGGAAACTAGGCACATTGAACGCAAAGGCTTGAACGCAAAGGCTAAGTGCTAGACAGAACCAAGGCCTTGCATTGTCTTCGGACTCAAGCCTATGGGGAAACTAGGTACATTGAACGCAAAGCCTAAGTGCTAGACAGAATCAAGGTCTTGCATGGTTCTCGGACTCAAGCCTATGGGGAAACTAGGCACATTGAACACAAATTCTAAGTGCTAGACAGAACCAAGGCATTGCATGGTCCTCGGACTCAAGCTTATGGGGAAACTAGGCACATTGAACACAAAGGTTAAGAGCTAGATAGAATTAAGGCCTTGCATGGTCCTCGAACTCAAGCCTATAGGGAAACTAGGCAAATTGAACACAAAGCCTAAGTGCTAAACAGAACCAAGACCTTGCATGGTCCTCGGACTCAAGCCTATGGGGAAACTAGGCACATTGAACAGAAAGCCTAAGTTCTAGACAGAACCAAGGCCTTGTATGGTCCTCGTAATGAAGCCTATGGGGAAACTACGCACATTGGACACAAAGTCTAAGTGCTAGACAGAACCAAGGCCTTGCATGGTCCTCAGACTCAAGCTTATAGGGAAACTAGGCACATTGAATGTAAAGCTTGAGTGCTAGACAGAATCAAGGCCTTGCATGGTCCTCGGACTCAAGCCTATGGGAAACTAGGTACATTGAACGCAAAGGCTAAGTGCTAGACAGAACTAAGGCCTTGCATGATCCTCGGACTCAAGCCTATGCGGAAACTTGGCACATTGAACGCAAAGGCTTGAACGCAAAGGCTAAGTGTTAGACAGAACCAAGGCCTTGCATGGTCTTCGGACTTAAGCCTATGGGGAACCTAGGTACATTGAACGCAAAGCCTAAGTACTAGACAGAACCGAGGCCTTGCGTTGTCCTCGGACTCAAGCCTATGGGGAAACTAGGCACATTGAACACAAAATCTAAGTGCTAGACAGAACCAAGGCATTGCATGGTCCTCGGACTCAAGCTTATGGGGAAACTAGGCACATTGAATACAAAGGTTAAGAGCTAGACAAAACTAAGGCCTTGCATGGTCCTCGAACTCAAGCCTATGGGGAAACTAGGCAAATTGAACACAAAGCCTAAGTGCTAGACAGAACCAAGACCATGCATGGTCCTCGGACTCAAACCTATGGGGAAACTAGGCACATTGAACACAAAGCCTAAGTTCTAGACAGAACCATGGCCTTGCATGGTCCTCGGACTCAAGCATATGGGGAAACTACGGACATTGAACACAAAGTCTAAGTGCTAGACAGAACCAAGACCGTGCATGGTCCTCGGACTTAAGCCATTGGGGAAATTAGGCACATTGAACACAAAGCCTAAGTCCTAGACAGAACCACGGCCTTGCATGGTCGTCGGACTCAAGCCTATGGGGAAACTAGGCACATTGAACGTAAAGCTTGAGTGCTTGACAGAACCAAGGCCTTGCATGGTCCTCGGACTCAAGCCTATGGGGAAACTAGGCACATTGAACGCAGAGGCTAAGTGCTAGACAGAACCAAGGCCTTGCATGGTCCTCGGACTCACGCCTATGGGGAAACTAGGCACATTGAACGTAAAGCTTGAGTGCTTGACAGAACCAAGGCCTTGCATGGTCCTCGGACTCAAGCCTATGGGGAAACTAGGCACATTGAACGCAAAGGCTAAGTGCTAGACAGAACCAAGGCCTTGCATGGTCCTCGGACTCACGCCTGTGGGGAAACTAGGCACATTGAACGTAAAGCTTGAGTGCTTGACAGAACCAAGGCCTTGCATGGTCCTCGGACTCAAGCCTATGGGGAAACTGGGCACATTGAACGCAAAGGCTAAGTGCTAGATAGAACCAAGACCGTGCATGGTCCTCGGACTCAAGCCTATGGGGAAATTAGGCACATTGAACACATAGCCTAAGTCCTAGACAGAACCAAGGCCTTGCATGGTCCTCGGACTCAAGCCTATGGGGAAACTAGGCACGTTGAACGTAAAGCTTGAGTGCTTGACAGAACCAAGGCCTTGCATGGTCCTCGGACTCAAGCCTATGGGGAAACTAGGCACATTGAACGCAAAGGCTAATTGCTAGACAGTACCAAGGCCTTGCATGGTCCTCGGACTCACGCCTATGGGGAAACTAGGCACATTGAACGTAAAGCTTGAGTGCTTGACAGAACCAAGGCCTTGCATGGTCCTCGGACTCAAGCCTATGGGGAAACTGGGCACATTGAACTCAAAGGCTAAGTGCTAGACAGAACCAAGGCCTTGCATGGTCCTCGGACTCAAGCCTTTGGGGAAACTAGGCACATTGAACACAAAGCCTAAGTGCTAGACAGAACCAAGTCCTTGCATGGTTCTCGGACTCAAGCCTATGGGCAAACTAGGCACATTGAACACAAAGTCTAAGTGCTAGACAGAACCAAGGCCTTGTATGGTCCTCGGACTCAAGCCTATGGGGAAACTAGGCACATTGAACACAAAGTCTAAGTGCTAGACAGAACCAAGGCCTTACGTGGTCCTCGGACTCAAGCCTATGGGGAAACTAGGCACATTGAAAACAAAGCCTAAGTGCTAGACAGAACTAAGACCTTGCATGGTCCTCGGACTCAAGCCTATGGGTAAACTAGGCACATTGAAAACAAAGCCTAAGTGCTGGACAGAACCAGGGTATTGCATGGTCTTCGGATCATATATCTAAAGCAAGTTAAAGCTACGAATATCATCGGAAACTAGGGAAAGGACCCTAATGCCCGGCGACCCCTTCGGACAGTTAATTTCAGATTGCACATCCTTAGGCGGTTACTCCGTTTGCAATACGGAGCTTGCGGCTATTATCCTGGTTATTCCTATATGGTTAACTTATTTAATGTCGGCACTGTTGTGCTCGTAGATTTAGATAAATAACTCTACTGATGAGGTCATCGGTTCTAAATACGGTTCAAAAGAAAAAACACCCGTACATCCATTCACACGATAATCATTGCAAAAGAGAAAGGATACATAAAATGCGATAAAATCATCTTTTATTAGATAAAGAGACGGTATAATATACATAAAGGGGCTTAGACAAGCCTGAAATCATTAGCTAACTGAAAATAAAAAATTATAACATAAAAAATACACGGAGACGATAGACCTTTCAATTTTGCTCTAACGACGACTAGGCAAGTCTGGGTGGCACTAGTGATGGAAGAGAAGAAGAAGCGGAGGCACCCGGGTGGCACCAGTGATGGAAGAGAGGAAGAAGCGGGAATGCCAAATCCCCATACCAGCTCTGACAGCAATCGCGCAAGAATCATATTTGCAATAATCGAGCGGGAGCGGATGGTATTGACGATAAGAAGTCTCAGTGCTGTCGCACCAAAAATCTGATGCGACATCCACCTGCTTCGGATTTTGGTTGAAGGAAAAAGAGGTTCCTTTCTTACCCTATCGAGGAGAAGGAAGGACTTGAGCCTTTGTCTCCCTTGTCCTGACCGGGCCATTATGAATCTTTTAGATACCCAAGGCTTCTGAAGGGGATTTTGTTCCTTCACCCTCATCCCAACCATGATTATTTCACTCCCAAAATCTCAGTCACTCTTGTAGTAGGGACTTTGGGAACTTTTGAGGAGATAGAAATCTGAAAATTCAAGACTCTGCAAATAAGGAAGGACTATCTCTCACTGCATGTCTTATATAGAGGACGAATCTGGAGGCAATCAATTCGCTCCGAAACCCTAGGAAGGAATTACAAACGAGATTAATCTCATTCGAATTCCAAAGTAGTCTTCAACCGTTGGATTTATGTCATCTCGTGAAAGAGCCCTAATTAAAATGCGCCTCGTGTATTGAAACGATAGAGATGTAGCTGGGATAGATTAAAAGAATATCCCATAGCCATGAACACGCCTCGAGCCAACGAAGAGACTCTGGCATTAATGGAAGGCAAGGCTTGGGAAACCGTGACAGAGGCTCGATGTCACCAAAACCCTCCTGTCCGTCTGAGGAGCCGAACAGCAGGATTTTGAGGGGCTATTGTGAGGGGAAAAAGACTAATAGGCCCGTTTGAATATCTATACTGGGCCAGGGCCCAGTCCATGGAAAAACCCCTCCTCGGCCATGGAAAAATCCTCCTCGGATGGATATAGCCGAGGGTAAAAGAGGCAACAGACCATTAATGGCGAAACTCCAGACCGTTCCACAGGGCAGGGAAAGCACGAAAGTGGAGAAAGACGACAGATAGAATGAAAGCGTACAAGGGAAGGCAGCCTTTATTGTATTCAGTGCCTTGTGCCTGACACAGCCATACTTCTCTGTCCTTACAACCACTCCCAACAACTGGAGGTAGGGGCGGATGGGACAAGTACCTACCCTGGGGACCCCAGTTAGGAGGAGGAAAACGACTATAAAAGGGGAGTAAAGAGAAACAAATGGGGGGGGGGGGATGGATCCCCAACACACCGGAAGCACCAAGAAAAACTCCTCGGATTCTGCCGAGGACTAATTCTCTCTGTTAAATTTGACCCATGGGAAATACCTTGATGGTCGTCATTCACACACCAAAACCCAGTTCTAGTAACCCACCCTCTACAAATTCATTGTTCAGGGCTCCTTGGGCCGGAACCACATAATTGTTGGGCTCGGACCCCGAATCGTGACCCTACAGTTGTGTGCATACTTTGCTAGTATATAAGGGCCACAAATGCAAATAGGGAATGAGCACTTAACCATAAATACTGATAAAAGTAGATTTTGCAATAAAATGGAAGATTATTTTCTATTAAAATCTTTGATCTTGTATAGTAAAAAATAAATTATTATGAAATTTAGTACAACATTAATTGTAGATAATTTTAGGGATTTAAAGAAACATTAAGTTTGATTCACAAAAAAAAAAAAAAAAAAAAAAGTTGCACTTCGAAAGATTATAGAATAAGTTAAAATATTTAAGGAATAATTGTTTTGTATCTATTATTTTAATTAAAATTTTTCGATACTTCTTCTCAAAAAAAAAAAAATTCATACTAAATATAAACTAGTTTTATTTATTTATTTATTTATTTATTTATTTTTTGAGAAACAAACACATACACACACAAGAGAGGGAGAAACGAGTTCTAACACAAAGACACACTACAATTTCACTCAAAAGCCATAGTAACTTTTAAAGAAGGATGGGGTATTTTTTTTGTATTTATTTAGTTTGAATTTTAAGATATCTTTTAATTCTTGAATGGTTTTTATTTTTTATTTTTTATATTTTACTTCTAGTACATTTTCAAAAGGTATCTAATTTTATTTTAATGAGAGATTGCCACATCACCCACTATCTAAATAAAATATGAGAATTAAAAAATACTCCTACTTATCAATTATCATTGTATATTTAAAACAAAATGACATATATCCAGGTAAGCCAAACTTTTTTTTTTAAACCAAAATTTGGCCCCTTAAAAATAAAATTCTAGTTCTGTCCAGACTCAATCCGGCTATAGATCTTTCACCAAAAAATAAAAAATAAAAAATAAATAAATAACAAAAAAGATGCCATTATTTTAAATTCAAAGAAGACGTTAGAGGTAACGTTGGGTAGTTCGATAGAGCATATAAAATTATTTAACATTAGAAAAATCCCCCTAAGAAAGAATTAATTTTAGTAAGAATCGAAAGCTACAACCATCTTTCTTTTCCCTACCTTGAAGTGAAAAGAATGCAATATGTAGAAATCCTTGGGTTGTCGTTGAACGAAATACTTACCCTAATATATAATAACATAGACCTTTTGCATATAACTTATCTACAATAATATATTTTTAATTTGACGATTGTATGATTGGATTTAGATTGTGATAGTATTGCATGCATGTGCATGAGTTGACACACGTACTGGATGTGTATTGAGTCAATTTGTAGTTTTGTACCATATAAATGTTGGATACAATTTTCCTTTTAAACCAATTAAATTAAAAAAAATTTCTAACTCATTATGTAGTTGTTAAAAGAAAATCATATATGTATATTATTTAAATAAATTACATGACTCTTTAAATAAGTTATGTAACTAAAAAAACACATGAAGGGTTTTATCCATCATCACATAGTAGTCTAGAATTTGAAGATAAAGTTTTTCTATAAATGATTATGAAAAAACCCCAACTTGACTAATATTTTTAGGTATATAGAATAAATGTGGCTAAAAGCCTAAAACCAGCATGTGATTAGCAATTTTTTGGATTGTGACGGTATTATAATATGAAATAATAATAAATAGATTTTTAATTCTCTGCTCATACCAAAAACTAATTACTATCTTGATCTGATGATAAAATAACAATCATCAAAAATAGGTGTTATAGATTGAAACTAAAAAAAAAAAAAAAAAAATCCTATATCCTCGAGAGCTAATGAGGGTGTGGACATCTCACTTAATTTGTTTAAAGTGTTATATACATTTAAAGATTACAATAATGTAACATTATAATGTAATGTAGTATTAAGTGAATTAAATGCCCCCTTTAAAGGGTTGGCATAATCTAAAGGCAATTTGCCCCCCCCCCCCCCCCCCGCGCAAACACACACACATGTTTTGTCGCAAAAGCTCCACAAACAATGCCGTTCTCTGTCCTCAAAAGTATGATGCAATGTGTGTGAAAAAATGCCCTTCTCTGTCCTCAAAAGTATGATGCAATGTGTGTGAAAAAATGTCCATATTTACTCTCATCTGTCACTACTCTCTATTAGTTTGGGCTATTGGACATATGCCTAAAAGTGGACACATGCCACTATTATAACAAATTCAGTACAACTAGATATTGAATCCAAACTTTGCCCTTAATTGGTTAGCTCGTAAATATAAACCCCAGTTTTTTCATTAATAACTTCATTAGGTGAAAGAGATAGACTCTCCCTCAGTAGGAGCTCCTCTCTCTCGCTCTAGCACGAGTCTCTCACTCCCTCATCTGATACGGGTCCAGCCTGGGTCTCTAGTAGCCCTTGGGGCTTGATATTTCACAGCCATTGAGATGGAACAAGTAGTTATTGATGGACTGCAGCATCTCCAACTTACTAAAGAGGAAGAAGAAGAAATCTCCATATCAACCGCTAGCAGCTCAAACCTCTTAGAAGAGTGCGAGCTGAGTCTGTTTGGCCGGCTTCTAGCTGACAGAAACCAAAACATGAGAGCTTTTAAATCAACTCTTAGATCAGTTTGGAAGATGGGTTCGGATTTACGGATCGTTGATGTTGGAAAAAATATTTTTCAGTTCAAATTTAGCTCAAGTTATCAACTAGAATGGGTTGAGAGAAATGGTCCTTGGAATTTCGACAATAACCTCCTGCTCCTTTACAGATGGAGGAAAGGTTTATCAGTAACAAACATCTCTTTCACTCACTCTCCTCTCTGGATCCAAGTTTGGGGTCTTCCATTTGAAAGTATGACAGAGGAAGTTGGAAAGGATCTTGGCAGCAAGCTGGGCAAATATATTGAATCAGATAGACGTTCTTGGTTGTCGGAACAAGCAAAATTTTTGCGAATACGAGTGGACATCCCCATTGACAAGCCTCTTCGAAGGGGTGGAAACATTGTAAACATGGAAGGAGACAAATATTGGGTCACTTTCAAATATGAAAGGCTCCCAAACTTCTGCTTTCTTTGTGGAATATTGGGTCATGATGAAAAGCACTGCTCTAGTTCTCAAGACAGGTCTGAATGCAGCAGACAATATGGGGATTGGCTCCGTGCAAACAATGGAGCCAGGGGAGGTTTTGAAAAACAAAAAGCTGGGAGCAGTAGTGGGCATGAAGAAAGATTGGATGAGGACCTTGGTAATCGGTTTTTTCCGATGAACACCAGTTCGACGAGCATGGGATCGGAGAAGATGGGGCTCTCATCAGCCCAGTCAAATCACACGAGCTCCAATAACATGAACCAGGACCAAGGCTACACGTTAGACACACTGTTAGCGGAAAAACAGAGAAGCGACAACACGGTACGTTCCTTGAGCCTTGCACCCTGTCTAGAAAAGCTTTCACGTGACTCCCAAATGCCGGTAGAGGCAGGAAAGGAAGCAGAAGCCATGCCTTCTGCTGTGGGCTGTTATAAGCATGCATTAGAGGCCCATAAACCAACCAGCCCAAAGAAACCCATTAACAATTCCTCCCATGCAAGTGAGCCCACCAGCACCACTTCAAATTCAAAGAAGCCCATTAACAGCCCCACACCTATAAGTGAGTCCAGCAACATTTCTTTAAGCCCGAAAAGAAGAAACATTAAAAGGATTGCTAGAGCCCAAGGAAGGGGAACTCAAAACACTAATCTTAATGACCAAAGTCCAATTAGGCTCTCAGGTTCCAAAAGAGCAGCAACATGTGAGTTTCTAGCAGAGAACGTAAACAAGCCCCAGAAGAAACAACGTGAGTCATGTCAAACTGAAGCACATAATAACATTGAGAGATCAGCGGTGACTGCTGAGCAGCACCGCCGGGAGCAATGAATTCCCTATGTTGGAACTGCCGGGGAATTGGGAACCCCCGGACAGTTTTTGCTTTCCGTGATTATTTGTGGCGCTGGAATCCCAAACTCGTTTTCCTCTCGGAGACAAAATGGATTAGCAGGCGTATGGAGAAAGTTAAGTACAAGCTGGGTTTTTCAAATGGACTTATTGTTCCTAGTAGGGGACGTAGGGGTGGCCTTGCTCTGCTCTGGTCCAGTGACACTGTTCTGGAAATTAAGAGCTATTCAGACTATCACATTGATGCGGTTATTACAGAATCTAGCAATGGTTTCTTGTGGAGGTTCACTGGGTTTTACGGGCATCCTGAGACTCATCTTAGGGAAGATTCCTGGAAACTCCTTTCTTTTCTTAATAGTCAGTTTAATTTTCCCTGGTTTTTTTGTGGTGACTTTAATGAAATTCTTTCAATGACTGAAAAAGCAGGTGGTGCTCTTCGTTCTCAATGCCAAATGGACAAATTTCGGCAAGTTGTGAATTTATGTGGATTTAAGGATTTGGGGTTTTGTGGCCCTGATTTTACCTGGTGCAATATGAAGGAGGGGAGCAGCAGAATTTTGCTCCGTTTGGACAGAGCCTTTGCTAGCTCTGAGTGGCTTAATCATTTCAAGGATCCAATTGTGCATCATCTGGTTGAATCAACTTCAGACCATTGTATTCTTATCACCACAGACCCCTCCCGCCCGGTTAATAAGCGCAATCGTCGTTTCCATTTTGAGGCGATGTGGACCAAAAGAGATGATTGCAAAGAAGTCATTGATGCTGCCTGGAACTCCGGCACCCTTGCCATCACGCCGGATGGGATTGCTTCCAACCTCCAAAGATGTGCTGCTGCTCTTTCAACTTGGAACCAGAATGTAGTGGGAAATATTACAAAGAAAATCCAAGAAAAGAAAAGAGCCCTCTCGTCTCTTTCCATTGATGACAGAGGCAATAAGGGGGCCGAAGTCAACCGGCTTAGAAGGGAAATTAATGATTTGTTGGATAGTGAAGAGATCATTTGGAGGCAGCGCAGCAAGACTCATTGGTACAAGGAAGGGGACCGAAACACAAAGTTTTTCCACGCCCACGCCTCGGAAAGAAGGAAAAAAAACACCATTTTGGGGCTTTAGAATGATGACGGTGTTTGGTGTGAGAATAAGGACAGCATCACTGCTGCTGCAATTTCATATTTTGAGAAGATTTATTCCACCTCCTCTCCAAGTGGAATTAATGAAGTCACCCATGCATTATCTAGGTGTGTTACGGAGGATATGAATGCTGAGCTCACCAAGGCCTTTACAAGAGATGAAGTCACCATTGCCCTCAAGCAGCTCCACCCAACCAAAGCTCCTGGACCGGATGGTATGTCTGCAATCTTTTTCCATAAATATTGGGATATTGTAGGGTTAAATATCACAAACATGGTTTTAAATTTCTTGAACTCAAATATGCCTATATCTGAAATTAATAAGACTAATATTGCCCTGATCCCAAAATCCAACCAGCCCTCAAAAATGGCAGACTTCCGCCCAATCAGCCTATGCAACACTACATACAAGCTCATATCAAAAGTTCTTGCTAATAGACTCAAACTAATCCTCCCAAGTATCATCACTGAAAATCAAAGTGCTTTCATTCCGGGTCGTCTTATTTCGGATAATATCTTAATAGCCTTTGAATTTATGCATTATTTAAACCACAAGAATGAGGGGAAGGAAAGTTACATGTCTATTAAGCTAGATATGAGTAAAGCTTTTGATAGAGTAGAATGAAACTTCATTTATGAGGTTATGATTAAGATGGGCTTTGCTAAAAAATGGGTGGACCTGATTATGAATTGCATCTCTTCTGTGTCCTATTCAGTTATTATCAATGGTGAGGCTTGTGGAAACATTACCCCCACAAGAGGCATAAGGCAGGGGGACCCCCTTTCCCCCTACCTCTTTCTTCTTTGTGCTGAAGGCCTCTCTGCTCTCTTTCACAAAGCTGCTCGGGACAAGCAAATAAATGGAATTGCTATCGGCAGGGGCTGCCCTTCCCTTACTCACCTCTTCTTCGCTGACGATAGCCTCTTTTTTTGCAAAGCATCGGTCTAAGAATGTCAGCATCTTGTTGACATCCTCAGCCGCTATGAAGCGGCCTCGGGGCAAAAAATCAATACCGACAAGTCTTCCGTCTTTTTCAGCCCAAACACCCCGCAAGAGAGAAAGGAATGCATTTTAAATATCCTTGGACCAATGCAAGACTCCAGGCACTATAAATACTTGGGACTCCCCTCCATCATTGGTAAATCTAAGGCTTTGGTGTTTGCGGAAGTTAAGGAAAGGGTGGCGAAAAAGCTGGCTGGTTGGAAGGGAAAGCTCCTTTCAATTGGGGGGAGAGAGATCCTTATCAAGGCGGTTGCCCAAGCAGTGCCCACGTACACAATGAGTTGCTTCCAACTCCCTAAGACACTTTGCAAAGACCTTGAAAATTTGATGAGGAATTTCTGGTGGGGGCAAAGGGGTGATGAGAACAAAATATCATGGGTTAGTTGGAAGAAGATGTGTAAATCAAAGTTCCATGGCGGTATGGGTTTTAGAAACATCCAAGCTTTCAACCTAGCCATGTTGGCTAAGCAAGGTTGGAGAATCCTCACCAACCCAAACACTTTGATGGCTCGGATTTTTAAAGCCAAATATTTTCCCCATGATGAAGTCCTCAACTCCAAAAAAGGAAGCAACCCCTCTTACGCTTGGCGAAGTATTCATAATAGTCTTGAGGTGATTAAGAGAGGCACTAGATGGAGGGTGGGTAATGGCTGTCGAATTCATATTTGGGAGGATAAGTGGCTACCAACGCCCTCCTCTTTCAAAGTGATTACGCCCCAAACTGATTTTGACAACTATCCTATGGTATCTTCCCTTATTGATAATGATACCAAATGGTGGAAAGTAGATTTGGTCAAGTCCATGTTTTTGCCCTATGATGCTAGCAAGATTTTAAAAATTCCCCTTAATTATAATCTCCCCGAGGACAACCTTATTTGGATTGGCAATAAGCGGGGGGTCTTTACTATCAAAAGCGCATACCACATTGCTTCTTCCCTTGTGGACTCAAATGAGGTTGGGGAGTGTTCCTCATCAAATTCAAAAACGCTGCTGTGGAAAAGGATTTGGAGTCAAAAAGTTCCTCAAAAACTCAAAATTTTTGCTTGGCGTTTTTGTGTCAATGGCGTTCCCACTATGTTCAATCTAAGTCACAGGGGTATTCATTGTTCAAGTTTCTGCCCTCTTTGCGACATGGCTATTGAATCCACTGCCCATGCTCTCTTCCTTTGTGATCATGCTAAGCTAACCTGGACATATTGGCACAATTGTCCAGTTGATGTTCTTCACTCAGCCAGAGATCCTATGGACATTGTTCTAGACATTATTGATAAAGGTTCCCCAAATGACCTGGAACTTTTCTTTGCAGTGGCTTGGTCCATCTGGTGGAACCGTAATCAAGCTGTTTTTGATGACTCTGGCACTCCTCCAGGGCAGGTTTGGGAGATGGCAAATAGAACAATGGGCGAGTACAAAGCTGCTTGCACCCTCCCTGTTTTTTCTCCGCCTCCTGCCCCATCGGTTTGGCAAGCCCCTCCCCCGGGTTTCTACAAGGTTAATGTTGACGGCGCTGCTTTTGATGATGATAGACCTTCTTGTATTGGTGTGGTGATTTGCGACTGTATGGGCTCTCTCATTGCAGCGTCAAGCAAAGTCCTACAGGCGCCTTTCTCTGCAGAAACCACTGAAACTTTGGCGCTGCAAGAAGGGGTGCTGTTTGCTTCAGTTTTGGGAATCTCCCATGTCCTTGTGGAGTCCGATGCACTCTCAGTTATTCAGGGTATTTCTGGCTGTGATACCGGCAGTGATCAGGGGCACATTATTCAGAATATCAAAGATGTCTCCTCCTCCTTCACCTGGTGCTCTTTTCAGCATTTGAAAAGGAGTGGCAACAGAGCAGCCCATGATTTAGCAAGAGTTGCCAGCTCCTTTGGTGTCTCCCGGATTTGGAAAGGTATATGTCCAAGTTTTGTGAGGCATGTAATCTTAGAGGATTGTGGCTTGTAAGCCTCTGCTGTGCTTGTTATGTCCTCTCTGTTTCTCTCTGTTGTAACTCAATTTCAAATGAATGAATTTTCATATTTCCCCATCAAAAAAAAAAACCTTCATTAGGTGGGTGCGCACATTGACCAATAACAAAAAAGTGGGTCTTCAGGTACTTGCTATAAAGTTTGTATGAACATGGCTAGATTCTAGGGGAAAAATCCGAAACCTTCAGCCAAACAGGGTACTTTTTTTCTTTAATCATGACACCAACAAATTAACAGTATGTGACGGCAAACAAAGATCCAAAAAAAGAAGAAGAAAAGTTAGCTTCTTTCTTCCATATCATGAGCTTTAGCTTTTAGTTTTACCTGAAAAAGTCGGTCATCTTTATAGACAAATAAAGTAATATAGTATCAATCATTTATTTTTTTAAGAAAGTTTCAATTTCGTTCTTAGTGATAGTTTTTTATTATCAAATCAAGACATCAATTAGTTTTTGGTGTAGGCGAAGATCAAACTCCAAATTTTTTATTCAACCATCAGAGACTTTACCAGTTGAACTAATTGAAACTCACCTATAGTATCAATCCTAAAAGCTTCATTGTGTTTAAAATAATAATAATAATAATAATAATAGTAAAGAGAGGAGGGAATTAGCAAGCAATTTTTTTAATTTGCTTTGACAATAGGACCTTCCATTTTTTTGTTCAATCTTTATTTATTTATAACTCAGAAACTTTGTTACTCTTTTTATTTAGGAGAGAAAAGGTTGTTTTATGTACGTAAGTCTGACTGTCTTGACCTGCTCTTGCATTGAATGAGAAAATAACTTTCCTATTTTTGTTTCAGGCTAATTGGGAAATTTTCTTTCCAGTATAAATAAGCCGGCCGGTTACTTTTTAACCATATATATGAGTACTAACCCAATCTATTTCAGCCCAAAATAAAAAATAGTTGCCTTATGAACAATTCCTTTCCTTAAAAAATAAAGAACAATCTTTTAAATTTGAAAAGACAATACGCAGAAGCAAGCCTGTTTACTTCTTTTTTTGAGAAGTAAGCCAATTTACTTGGTAGAATTTTTTAGCAGCTTAGATTAAGCCTGAAATTGATCTTAATTTTCATGCATATATATTTTTTAAAAAATAATTATGCAAATAAGTAGAAGTCAAGTCTCTTCAAAACGGACAAAATAAGTTGATGGTTCATGGAGGTGGGCTTTTTGCGAAGGAATAGTGCTGTACATGTAACGTATATGAAGAGATTTTACTTTTTTAGTGATGTATACAATTTGGTCCAATGAAGAGGGAGAAACAAAAAGAACAGTCTTAAGAGAGATGTGATTAGCCAAATATAATAAAGCCAATAGAAGAACAAGTTGTATAAATTAATCATAATTAACTATTTTTCCTGCTATGGCAAGAAACAAGCTCTTTTTTGGTTAAGTTTGACCTTTATCACTCTTTAGTCTTTACAACTATGTTAATACAACGATGGCGGGACCAACTTTTTATTTTATTTTATTACATCCAAAAAATAAATAAAACCTGATAACAGAGAGACATTTATAATTAATTAATGTTGACAAATAAATGGAAAAGAATATTAAATAATAAAAAAAACATTGACAGCTATATCAAATTTCAAAAATGAAACAATCACTAGTTATTAGTTTTAAGGGTCCACAAAGTTCAATGTCCTATGCACTAGATCCAATACAATGCTGTATGCATTCAAAATTTGTCCAAAATGTAATAGTAATAATTATAACAAACAACAAAATAAGAAGTTATTTACGGTTTTTTTTTTTTTTGGCACTAGAGATTAAAGAGATATCATGTTGATTAATTAATAATTACCATATGTGTCACGGTAGTATTTTCAATGCATTTTTCACACAACCAAGGATGTGACATTGTTCTTTCTCCCAAACAAAAAAAAAAAAAAAAAAAAAAAAGATGTGACATTGTAATGAGTGAATACATAACTTTAAAGGATAAAGTTAACAACAAATTGCAATTAAACATTATTATCTTGGAGGGGGAAATCTCGATGTTTTTTGCTTATAAAAACCCAAACACGAATCTCCAAAACCCCTCCAACCCCCTAGAAGCTAGACCCAATACACATAGTAAACATTTTCCAACTTTCAACCATGGCTAACAACGGCCTAAACAAAACCAAGGTTGTGGTGGTCATGGTACCCTTTCCAGCACAAGGCCATCTGAACCAGCTCCTCCACCTCTCACGTCTTATCATAGCCTACAATATTCCAGTTCACTTTGCTTGCACTGCCACACACAACCGCCAAGCCATGCTTCGAGTCCATGGTTGGGACCCAAATTCAGTTTCAAACATCCATTTCCATGACCTCAAAATCCCACATTTTCTCACCCCACCACCCAATCCCAGTTCACCAAACAAGTTCCCTTCACATCTCCAACCATTGTTCAATGCTTCCTTGCATCTTCGTGACCCCATGGCTTCACTTTTACGTGAACTTTCATCAAAAGCAACAAGAATCATTGTCATCAATGATTCCATGATGGCCTCAGTGGTACAAGACTTGGTTACTATTCCAAACGCCGAGTCATACACTTTCCATAGTGTATCTGCTTTAACTTATTTTTTGTATTTGTGGGAAGCAATGGGCAAACCTTTAGAATTAGAAACAAACGCCAAGTTAGTCCCAAAAGGCCTTCCATCCACTGAAGGTTGTTTCACAAAAGACTTCATAAACTTTATTTCTTTACAAATAGAGTTCCAAAAGTTAAGCTCTGGTGTCCTTTACAACACATGCAGGGTCATAGAAGGTACCTATATGGACTTGATGGAAACGCTAGAGGGAGGCAAGAAGCATTGGGCTATTGGACCATTCAATCCAGTGAGAAACATAGGTTCAAATGGAAGGCACAAGTGCTTGGAGTGGCTGGACAAAGAGGCACCAAATTCAGTGATATATGTGTCTTTTGGGACAACAACTGCTATGGAAGACAAGCAAATAAAGGAGCTAGCAATTGGGTTGGAAAAAAGTGGGGAAAAGTTCATCTGGGTATTAAGGGATGCTGATAAAGGTGATATTTTTATTAATGGAGAGCTCAGAAAAGCTGAAATTCTGAAAGGGTTTGAAGAGAGAGTTAAAGATAGAGGAATGGTAGTGACAGATTGGGCACCACAATTGGAAATTCTAAGTCACCCATCAACTGGTGGATTTATGAGTCACTGTGGGTGGAATTCTTGCATGGAAAGTATCACTATGGGGGTACCACTAGCAGCATGGCCAATGGCCTCAGATCAGCCGAGAAACACTGTTTTGATAACAAAATTGCTCAAAGTTGGTATTGTTGTGAAGGACTGGTCACGTAGAGATGAGCTAGTGACATCATCCACTATAGAAAAGGCTGTGAAATTGTTGATGGCATCGAAAGAAGGGGATGAGATAAGGAAGAGGACAGTGGTTTTGGGCGGTGCTGTCAGGCAGTCCATTGAAAAAGGTGGAATTTCACGCATGGAGTTGGATTCTTTCATTGATCATATTACTAGGAATATATTCTAGCTTGGAGATTGAATTAACAGACAAGGAAAACAAAACAAAAATTGGGATCTGAAGTTTGTTGTGGCCTGTGGGGAACAGGTTTTAATGTAAGGAAGCAAGTGTTAACTGGACCTTTAGAGTTATAAATGTAGTGAAAGGTAGCATCTGAGAAAAAAAGATGGGCTCATCTTTATATTGTCTTTGATTAATTAAGTGCAGGAAGCATTCCTTCAATTTCTCTTCTAGTATACAATTTCAGTTGCTAATCTATGGTTGCAAAGTTTGCTCTAATTTTATTCAGAGTCTCTTTGTCATCAACTTTTTTATTTTAGTTTTTTAGTTTATTTACTCGTGCATCATTTTTTTTAAATTTTCAATTTTTTAGGTACAACAATATTTAATCAGTTTTCAATATATAAATAATAATAAGTTAGTAAAAAGATGTATCTAAGTACACCCTCAATAACAAAGCAAAAAAATTCCTCTTTTTGTTGAAATGTTACATGTTTTTATAATAAATAAAATAAGTGCCCCGCACAATATTGTCCTTACTAGTCATCTGATGCTAGTCAGTGCTTAAGGATGAATAAATAAAAACATATGTGAATGATTTGTATAGATACATCATCCATTCAAAGGTCTATTGCGGCAGTCCAACCCGCCGCAAAAAGGAGTGCATATTGCAGGGGATATTGACGCACCACTATATCTAAGCTTAACGCCGCTAAAACAGGTCTATTGCGGCAGGTCATTGGCCTGCCACTGTAGTACGCCACAAAATACTAGAACTATTAGCGGTGGGCATATAGAACACCACAATAGATCTCATGTATAGCGGCAGGCCAAAAACGCACCGCAATAGACGACATATAGCGGCAGTTTTCGCACCCGCCGCAATAGCTTGTTTTTCTTGTAATGAGATATATGCTTGTAGTGTATGATTTATATTTGCAAGGGTGAATGGCTAATCTCTCCAACTAATGGAGACCATGTGCTAATGTGTGAGCCCCAAAATTTGTTCTGCTACAATAATGAGAAACACTTATATATATAGCCCCAAAAATTTGGGAATCAAAACCAAACTTTGTTAATTTTCCTACTCGGAGCTTATTCTACCGCTTGATATGTACCATTTTCCTTAATCTAATCAAAATCATGCATGTGTACTAACAATTGCTACTCAACAAGACGTGTTACATTTGTTAACAAATGTAACACGTCTTGTTGACTCAATACATATCATGTGTTAAAGGAGCTTCAATGGAAGGAAATAAGTGCATTTATTTAGTATCACATTTATGTTCAAGTTTAAATTCTTATTTGTTAGCATTAATTTTTAATTTCTCCAATCAATTTCCTAACTATTCCTTTAATTTTTAGCTACTATTTGAATTAAATTTTGTTGAAAATGCATCAATGAGTTGTTATCATAAACATGCGACACAAATTCAATGCTATAAATATTAAACCTATCACAATTAGGAATGAGGCTACAATTCGTTAGATATTGTATACTCCCTCCATCCCACTTTTTTTGTCATCTATTTCATTTTGAGATGTCTCAAAATATTGTCCTGTTTCTAAAAATAAAAATCATTAATTTACTAATGTTCCTATTATACCCCTATTAATTTACTAATTCATTTTTTTGACAAATTTTTTTAAGGGTAGTTTTTGAAACTTATACATTTTTAAGAGGTAGACAATACAATAAATGATATTCCCTTAAAAAGTTTGACTTTTCAAATAGGACAAAAAAAGTGGGACGGATGAAGTATTAAGTTTCCTAATGATACCCTTAAAAAAATTTTGATAAAAGATTAAATTTTGAGAAAATTTTTATACCACTTTTATAAAAAAATTAATTACTTTTTTTTTTCCCATAAAAATTTTCTAAAAGTATTTCCTAATCCAATGTCTTTAGGGTATCAGTTAACTTTTTTCTTAATTTAATTTTGTGTTTAAATTTATTTGGAGAATCTAATATAATGCACCTAAGTTTTACCCTCTCATCAAGAAATTAATGTGTTTATATTTGATGATAAATATGAAAAAAATTAATGCCCACAAAATAGGAGATTAGAAAAATTATTCAATATTTATTGCTTATTCCTCTCACATGAATGATAGGTCAAAGCTCCTACGTAGTACTCATCATTCATGTGAGAGGATGGGCCACTACTTTTGGAGAAAGTGATTGCTCAATAATTTTCCCAATCTCCTTATTGAGCAATCACTTTCTCCAAAAGTAGTGGCTCATCCTCTCACATGAATGATGAGTCCTACGTAGGAGAAATTATTCAATAGTGATTATTCATTCCTCTTTCACATGAATGATTGGAATTTAATACTCCAAAAGTAGTGGCCCATCCTCTCACATGAATGATGAGTCCTATGTAGGATAAATTATTCAATAGCGATTGCTCATTCCTCTTTCACATGAATGATTGGTGCTACCATGCATAATAAGATTAGAAAAATTACTCAATACTCCAAAAGTAGTGGCCCATCCTCTCACATGAATGATGAGTCTTGTGATTCTTGTCATGATTTTAATTAGTGAGACCCATTAAAAGTTTAAAATTTGAGCATAAATATCATCTTAAATAAATGTCTTTATTTCATTGTGTTAGGACATATGTGATTCACTTGTTAAGAACATATGTCACTATTTTATGTAATTGGCTTATCCTTTAACAAAACGCACTTTACTTGTATTTGGGTAGATCTAGGATGTGTTTAATACTTCAAAAAACTATGTTTCAAGATCAAGTGTTGAAGACATGCAAGTCTGTCCAAGATTCAAGCTGAAGAAGTGTTGTTCATTAAAACTTGACAGCTAGCTATCCATCGAGCTTAAGAAGCTGTTCCAGCCTCGTGGCTCGACAGCACCTCGACAGACAGCTATCTGTCGAGTTTTGGGTTGATCTAGGATGTGTTTAATACTTCAAGAAACTATGTTTCAAGATCAAGTGTTGAAGACATGCAAGTCTGTCCAAGATTCAAGCTGAAGAAGTGTTGTTCATTAAAACTCGACAGCTAGCTATCCATCGAGCTTAAGAAGCTGTTCCAGCCTCGTGGCTCGACAGCACCTCGACAAACAACTATCTATCGAGTTTTATGAAAAATAGAATTTCAATTCTGTTTTGACTTTAATCCGTGATTATGTGTTTAGGCCTTCTTCTCTTCTAACCCTAGACATATAAAATGATTATTTTAAGGGCCGTCAAAGTGTATGCAAGTTGCACAAGTGTTGAGCAAAGTTTGTTCAAGCAATTTGTAACCAGAGACAAAGTTTTGCCCTAGTTCATCATTCTTGTGAAGAAGTAGCTGTGTATGTGCACCATAAGGTTTTGTGACCAAGCATCTTCTTGATCTTCATCGTTGGGATGAACTGATGAACTTTACAACCAACAACCTTCTCTAGTTGATGATTGAAGTCGTGTACTGGGATCCGTGCATTGGTTAGTCACGTACTTGGGAGCCGTGCATCAAAACAGGAAATTGTCACTATAGAACAAGTCCAATTGGGTATTGGGGTAATGGTTCAACTGTAGGTTGGTATAAGGTACTAGGATTCCTTTACTTGTAACCGCTTATTGTGATAATAGTGGAATTTCGGGAGTAGTGACCTGAAAATCACCCGGTGGAGTTTTTGCCGTTAGGTTTTCTCTATTCGTAAACAAATTACCGTGTCATTTATTTTCTGCTGCATATTTAGTTATTTGGTGATTTGTTTGTGCTACCACGCATTTGTATGTTAATTAACTTAATTAATTTACTTGGCTAAATTAATTGGTTAATTTATTACAAGGGGTCAATTTTGTTTTTGGCCTATCACATTGTGCATTTAAAAGTCCCAACTTTTTTTTATTGCACTTCTAAGTGTAATTAAGGTGTACCTAAGTTAGAGTAAGGTAGAGTATATGGGATTCATCAAATAATTTTACCTTGGGCCGGTGTGAATTTTTTCCCACTGCCATCAAAATCGAAAAAAAAAAAAAATCCTTACATAGTTGGTATATCATAATTTTCCTATTGTCAAATCTACATTAGTCGTCCATCACTTTAGTTAGTTCATTATATGACCCACTATCATCAATGTGCTTCCACTATGTCCTGCTTCACCTATCTAAAAGGAACGTATAATCATATATATCTCCTCAATTTGGAAAGAAAGTTAATCAAAATACCAAAAACGAACAAAAACAAAACACGAGCAAACCAAAGTAGGCATTGGCCAGTTTGATTTCTGCTTCCCAATAACCTACGTAGGTATAGTAAAATGACCTTTATATTGTCAAATAGCATAGCTTTTCACTGTTTTTGGCTCTATGATTCATGCATCACTTGGGTTGGGTACGTAACCCATCTCGGCTCTCTGCCTCCACATCACTTTCTTTTTGGCTCTATGATTCATGCTTACACTATGCCCTGCATCACCTTTCTAAAATAAACATATCTCATCCATCATCACTCTTGCAACAAGTTAACTCTAGGAGGAAATAATTGTCAACTTAATACCATCACTCTTTTTTTTTTTTTTTTTTTTGATGAATTAATACCATCACTCTTAAGCAAGTTTCTCAAGCTTCCTTCCATACCTAACTATGGTCTTACATCGTTCAATTCATAATTTCTCTAATATTGCTTTAAACAATAAAATTAAATTAAAAATTATTTCTTACTTTTAAATTATAATGGACCATAGGTTTTGTGGAATTTATACCTCATAAAAGTATAAACAAGTGAAAAATTAGCTATATCTTACGGGGCAACATGTGAACAAATTTAAAAAGTTCATTTTTATTTATTTATTTAATTTGAACCATCTCAAAAACAACAACAACAACGACTTGGTATCAATTGTTTAACATTAATTTAGTGATTATTTGGTATAATCGTTTGGGGAGTAATTTTTATATTCTATATTTCTATAACATCAACAATCCTAACGAGAAGCATATAAAAATTCCTATGTAGGTCTGAACTATCTTTATGAATGCATACCTTGACAAAAAAAGTTGCTTCAATTGCATGATTAGTCGGTGTCAATTTTTTGTATTCTACTGACAAAATTGAGATTAATTTCTTTATTGAGTTACATAATTTGTCTACTTGTAACCGATGATTATGGTGACATATTTTGTCTATTGGCGTGACCAAACATTAAATTGGTAAAATCCCATTACAACAAGCTTGATATTCATTCTTGTTAAGTTGAATTTATTCAACCATCTTGTTGGCTTTATTCCGTGCCAAATTTGCTTGTATTTCAGCAATTAGTAACCCTGTATTTAGGTGGGTTTGTTGTAAGGGTAGTGAGTGAGATAGAGTATTGAATGCTCAAGAGTGTGCAAGAAAACAGAGTCTCGCGGCTGGATCTCGCGGGTGACTCGCGGCTGCAAGCCGCCAGAAGCAGCACACGTGCCAAGCATGCCAGAAGTTGAAGCGTCATGCTAGCTGGAGCACTACAGGACAAAATAGGACAACTGACCGTTTTGTTATCGCACGGCTGGATCTCGCGACTCAGTCAAGCCGCAAGCCACCCCTGTTTTGAAAAACCTGACGTTTCACATTCCCTTCTCATCCCAGTATAAATACCCCTTATACCCACAAAAGAAAGAGAGCTTCCTAAGAGAATTTTGAGAGAGAAACCCTAGAGTAAAACAAGATTAATTCATCTACAATCTTTACATAAGAGTCTTTTCAAATTCCTCAACTCTCTTCCTCTCCATTGTTAAACCCTTGTGAGGCATTTTACCAAAACTTTTTCTCACCATATCCATTACTGTGAGAGGGCTGTTTGGTGTTCTGAGAAGCAGTTAGGAAGGAACCAATCTACATTGGTTGATGCTATGGTCAAGTAGCGGAATCCGAGAAGCTAGAAAAGAAATAGGTTCGGCGTAACCTCGTTGGAGCAAGAAGCTTGGAGGGCTTAGGTGTACTGGGTAGATTAGGCTTGGAGGGTCTATTACTGTCCATGTATCCCAACTACATTTTCTAGTGGATTACTTACCGCTTGGAGGGTGGTGGAAAGGTTTTATGCCAAGGGCTTCGATTTCCTCTTCGATAACACATCGCGTGTTGTCCTTGTGTTTGCATCTTTCTTCCCTTTTATCTTTGCCTTTTATTATTTGCTGTCGGTTGTGATTTTTAATTGACTTAGATTGTTTACCAATTCTGTTTTATAGTTTTTGTTCATTTTCCGCACACTAGTTGTTTGACATAAAGCTTGAATTGGTTAATTTGTAAATTGGGGGTCTAAACGTTCAAGGGTGTTTTTACACTATTTGAACTTTCAATTCTCAAAAAAATAAAAATAAAATAAAAAAGCTAGCTATTAATTGTTTTCTTAAACGGAATAAAATACAAAGAGAGGTTAGGTAAGAGGCAGAGGGTTCTTTTTCTTTTTCGTGAGCTAGAAGAACAAACAAATTAAGAAACTAGATTTGGAATAGGCAGCATCACAAATCATTCCACAAATATATATATATATATATATATATATATTTGAGATTGTGGATGTATGAAAACTGAGAGCTTGGGAGCAGCATTTAGATTTTTCTTCTATTTTACTTTTAGGACTTGTTTGGATTGAAAAGGAGTGGAGGGGAGTAGATTCATAGACTTTATTAACATATAGTTGAATTCTACCATACCATTCCATGCAAGCTAATCTACAAGTTTCACTGCTTGTTGCTTGATTCCAATTGCAAGTTGCAATCTAAAGATCAACTGCTTTATTTATTTATTTTTTTTACTTTTACTAAGGATGGTGTTTAGAACTCTTTGAGCTATGATTATTCTCTTAGGTATGTGTAGTCCTTCCTCTTCCACACACCAGATAACTACAATGATGAATCCCTTAGAAATTTTAGCCCAAGATGCTAACTACGAATTTTGAACCGGCTTGCTAACATACCTAGATTAAATTTGAAGGTTATATATAACTCCTTCCAAAATAGAAGCATCAACAATGGCCATACTTCCTTAAATTCCCACACAACCGGCATTTGATATGATTTTCATGCAGAAGTTGTTTATCAAAAAGTCATTATACTTTTATATGGGGAAAATTACAATTTATTCCTTGTCGGTTGGTTTTATCACAATCCAGTTCACAAACTTTCACCCTTAAAGTTTAGATGAAATTGAAACCATTAGTTTCTATATAATTAACATTTTGCATTTTGTTGACAACTTTACCCCTTATTTTTTTAATAGGATAAATTACAATTAGCCCTTTGTGGTTTGCCCTTATCATAATTTAGTTACATAAGCTTTTCAATAGATACATTTTGTCACCTTTTTCTTATATAAGATGTGATTCAATTCATTAAAGTATGAAAGATGGACAATCTGCCTTGCAGATAGACTCTAAAAAAGGTGGCAGATTGTCCTTTTTGAACAAAAGGTCTGAGAGGAACTCAAAGAGAACTCTGCAACAGCATGGGCTATTGAATTGTAGGTCCTCTTAACCCAAACAAAAGATAAATTAACGAAGGAATTTATATAACTAAGGATGTTAGGGATCACAGTGTACTTGAACCAATTCGGATGGAGATCATTAGATGACAGAGGATCGAAGCAGGCTTTAGCATCCCCTTCAATGATTACTTGATTCCAGCTTTCACAACTTGTGATTTGCACCACGTATAGTATGGCTATGGTTTCAGCTTGTAAAGTTTAACTTATTATTATTTTTTTTTTTTGGTCCATATCTGCTGTACACGTGAGAAAAATGTTATTTATTATTATTATTTTTTTTTGCTAAACAACGACTTTATCATTCAACTAGCAAAACAATGGCTGTTAGCCTTACAAGCATCTGCAATTAAGCATCTGCAATTACTACAGGAAGACTATACATATTGAAACAAAATGCTCTACAAAATCTAATTGCATACTTTGCAGCCACAGGGGCAGCAGTATTGCAACCTTTCTTAACCCAACTAAAATTACATTTCAAAAAGAATTTACGAAGATCAATTATATTACTAATAATAGTAGCAACGGACCAATCAGGCTGCAATTTAGTTGTGGTTAGGGGATCAAAACAGGACTTAGCATCTCCTTTGATGATGATATGCTGCCATTTTTCCTTTTTCGCTAACTGGATTGCCCAATATACAGCTACTGCTTCAACTTGCATTGGTGAGCACCATTCATGCCTTTTAGCCCAAACTTTAAGCACCTCTTCATTTTTATTTCTTGCCACCACCGCCAAAGCTGTGGCATTTTTAGACACAGCAGCATCCACATTGAGTTTAATCCATCCATCTTCTGGAGCTTTCCAACCATCTACACTCTTGTCCTTGGATACAGTCTTTTCCTTTCATCAGGTCTTAGCATATTCCAATGTTCTCTTCTTTAAAAGTTGGGAGGCCTCCATAATGTCAATGTGGCCAGCATTGTGCAATAGCTAATTCCTCATGAACCAAATTGCTTCTAAAGTGATCCTCATTCTCAATGAGTTTAGTTCATTATCCTCTTTATTCCTTGCCGTTACCACCCCCAAAAAGCTGTTAGGACTTACTATGAATTGGACAATATCCTTATTAGTGGAGATCGGTATGGAATCAGATCTCAATCCATCATAGCTAGCAAACCAAAGTGCCTTGGCAACATTGCACTTAAAAAATAAATGGCAGCAATTTTCTATATTTTTGCCACATAACACGCAGTTAGGATCCCCTTCACCAATTCTCAGCACAATATTTTCTTTAGTGGGGAAAGCATTTTGTCCTATCCTCCACAATAGTATTTTTGTTCTTTCTAAAGCTTTCAACCTCCACAACTTCTGCCAAAGCACATTATATGGAGCATTGCTTGGAGATTGATCATGGGAGGCTCGATAGGCTGACTTAACAGAGAAATTGCCCTTTTGGTCTAGAACCCAAATAAGCTTGTCTGGTCTTGGGCTCAATGGGATTTGGATCTAGATAATTGCTTGAACTGAGGTTGGGTCAAACAACTCTTGGAGGAGGTTGATTTTCCAACTACGACAACCTACATCAATTAATTGTGATACCATCAAAGGGTTTTTGATGATGCTTTCATCTTTTGGCTTAGGTTTGAACCCTTGAACCCAAGGAATCCATGGATCTATCCAAGCATCCATAGATGTACCATCTCCTATCAAATAACAAGCCCCTTTTGCTATAAGCTTTTTAGCCCCTTCTATTGCTTTCCACACTGGTGAAGCTCTCTTAGGAGGATTTTTTCGAAGCCAATCATTTCTAACTTTGTACTTTGCCCTGAGTATTCTCATACATAAGTTATCTCTCTTTGAAGCTATCGTCCAAGCAAGTTTAGCCAATAGGGCTTGATTCACATCTTTGGCTTTTTTGAAACCCAACCCTCTTTGGCACTTTGGTTGGCACAACTTATCCCAAGCCCTCCAAGCTACAAATCTCCCTTCAGAATTTTTTGGCATCCACCAAAATCTTTTGGTTGCTGCATCCAGCTTATCACAAATCTTATCAGGTATATTGAAAGTAGACATGGAGTAAATGGGGATGGCCTGAGCCACAGACTTGATGAGAGTGCTTCTTCCTGCCCAAGATAAACATTTACTACGTTATCCCATCAGCCTTGCTTCAAGTCTGTCTTGCAAAAATTTGAAGTCCTTTGAAGGTGCTTTAGATAGAAACAATGGGGCACCTAAATATATAGAATCTTTCTTGAGCCCTTTCATTTGAAGAAATTGTTTAATTTCTCTGCACTTTTGTTTCTGACAATGTTTGGAGAAAAACACACTAGATTTACTTCTATTCAAGCTTTGGCCTGACCAACTACAATATGTTTCAAGGCACTGATTTATGGTAGCAGCTTCTCTCCTACAAGCCTTAGAAAACAATACAATGTCATCAACATACATCACATGCGTAATGGCAGGCCCTCCAATGCTTGCTTTCACACCACTAATGTTATGGTGCCTAATCTCTTTCTCCAATAGCCTTGAGAGAATCTCTTGCCCCAATATAAAGATATATGGGGATAAAGGATCCCCTTGTCTCAACCCTCTTTCCAGCTTAAAATTTTCCAACTTGCCACCATTTATCAACACCTCAAAAGACACTGATGTGATGCATTCCATGATCCAATTGATAAACACCTCATTAAAACCAAACTTGATCAACACAAATTTAATGAAGCTCCAATTAATTCTTTCATAGGCTTTTGAAGATCTAGCTTAATATCTGAAAGTTCAAAAACGTGTACAAAAACACTTTTGAACGTTTAGACCCCCAAAAACCAATTTAACCAACACAAGCAATATGTCAAACAACTAGTGTGCGGAAACTTAACATATGCTATAATATGGAATTGGTTAAACAACTATCTAAGCCATAACAAAATAAACCACAGCAGATAATGTAAAGGCAGAGATAGAGAGGAAGGAAGATGCAAACACAGAGATAACACCAGATGTGTTATCGAAGAGGAAACCGAAGACCTCGGCGAAAAACCTCTCCGCCGCCCTCCAAGCGGTAATCAATCCACTAGAAAATACAGTTGGGATACAAGGACAGCAATAGACCCTCCAAGCCTAATCTACCCAATGCACCTAAGCCCTCCAAGCTTCTTGCTCCAACGAGGTTGCGCCGAACCTTTTTCTTTTCTAGCTTTCCGGATTCCGCTACTACACCGTAGCATCCACCAATAAAGATTGGCTCCTTCCTAACTGCTTCCCAGAACTCCAAACGACTGTCTCACAGGGATGATAATGGTG